>NC_081250.1:125136955-125485962 GCF_030490865.1 Poecile atricapillus | reverse complement strand
GGAAATCAGAGATAACATATCAGAGCTCAATATATTCACTTGATCTTGTGTGGTGAGGTCAAGCTACCATTGCTGGTTAGAAGCAATTACTGCTGCAAAGGGAACTCTTTTCCACCTACAGAGCTGTGTGTTGTTTTAAGTTAAGAGGAAGGTTTGAACTTAAATTGAACTCACCAGTAAGAAACGTGTTAATATAAATCGGTCCTCATAAGCCAAATACAAATTATAACAGCAATCATTAAAGAAACACAGAGTACAAAAATATTACGGCTATGAAATTGCATGTTGAAATTACTGGTTTTATCTCAATGTTTTATATTCAAATTTCTCTGTTCTGAATACTATAAATGAATATTGATTTGGAGAATAGAAAAATAACTTCTCAATATTAAAAATGGTTTAGCTGTATTCAAACTAAGGCATATCCTTTTTTTTTTTTTTTTTTTTTTTTTCTCCTGCCTTGGCTGTATCTTTCAACCCCCATCTAACAGCAGCTGTGATTTATTTTTAGCTTTTTTTCTTTGCATATTTAAAAGGGTGTTTCCGTATGGTGTGAAGCATAAGCTAGTGTAGCAATTAGCTGGCAAAGAGACTGAGCTTTACAATTGCAAGAAAATAATTTTTGCTGTGAATCAAAGACATCTACACAAAGTGAACAGTATGCCTCTACTGTACACATACACTTTAGATCTCTTCATTCTATAGGCCCAGTGGAGTATACAAACTGAATTCAAAGGAAGATATCTAGCAGCAAGTTTAAATGCCTATAACACCAAAATATTGGCTGTGTTGTAGAGCTGTCTTTAATTCATAATATATAAATCAAATATTGCAGAAATCAGCAATATCTTTTCAGAGGCACTACCCTGTACATCTAATGGAGCTTGATCCAAAGGCTACATTTGCATCTAAACACAAGGATCCATGCAGAAAATTTGTTTTTTATTTATAAATTGCAATGAACATTTCTTTTTCTACTCAGAATGGTTCTCTTTAAAGAAAAGGAAGCTCCATCTTCCAGGAGATGATGAACAACTGATTTCATATTGTTTGGATAAGGTACAGTGATCCTGTCAGTCAAGACAAGTTACACATAAGGAGTTGTAAGGCTGTGACTATATAAATGGCTTTTCCCTGCCATCTTCAACTAGGGAAGCAGCCTCCAGAAAATAAATGATGTGGGTACAGAGCAAACTCTTTTTACACTGCATCTTAATTAAGAATTAATTAACAAGTCCTCATAAAGAAATGATTTATTTCTGAATCTTATTTGCTTTTCTGCTGTATTATTCTAAACAAATGTCTGGGGATTCAGCCCTAAAAGACACAAAAGGCCTTAAAAAAGCCTTAAAAATGCCAGAGAGCATCCTGATCTCTTATTGGTGTGCATTAGAATTTTAACAGTATAAATCAATGTTTGGGGTGGGGGGTGGGGGTTTCCATACATATAAAACCCCTCAGACTTCTCTGTCTGGTAATTCTCTTTCAGGCAGTTAGTTTCTGACTTCAGTGGCCTCATCAGCAGGGATGGGGAGGAAGGGCTTTGCTTCCCTATTCTGTTTTTCTTATTTATGGTGGTTTATTGGTTTAACCCTGCATGCAGCCAAATACCTCCCAGCTGCTCCCTCACTCCCCACCATTGAGGTGGGGGAGAGTAAAGTCCTAGTTTAGGGCAAATTAGGGAGGAAAACTCCAAATGGGGATTTCCCCAGGGAAATGCCCCTCCCTACCAACTGGTCCGGGAAAGGGAAAAAAAAATAAAATTCCTTGGAGAGAAGTGGAAAAAGCTGTTTATTTAACAGAAATTTGAATAATATTAAATAATAAAACCTCTTGCTGTTCGATGGGATGGGAAGTCTAGGAAGAAAAGTCCTTTTCATGTGGTGTAGCTCGGCTTGCTCAGGTTCTTATCAGTCCCTCCAGCGCTGGAAAGTGCTGAGGCCCAGGGCCCGGTGGGTCACAGACCTGAGCTCCCGGGGTTTGGCTGGGTGTTCAGTCCAGAGCAGGCTTGCACACATCCAAGAAAAGGAGAAAACAAAGGTCCAGGGAACTCCTCTGCCTCAGCTAGCTAAAACTAACTAAAAACCAGAGAGAAGCTCTGTCCCGCTGTCTGTCTGTGCTGCAGACACCACAGTCCAGGAGCGAGATGTGTGGGAGTGATGTTTTCTTTAACACAAACTGCAGCTTCTTCTTCCTCCTCTCTTGCTCTCAAAGCCAGTCTTAAAGGTGCAGAACTTAATATATAACATAAACCAGACAATTGGGGATACCAGTATCATAAAGTCACCCCAGGACACCCTGCATGCAGCCAAATACCTCCCAGCTGCTCCCTCACTCCCCACCATTGAGGTGGGGGAGAGTAAAGGAAATAAAGGTAAAAGTTGTGAGTTGAGACAAGCAATTTAATAGAACAGAAAAGGAAGTGAAAATAGTAATAATGATGAAAGAATATAGAAAAGAAATTATGCATAATGCAATTGCTCACCACCCACTGAAACAATGCCCAGTGAGTCCCCAAGCAGGGGGCCACCTCCAGCCAACTCCCTCCTGTTTTATCTCTCAGCAAGATGCCATATGGTACAGAACGTCCTTCTGGCCAGTTGGGGTCACAGGTCCCACCTTCTTGTTCCCCCAGTTTCCTTGCTGGCAGGGCAGAATGAGAAGCTGAGAAGTCCTTGACTTAGGGTAAGCGCTGCTCAGCAACAACCAAAACATCAGTGTGCTATCAGCATTATTCTCATCCTAAATCCAAAACACAGCACTCTATCAGCTACTGAGAAGAAAATTAACTATCACAGCCTAAACCAGGATAACTAGCACTTTAAAGTAGCTGAGCTTCTTCTCAAGGCAGACCAAGATTACTCAAGGTCTCCTCCAACTCTTTCCAAACAGGACACCTCTTTACACAGCAAATTAATATAACAGCAGTGGAGCCTGCAAAGACTCAGCCAGACACAGAACCCTGCCTTCCACTCAAGCTCCCTGAGCCCTCAGCTATCACTTCTGCTTGGCCCCTCTCCAGCATGGGTTAGGTGCACCCACTACAGACACACTGCACCCTGACAGAGCCCCTCCGCTGCTGTGTAGCTCAGACAGGGACAAAAAAGCCAGCTGTCTTCAGTGTGTAAAAATGAGGAACATGTTGGGGAAACACCTCAGAAAATACTGGGTTTTAAGCAATTAATTGCTTAGCATTATAGTAAACCTTTGGCATGTGGAATAGACTCTAACTCCTTCACTGCAGCCACTCCTCTTTTGCTGTTCTGAGTATGTCTGCATTGCAGTCACTTTTCACAGAAACACTGCCAGACTGGGTTAAGCTCACTCAACTCCTGCTAACTGCTGCTGCAGTAGCAAAAACCTCTGTTACAAATTCTGCTTCAGCAGATTTCTGCATGGCTTTGTGTATTAAACTATCCACAGTGCAATTAGTCATAACTTTTAAAAGTGAAGGTCCATAATCCATTAGCTGAACTGAGAACCCAGGAATTAAAAGGATCAGTCCTTAGATGAAGGTATTTTATTTGGGCATCTAACTAAAAAAAACACAACCAAACCAAACCACAGCATTAGTACAATTTTGTGAATTTCTGTCTTTGGAAAGGTAGCAATTATCTTTGGTAATTTCATTCCCATGGTAAATACTGCCTTTCTGCTTATCTCTGCTGAAAAGCATTTTTCTAAACAAAACAAAGCTCTTTTACATCTCATACTCAATAGTTTCCAGTCTTGGTCTTCGAGCCTAAAGGTGAATTCATACACAGTGTTCTCCAAGTCTCTATTTCTGCCATTACAACTCTGTTTATCTTAGGCTCTTCAGGGACCTGTTCCCTGTTTTTACTCCCTGCAGTGCTTTTCTGACAGTGGCAGGAATGGGAGAAACTCAAGAGAAAGAATTGGGATTTTCTACCCCAAATCCAGGACAAGTTTTGGTTAAGTTTAGACAATTCGGGACCAAAGTTTCTGTCCTCCAGCTGCAATATTTGAGACCTCCCTTACTGCAGCGGGAGGACCCCCAGACACTTGCCCAAGTTCGCAGAGGATCAGGCTCCTACATACTGCTTTACATCTCTAGCAGATTCATTGCAGGTTGAAATTCCTCCTCCACCACAACACTATGCTGCAGGTTTGCCACAGGACAGGCAGCACAACCTCCATCCACAGCACATCAGTGTCCTGACTTGCATGCATTAAACTTTAATGCATTTTCTGTCTTCCTGACATCAGTGCAGATACAAGGCACAAATGTGTTGATCCTGCAAGTGTGAACCTTCAGGGTTCCAGAATTAGAGACCTGCTCTGCATTTAGATTTCAGTTTGAATAGTTCACCCTGTCTTTCTTGCTCTGCATAGTCTTGAGAGAAGTCTTTTTATAGAGCAGCCACTGCCTGTAACAGTCAAAAAGAACCACTGCTTTCTTCATCTTTTTGTGAACATGTGCAGCATTCAGGGCCAGGTGAGGACACGGAGGAGGAGATTGCATGAGGCAGGGGCTGACAGGGGACATGCCACCTTGCTAGTGAAGCCAAGTCAAGGGTACATGCATCTTCATACCAAGGCAGATGCTCAGTACATCCACCTTGGCACATCAGCTATTTCAGACATTTATGTCATCAAATAACAATGGCCTGATGGATTAAAAGCCTGTCTTCATGGGTGTCTGGGAGCAACTTGTGTTGCATGATGTAACTCACCACTTTTGCTCCTTGATTCAGATGGTCCAGCCGAGGAATCTATAGCTATTTGGAGAAAAAGGGGAGCAATAATCTTCTGCTCCTCTCCCCACCAACATCTCACACTTGATACCTGTGGCACTGGTACCTACCTGCTGTTGTTATGTATGGGCTTGCTAAGGAAATTAAATGTCTGGACTGTTGAGAAAGTTTTCCTTATTCACTTCTAGGTGATTAATTGTTTGCATGGTCATCAAATTACCCTCTGAGTGTGTGACAGGAAAATAAGTCCTGATGATAAAGTACATTGTCAAAACAGTCCTCATGTAGTTTTAATTATGTTGGGTGATACAGAAGACAATTATTCCACATATATTTTACTGTGGGTCAAGACGTACACATAAAATTAATTGATTCAAAATGGAATACACTGCTTTTGTTAAGGAGTGTGCTTTTATCGTTAAAGAAGGGAATACAACTGAAATAATTTATGAATTACAGCTGGAATATAGTATCGAATAGAAATGTGTGGAGCATACTAGATATTGAAAATTAGAAAAATATTTTGATCATTTCTTTGCATCTAGGTGCTGGTACTGTCAGAAGCTATTCTTCCATCCTTGCAGTCACAAACTTAATATACAAAAACTGAATTAATGTCTTGTTGTACAATTTCATCTGGAAGAGAACCATGCCTATGCCAATATAATAAGAAAAGCATATACTTCATAATTTCTATCCATGACTTAGTCTGGGAAGACAAAAATGGCTCTAGATCTCTGTGTACTATGCTACCCACAAAAAATAATTCCTAGCACAGATGCCAAAAACCCCTACCCTTGTCAGAACAGACATATCATCTTACCAGCCACTAAGGCACAGCTTCTCTGTAGTGAAATGTAGGCTGGACCCAAGACACTTCTGTCTTTGTTGGGTTTTTTCATCTTTCAGCCTCAAAAAGAAACTTTGATGGTGGTGTCTCCCAAACATCTCTCTAGACTCAAGACATAAACTTCTGGTGTCGTTACATAATCATATCAGCAGCTATGTAAAAACACAACTTCTTCACATGTTACAGACACAGGATCTCCAGTGCCAGCTGTTTTGCTGTACAAACCATTCTTACTGATTGATATGACAGTCTAGCACATGGACAAGTCAGCAGCGAAACACTGAAATCTGCTGTGCTTGCAGGACTGAGAAAAGAAGCAGAATTTATAAGAAAGAGCCCTTATCTTCAGAGTAAGAAAAACCACAAGCAGCATTATCCACCCTCACCCCCATCTGCTACCAGTCCTCCTGAAACTGCTGGCACAGGCTGCTCTTGTTCCCCTCACTGGAGGCTTTTGCTGATGGTTATACCCACCTGTGCCTCTGCTGTGAGAACCACACCAAAAGCATTGAAAGGAAGGAAGACAGAAGTGACACTGCTCAAGTAAAGATTCTAGAAACAGAGGCCAAAAAACAGTGCTTCAATTAAATTTGAACTAAAACTTCTCAGGATGAGGTAAATTACAAGGATTAGCCCAGAAAACAGAATGCTAAATACATTTAGCTGTCAATAACTTTTATCTACATGATGAAATTATTTGTATATTCCTCCTCATTGATCTGTTTTTGATTCTTATTACCTTGAATTCTTTTGTATCTAAATTTATAAGAGCAAGTCAGAACGTTAGGCCTCTCTTATACAGTTAGGATATGATCTGCCTACAACCAGAGACATTCAGTTCCCTTGCTATCCACCCTCGATTTTAAATATTTGCAAAATTGCAGCCAGCTTAACTGCATTTTGAATCACACAGCTGTGTAATTCAACTGCACGGCATGTTAGCAAAAGGCGCCTTTAAAATAGCTGAGTAAATTTTAAAAATGTGCGCATCTTCCTCCAAGCTTTTCCTATTCCTCTCAAAAGTCCAACATGCCAGAGCCTCAGGAGAAAGAATGCTTAATGGACTAAGTAGAACCATCTTGATTTGTACTATTGGGTAGCCAAACTGACAACACTGATGCTGAACTGCTCCCAGACAATTACTTTCTGCACAGGGTTCCTAAAGGTGTTGAGGGTGTCCCGTCCCTGGAAGTGTTCCAGACCTGGCTGGATGAAGCTCTGAGCAATCTGGCCTAGTGAAAAGTGTCCCTGCCCAAATCAGGGTGGTTGGAACTACATGATCTTAGGTCACTTCCAACCCAAAGCATTTCATTATTCTATGCACCCATCTGCTACCAGAACACAATCATGTGGTGTTTGGTGTGGCAGTACAGCTTCCCTATGCTGAATGCAAGGTTGCAGCAGTTCCTTAAAGTAAATGCAGGGTACAAGAGGTTTAGCAAAGCTGATTTACCAGTGATGCTGTGTAGGGGCTTACATTTGCAGACAGTGATCTGATGAAACTATTAAAAAACATGAAGATCTGGTGAGCAGGCAGCTGTTAAGATGTAAAAGACTTTTTAAAACACACAGATAAGTTAAAGATCACTTAGATCTCCTTCATGGCAATAAAGTTAAATTCTAGGTGTTGATGGTCACCCCAGTGTTTGCTAATTGGGAAGAATTGTGGAGAAAAACTCATACATGAAATATGTTTTGTCACTGAATTGCTGATCTCTGCAAATACACAGGGTTTCCTGCTTGATAACTGAAATTAGATGGAGGAAAAAACAATGATAATATTTGCACACATTTATCTACATGTTCAGGGCTTCATAAGACTCCTATATTATAACCTAAAGCCACTGGTGCTACATAACTGGTTGGATGCTTCTCCCAGGTGCTGCATCCACCAGCTGATGTTGTGCCTACTCACATAAAATCCCTCCCATAACACACAAAACCCCATTGTCTGATTCTATTTATTCTGGTAACCATTCCCAGTCAACCAGACAGGTGTCAATCAAACTAATGCCTCTCAACATAAAGCCAATCTGTCTAGGGTTGCAGGGTTTGAGCCAATTTAATTTAATTTATTAGAGTTGAAAGGAACCTTTGCCTCTGTGACAATGGGTGAGACAGTTTGTAATCATTCTCATTTAATTGATGAATGTAAACTTGGCACTTGACAATTAACCAGACACATTAAGACACTAGGGATGAAATCCCAAGAGGATTTCACGAGCATCTACATGCTTCTAAGGTTTACATTCCTATAGCAAATTCATCTGCAGCCTTTCTCAGCTGGGCAAAGCTGGAGCCATTCAGCTGTGTCTCACAGAAACTGACATCCTCCATTCAAAGAAAAATCTTGCTGCGAAGGAGAAGGACCCAAGTCTCATCTCTGCTTTCAGTGTGTGACTGTGCTGAAAATATACAGCCTGATGTCAATTCTGTAACCCCACATAGGCCTACACTCCATGGACGTTTTGTAATTCATGTACCTGTGCACAAGTGAGGAACTTTTAAGCATGCATTAGCCACAAAAAGCCTACATTAAATTAATTATTAAATTAAATTAATTATCATTAAATTAATTATTAAATTAAATTAATTATCTTACATAGGGTTGTTTTGAAGGAGAAATATTACTCTCTGGAAACACTTTTCTTTCCCACATGTTTTCTAGTGCTGAAATTTAACTTGTTTTTATAGTTTGTCCTTTATGGTTGCCTGATTTACCAACCCACTTTGATTAGCTTTTCAGTGTTAATTAATACACATTTGCAACCCTTCTAATCATATATTGCTCAAGGGTGGTTATTCTAAAGTCACAGGTTTTAAGTCCAGGGTGCATCATTGCGGGCTTCAACATAACTCTCTAGAACTATACCATTTGCCCTGGGAACACAGTGCTGAACAACTCTCTGCTGACTGAATGCGAGAATTTTTTTAAGGAAGGAAATCTAATCCTGATTTAAAGATTAAATGCAAGAGAGAAGCTAACCACATCCTGTCATAAGGTGCTTCACTGGTCAAGATATACATTTTATTTTTAGCTTGAACTTACTCAGCTCCAGTTTCCACCCATAAAGCCTTTGTTAGAACTTTGTTTTCTGAACTGTGTTATTTATAGCCTTTGACAGATCACTTCAGCTATCTCCTCATTTACAAGCTAATTAGATTTTTTATAGATATTTCCAGCTCCCTCACCCAAAGGAAAGCCCTGGAGGACAGCTGTGGTCCTCTCACTCATGCCTCTCCCTCTCAGCAGTGTCATCTGATCCGCACAGAAGCCTCTTCTCACCAGTGCAGTCCCCTCTTCATTGGGACGAAACCTTTCAGGGCCATCAGACTGTCACAGCCCGCCCTGCTGATCGCCCCAGCAGCACCAGCAGTGGCTCTGTTGCCATTTCCCCATCACCCTCCTGACACGCAGCCTTTGAAGTCTGGATGTTATTTGAGTAGTGGGTTGGTTACTGTTGTGTTTCTTCCTGTCATCTCCTGCTTCTTGCAGCCTGCTGTTAGTCCTCTGAAGCCACGCATCCCACTAGGAGCTCGTGTTTACCCACCACCTAAGAGGCCACCAAAACCCTTTGTATAATCCCTCATCTCCCCATCAGCCCCATCTGAGGCAACCTATAGTTACCTGGATATTTCTATTTTTATTTTTAGTTATTGACACATAATTTGCCTTTTTTCATCACATTAGTCCAAGGGTTTATAGATCAGTGGGAACTGTTCTGGGTGGGATTCCATGCAGTATATTTGAGTTTAGTGTGCTTACCCCTGCTCTGTTCTCTGGTGTCAGTTCAGTCTAAAAAGGCTTTAACATTGTTTTTGAAGTGTTTACATGTTACATTATGTAATATTTGCATTCATTCTGACGTACTTCAGATCTGCTCTTCCTCCTTCCCTCCTTTTCCCTACCCATTTCTCTGCCTGCAGCCTACGCTTTCTGTCTGCTAGCTATAAAGAGATTTCAGAATTTTAAAAATAGCTATTTAAAAGCAACAAACCAAGGCTGAAATGAAATACAGCCGGGAAGAACTGCTCTAGGGAAACTCACTAAGTCAGAATACACCAGGGCTTTCCTGCAGGGTTTTAACAGTGACTTTGGACCTAAATCCACACATTCAGCTGAACCATCACCATGAGAGGTTTGTCCTTTGTCTAAATATAGCTAATTGCAGGTTTACTTTGGGAAGAGGAATTCCAGATATAAATTAATTTAAACCATGTTTTATTACATATTCTTCTTCTTACCATGAAATTTCATTTTCCTCTCATGAGAGCTTATGGGCTAAATCTGGATTTAGATGCCTCTGTTTGAACAAACAAGCTCAACAGATTTGGCCCTGTGGTATTTAATGAAAAAGAAAATATCATGAGGCCCTCCCCTTTGGAAATAACAGTTGAGAAAAGATTAATGAAGATATTTTTATGTCCACACTGTCCCCTGCAGTGAGGTTAGGAGGTATATCCATCATATCCATCAGGATTAACTCCGTTTCTGCTGTAGCATTGCAGTTCTCTTGAAATTGTGTAGCTACTGACCTACTTTTCAGGTGGTTTGGTGAAAGTCACTACAAATCCTTCTGGCATTTCAGCACCAGAAAACTGTAATGTTTTACAGGGATAGAGCATCTTCTGAAATGGCAAAAAATACAAAAATAAGTCACAAAATAGAATTTGAATTCTCAATGCTGGGAAAAATAACAGTTTTCTAACAAGTACACACAAGGAATGAGCTGACATGGAAATACCCTACAGGAATTTCTCTCAAAGGGCAGTCTCTGCAACCCCAGATATAATCTTTGATGACCTTCTGCTGCTCTTCCTCTTTTTGTAAAAAAGTTACTGGAAGAGCCTCCTATTTTTTTTTCTTTCTTCGTGCAAGGCAGCAGCTCTACTATGCCCAGGCTTACGTGTATATAAAATTACACCAGCTAAATGCTGGACATCACAGTCTCAGTTGAATATAACAATTCTTGAGGTTAAAATAACACCAGCTTTCTCCATAGCCCTTGCTCCCTCTTAAGGCACCTTCTCAGGAAGGCGGTGTTGGAATGTTTACCAGCATAAGAGGAAGATGGTAAAAGCCCAGGACAGACATGTTTGGCACCTTCCATGACTGCTTGCCCCTCAAGCTGTGCCCATGGTTGATGGATGCTGTCAAACAAGGTGGTGCAGAGCATCAGGCCCAGAGGCTTCTCACTCTAAAACAAAGACAAAGCAATACCTGACTCTGATGCCAGCAGACAGACACGTGAGCTTATACAAAGCAAATCCTTAATCACTCTCTTAAATACAAGAAAGACTTCTCATAAATTAAACCCAACCAGATTATCATCTTAAGTTCTTTAAGGATTTGCTTCGATGTCATAAAATCAGCCTCAAGCAAAAAGTGGAACAACACTTTCTGTAGCTGCATTGGGAAGTCCTGAAGTATATTATTTTACAGCAGAATTATGGGCAGACATTGTAACTGCTGTATCACTACCACTATAATGGTAAAATGATCTCCTGCATTGCTTTAGTCCTTTGAGGGCTTGGTGATTAGAGAGCACGTTTCTGCTTCCCTGCCCTGGCTGTACAAGGGCTGCCCCAGAAAAGAGGGCATGAACATAACACCCAGGCGGTTCAAAGCCTGCATTGATTTGTCTTGCCCAGTAATTACATTAACATCTCTGTGGTATGGTTATACAGTGCAGCCAGTGGGGAAGGAGAGGAAAAGGATCTAGCAAAGAAGAAAAAACACAAATCAGCAATTCAGCTGTTACACTGCAGTTTGATGGATACATAAAGAATTTGGTTCTTCATTAATGTTTCTTCATCAGCTCTTGAGGTCTGGTCACCAGTTCAAGGAATTGAGGACAGTAAAAAAATACCATTTTTAAAAATTATGTTTGGGACTCATTGATATAAATGCTATGATAAGTCAAAAAGTGGTGGCAGCAGCACAGCACTGAATAAGGGAGCAGAGTGTTTCAGCACTGCTGTGGCTTGCGGCAATTAGCAGGAAAGGCTCTGTCGCTGGGTCCCCATTGCTGTGGATAGGACCACCAATTAGAGGAAGAGGGAAGGTTTTCTCTCTCTCTGCCCCTCTTCCACTGTTTCCAGGCCCTGTCCACACTAGTGCTGCATGGGAATTAATCTGCTGGCATAGGAGAGGTGTTAGGCAGATAAGATGGAGGGGAACAACCATGGTATACACCAAATAGATTACAGGGTTAGAGGAGTTTCTCCGAGTTTTTATTCTGTTACCTTATCCTGTAGTTAGAGATGGGGAAATCAGATTTTACTGTAGTTGAAACACCCACACAACACCCTCCCAAAAAGTATCCCAGAGGGTACCCCATGGAGCACGTAAGGTGGCAAAGGCAGGAGCAGGCTATGCAGCCTGTAAGCCCTGAAAGAAAACAGTGTCTGAAGATGTCAAAAAAAGGGGTTGCACACCAGGATTGTTCCAGCCAACACAGGACAACTGATACCCCTCTAATAGGTCCCTTGGAAGTGAGCTAATACTAACCAAGAAAATAACTTGGCTTGCTTTTTATTTTTTATATTTACCTTGTTACAAAAATGAAAAAAAAAAAAAGAAGGTAGCAGACATTTTTGAAAGTGAATGTTTCATACTGATATAGGGTAATATCTGACAGTAAAGACACTTCAAAAACTTGAGGATTAAACATCTTTCCTAACATTAACACTATACTAAATCAAAAGCTTTACTCCTCCTGAATGTGAAACAGCTTTACGTATATTACTGACCATACAGCCTTTGAAACAGAAAGACCCTTTTATCAAAAAGGAAATAGTTCTGGAGTTTGCCTGAGGCATGTGTCCTTCCACAAGATTTAGAAAGATGGGAAAAGAAAGTGGAAAAATAATTTATCTAACTTATTTTAAAATAACATATATATTACGTTTTTGTATTTCAAGTAATTACTTGTTTAAATTTCATTCTGCCTGTAATTTCTGTCTATGTAATGGATTTTGTTTGCTTGTCATTTTAAATGCATCCCTGTCTTGGGGTACCTGAGGTATGCATTTAGCTCAAAATTAATTTCTGCAGTTTTAATTAATTATGATTCCTGTATTAAAAATTAACTTCAAGGTTATTTTAAAAAATCCTTTTTTCTTATTTGTAGGACATCAACAGAGGCAGGAGATATAGATTCCCATAAATGAGGTTCAAAAAAATTATTCATTTTTTTCAGGTCTTCCAGGCTTTACTTCTGATTGCTTGACAATTCAAAGCCATTTGAGAAGCCTAAAAGAAAGGAAGAAAAAAAAACAACTATTGCAAAATTCGGAGGTAAAACGACTGTATGGAGCTGGACTCCGTGGTATCACAGCTGTGTACCAGGACTGGCTCAGCTCCCTTCCCCAAAGCTGCAGCTGCTGATGGCCCTGCGGTCATTCCCCCGTCTGAAGCCGTGGGGATGGCGCTTCCATTCGGGCAGCCAGCCAGGAGCCCCACCCCACACGTGGTGTTTAGTGTGCCCTGGAACTCAGAACCTTTCATCTGACCTCCAGCTTCCTGGAAAGGGAGGTGGGAAAGGTCAACCGCTTCGGGCTGTAATCCTTCAAACCTCTTCCTAAATGCAGTCAGCCGTGAGAAGAAGTCACACTGGTGAAGCATTTGTCATTCAAATGGAGCATTTGCCTGGACTCTTTTCACTAACACCCTCTCCCCGCCCCCGGACCTTAGCCCTTACTTGCCCAGACCCTGAACCACTTAGACAGATCCTGCCCTTTCCTGTCTGGGGTGGGACTGGGTTGCAGTACCTTGTCCACTAATTTCTGGTCTCAGAGCAGGACAGCATTCACCTTGAGAAATGGAAATCTCTTCATGCACCACCACAGCTCTTGCTCCGGACTCAGAGCTCAGGACTCCTTCCTGCTCTCCGTATTTTTCTGGTGTCTTTGTGAGTAAAAATTAATCATTCTTGGCCTAAAGACAAGGAATCTTTTTTAGCCTTTTTTTACCTCAGTATGTGAGAGAGTAACAATGGCACTGGTTTGTCTTTCAACATTGTTTCAAGTTTGGTTTTGGGTTTTTTTTGACAAAAGGGTACTTTAGAGCATTAATGATCACAACATGTTCAGATTTGTTATGCTTAGCAGGTGGGCTGTTAATTGAAGTGAGTATTGGTGAATTTGAAAAATCTTTTTTTCTACTCAGTTTTGATTTACTTCCAAATACCTGCCCTGTGGTCAGACCACATATATGTAGTAGGTTCCTCTGTGGTAATGAATTTCTTCACAGGGTTTTTGATATGTTTGTAAAGACCACTTCAGCCTCTATACAGCATCTCTGTCTGTATTTAGCAATGAGAAATCAGTCCTTAATTTCCCAAGGCCAGCAGAATGTCCTGAATTTTACTGCTGCAAACTAAAATTTATAGGTACTTATACAAATAAAAAGAATGGGAGCTCAGACAAATGAAATAATCTGTAGATTCAAGCATGATGCTTCTGACTGTCATTAGAAGCCAGTTTGCCATCCTAGTAATTACATTTAGAGGGGTTTGGGTCAAACTCACTTACTGTATTGTTTCTCCTAGAAAATGAGCTCTATGATCCTACATATTTTTGTTCAGCAGATTAAAAATACTGATGGAGGATTATATTACAATAGCCTTAAAGATTTTATTTAAGGTAGTTATGAAAAAAAATATTATGAAAATAGTTTGTAACTGTGAATATAGATTGTCATTATCTTTAACACCAGCAACCAATTTTCTGACTGAATAATTTTTATGCACATTTCTAATACTTGTAGGAAAAAAAGCACATGATTTTGATGTAATTTTTCTGAACCATAATATTTTTTCAATTTGCTACAATCATTAGTTTTAATTTCTTATTTTTGTTCTCTTTCCCAACCATCATCTACAATCAATACTACAGATGAATCATTAGTACCATTTCTCCAGTTTCCTTGAGAAAATCTGATAGATAAAAGTCCATTCAAGGGTGCAAATGTTTCCCTTTGTCTCATCCAGGCCATTCCTGAATCTAAGAAGAGGTAAAATATTAAGAATAACCGTATTTTTCAGCAACAAATCAAGATACAAAGAACAACCAAGTACTCCTGAATAGCTATTCTGTAGCACTGTCAGCTAAAACGCTGCCTTGACACCTGCTCACTCCCTCTAAAAATACATTTCTGGATTGTGTCACCAGAATTAATGAGCCTGAAACATCTAATGTCTCATGACAATAGGATTCCTGTGTGGAAAGCTGTGTGTGGAAAAGTGCTGGGCAGATGTACGGCAGCCCTTGCTCTGCTGCCCTGTAGCTGTGCTGCTGGGGAGTAATCACAGCCAAGTCCAGGCACTCCAAGGCTGGCAAGGGGAGTGAGAAGCCACAGCTGGGTCCCACACTGGGAGGATCAGTTATTTGCTAAGCCTTGTTGCTATAGAGGAGCAGGGAACATATAGAAAATATAGCAAAGCCTGACTGTGGCTCCAGGTGTTGCTCAGCAGATACAGCAACTACTGTGGTCTTCTTCCTTGGTGGAAAACATGGAAGTGAGCTACCCCTGTGGGTGGCATCACAAGGAATGACTTTGTCTATTTGATACATTTCTGTCCTTTGGAGGAAGCCTCAGCCCAACGCTTCAGTGAGAAGATAGTTCACTTGCCCTCAAGGCCTCAGCAATAACCAGGCAGCAGCACTAATGATGACTGTCTCTCTCAGTCAAATCGGCCACGCCAGGAGCCATTGCTTTGACACAACTATTTTACATGCCTCAACCATAATGTGATTTGTCATTGCTTTCAGAGATGTGGTGTGCAGCCATCCAGGTTTTCACAGGATTTTTTGGCCTGTAAGAAAGTTCTATTAGATTATTTACTCTTTTCCCTTAATTGTGTCAGCTTTCTACTGATGTGCTTCTTGAATGGAAGCAATGCTTTCCTACAAGCCCCCATGCCTTCCTTCACATCCTCTTCCTATCCCTAATGGCTTGATTTCCAGAGGTGATGGTGTCCTCAGGCCGTTTTGCTCCTTGAAGAAGTAGGACTGCTCAGGCCTCTTGAAAACCAGGCCAACAATATATAGAGTAATTGCTGTCTTTGTGGGTAGCTCCAGGCCAGTCATAATACGCTCTGTTAAGTCAGGACAAAGTCCATGCTAGAGGGATGAGCAGTTAGGAGTGATGCAGACCTGGCATGAAGAAAGAAACACAACAGTCTATTTGAACTTTTTTTCCAGTGTGCTGTAAGCTCCAGGGAGCTTAGTAAGGATGGACATCTTCCCTGTCTTAAGGCAGGTAGGGCACACTCCATCCCAGGAACTGGCAGGGGTGAGGGACACTGAAAAGGCTCATTTAAACTCAGGGTACTGCTCTGCATTAGGAACTCATGGGAAATTTACACTTCTGTGGCTTAAAGTTGCATTCTCTTTATAATGAGTTTTATTTATACTATATACAAATGATAATTAGGGGATGTACCTCAACATATCTTCAAAAGATACTTGTTTCCTCAAAGCGCAGAAGTATGCAGGCTGAGAACAGATTTTTCTCCAATTATTTACTAAAACTTCTTTAATTAATATTTCTACATGAATAAGAGATGTGGAACTAGGACCATGATGTTATATAAAATAGGAGTGAATTTAGGGATTGCAGCAAACTGCAGCACTGCCAGCTCCTATGGAGTTTGTGTGTTCCCTGTTTAACACCTGTAAATTGACCTCTCAAGATGCATCTGTGAGCACCTAAGCATGTCCAGTGGCTTGAGCTTGCCATAAGGGAGAAGTCTTGTTCCTTCTCCCCTAATCCAAACTTCTTCCCAGCCAAAGAGCCTGGTTCCTCATTTTTGGTGGCTCTGGAGTTTATTTGACTTGCCTGTGAGCTGATACAACTCAATGACACAGCAGAAAACCAGGCAGCTGCTTCTTTCAGGGTCACGTTTCTGCTTGGTTAGTGACCAACACTGGCGACTGAAGGGCTTCATTTATTCACAGGTAGCAGGGCTGACAAAAGAGAGATGGTGGGATTGCACATCAGGGCCTTCTCACTCTGGTGGAGGTGAACTGCTGGCTTAATGATTACCATCCTAGGAAAATGCAACCTAAGGTGTTCAACTTGAGTACCAAAATACATTTTAGGCATCTGAAAATGCAGTTTAATAATACAACCTGCTTCACACAAGCACGGCTGAGGCCAGTCCTGTGCCTCTGGAGCAGAATGTCTCCAGCAGCTTCTACAGGCCCCGCTGCCCCCCTGCCTGCCCCTGACACTCTTCCCACACTGGCTGGCAGAATATGTGTATGCCTTCCCTGGGAGCTAGGCTGGGAACTGGTCCAGCTGAAAAGTAACTTCTGTACCCAGCTCACTTGCAGAGAGTTGTGACAATGCGATGCAGGGCAGAACAAGGGACATTGATGGGCTACACTAGGCTGAGTCAGAGCAAAGCTTGTATGTGTCCAGCTGCTCCTTACTGCTGCTCTCACAGAATGTCACAAGTCAAAGGCTGTGACCTCTAGCAGCACATACTGTGTTTCAGCTGTGCCTGTGTTAGCTTTCTGCCCTAACTACTACCAACAACAGGCCCTTGGACAGGAGGTTAAATCGGTTGCTTGGGACTTCCTCATTCTTAAATGGGAAAAAAAGACAGTGGAAATGCCTGGGATGGAGGGTGGGTTGCTGCTATGTGGGTACATTACTTGTATGTTATTTACTTCTGACTATAACTGTGACATTACAAAAGGTAAAATGCAACGTAGGCATCCAAGGGTCCAGTTGTCCTTCCTCTCCTGGTCTCGTACAATATTTTGTTACACTCCTTTGTTGCATTTTGGGTCATGCTAAACTGTAAGGCCCTTGTGGCAGAGAGCACGTCACCGGTGTGAGACACGATGCCTCAGATAATGGAGCTCTAGCGGCAGTGGGGGCCTTGGGGAGTGCCTATCACAGAAATGGCAGGAGGGAATAGTTTCACTCTTCTGGAGTGCAGAATTAGTCATCTCTGTGATTGCTTGATTTTTGCCAGCCTTTTGGAAGGACTTCATCTTTGCCTATTGCCTATGCAGCTCCTATCCCTCCATCTCCACCAGATACCCATCACCTTTACACCTCCCTTCTACTCCTCTGTTTTGAATTCATGCCTGATCCTTCCCTTTTGTCAAGAAATCGTAAGCTCCTGTCCCTCATTCTCTGCATCTCTCCTTTCTGACCTCCCTGACCTTCCGGGCCAGCCTGTCTGATGACTAGGGCTGCAAGAAAAGTTTGGGTAATGAGCAAACTCCACATCCCCAGATGTAAAAGAGAAACATCCAATACTGTCTTCTTCCTAAATGCACAAGCAGATAAATTAAACCAAAAGGTATTTGGAGCTGGAGGGCCAAGGGGAGATGAGAGGTGGGAGAGAAGAAAGGAAGAGACAAGCAAAACCCTCCCCTCTCCTTTGGAACTGTCTCTGGCTTGGTTTCCATTTTGACAAGAGTACAAATTAAGGTGAGAGTCCAGATTAGTATGGTGATACCCTTTTATACCACACACAGTGACTCTTGTTCAAAAGCATATATAGGAACTTGATTAAGCTTATGATTTTGAAAGGATTTTATACAACTAATTAAATCCAAATAACTATCTGGAGGAACCGGGAATGTCTACAGTAGGGTTAAAGAGATGGAAAGTTCCTCTGGGTTTCAGTGTACTGGCATGCTTTGTACAGCCCTTGTACAAGACTCAACGAAAACAGTATTTTGCTGATGACATCAGACTGTGCAAAAAGATACAGCTGAAGGGGAGTGGCTGCTAGAACATTTGTTTCCGGTCTTTTTGGACCTACAGACTACTGTTAGCCTCCAAAATTTCCTACAGATCACAATTTCACAATTCATGCTTTAAACTGAAGACACTACAGAGGCACCAAATGGCTATGATGGCCCACCACTCTTTATAGGACATTTACAGGACCTTTAAAAGGCCTGAGCAGAGCAGGAGAACCACTGGTCAGGAATGAAAGAATGCAGAGGCAGAACAAAAGTGCCGATTCAAGACTCCACATGTGCAAATCTTCACTGGCTACAGCAACCAGAAACCAGTTGGAGGTGAAAGAGTTAAAGTCTCTTGGGTAGTTGGGCTCATTGCAGATTCACTATGTGGGATGTGGGTACAGTTGTTAGGGGTTTGACAAAGTCTTGTTTCTAATGGAATTATTTGATGGGAACTTTCTGCAAGAGCTGTGGGTAAAAGACACCGGAGAAAACAGTCTGAAAAAAACACCATTAGGTCAGCTACAGTGCACCAGTGTAGTGAGTGGCATGCCAGGAACATGAAGAAAAGACAAGCAACACCAGGCTGGTAAAATGACAACCATCAGCTGGATATTACAAGATCTGGTAGGTTACATGCTAGATTAATATGCATTTTGTTTGAGGGGCCATGTGGACAAACTGAGATGGGCTGGACTCTGCTAACCATGGACTATATCACCTAATGCAGACAGAAGTTGTTGGATAAACAGCTTGAAGAAGGTTTAAAAATTATTTTTTTAAAAAAAAAATGGTTAACAAATCAACAGAGGAACCCAACAGCTGGCAAAAATGAAAGGCAAGATGAAGAAAGGATCAGTTCTGAGGATTCACTGGATGGATATGCATGGAAATAATAAACTGAGCTATAATCTTGCCAAAGATTAGGTGAAAATGAAAATGCTGGTGGTAGTGCTGTATTTGGATTTCCAAAAAAAACCTAAGAAACCAACCAAGCAACAAATCAGCACTTTCCTGCACAGGGAAATCCTTGCTTGGAAAACACCAAATGCAGATCCAGGCTCAAACCTTGAGCCAGCCATGCATCTGACAGCACTGCTATTGCAGAATGGCATATGGGGTTTGAACTTATTCTCAGGAAGTAAGAGCTCACTGGGTGTTAAGTCAATCCTTACATATGGGTGGAAACTTGTAGTAATTATGCAATTTCCCTAAAAAAATCCCCAGAGATCTCAGTTAGGTATTTTGCTTTTGCAGCCTTTCCTGGCTCTGCTCTTAGAGTGCTTTTCACTTGCAGCCCTTGCGCTTCCCTACATCATGTAAAAATAATTATTTTTTTTTTGCTTAAAGATCTCGGTACAACATTGAAAAGCCACCAGTAACTATGCTGAGGTTCCTTTTGCCAAACTACCTGTCTTCCTTAGTCACACTCACTTAACGAGGAGAAAAAAACAAACAAAAAACCAAAAACCAAGATCAGGATGCTTCAATTCCTCCTTTTTTCCTCCCTTCCAGGCCGGCCACCGGAGCATCCTCCAGCCGCGCAGCCCTCTGTGCAGCAATCGGGGCGGCGGCCCCAGCATCCGCCGCCGCAGCGCCGGCCCGGCCCCGGCTGCTCCCCGCTGCTCGGGGGCGGCCAAGGCGCCCCGGGGCCGCGGCAGTGCCGCAAGATGGGCAGCGGAGCAAGGCGCTGCGGCGGCGGCCGTGGCCCCGCAGCCCCCGCAGGGGCGTGCCGTGCCGAGCCGAGCCGTGCCGTGCCTGTGCCGTGCTGGTGCTGGTGCTGCGCTCGCTGCCGGCCCGCGGCGCCGCCGCCGCATCCATCGCTCCGGGGCCGGCGGCGCGGGGACATGCGCAGTGCCCGCGCCGCGCTCCGCGGCCGCGCTCCGGCCCCTCCGCCGCCTCCCCCGACCCTCCCGCCGGGCGGAGGAGGGGGAGGGAGAGAGGGGGAGGAGGAGGCGGGTAGGGAGAGAAAAGGAGAGGAGAGAAGAGAGACGAGAGACGCGCCGCAACTTGCTGCCTCCCCTCCCTGCTGTCCCTGGCCGCGCCGCTGCCCGGCCCCTGCGCGCTGCGCTCCGCGGGAGGCGGCATCCAGGGACGCACCGCTCCGCGGGGCCGGCGCCTCCCGGTGAGTTGGGGGCGGTGCGCGAAGTTGCCGCGTCTGTGTTTTGGGGCTGCCGCTGCAGTCGGTGCGGGGGCCGGCGGCGGAGCTGCCCTGGCTGGCCGCGGTCCGCGCTGCGGGCAGGGCGGCGCACGGGCGCTGCTGCGGGCGGGGATCCCGGGAGCAGCGGGCACAGGTGCGGGACACGGCCCCGGCGGGGTCAGCTGCGCGCATCTCCAGCCAGCCGCTGCCAGCCAGCCCGGAGCCGTGTTTCCATTGAAATCCTATTGCGCAGTGACGGGCTCCAGTTTGTTTCACTGTGGTATCTGCTCTTGGGCTTGGAAAGTCTTTAGGAGGAAGGAAGGAAGGGGTCGCTGGGGCGAGCGGGGGCTGCTCCTCGAACAGAGCTGCAAGCATAGATTGTCCCTAGCGCATCGTGTGCCGGGTGTGCTGCGCCGAGCTTTCGGCTCTCTCCGTGCTCCGGAGAGGGAAAGGAGAAACTGCCCCACGGTCACAGCAGAAAGTTGAGCAGCTTGAGATGCTGCGGACACTAATGGGCCAATTAGGTAAATAAACAAACATAGTGATTTATAGGTGTCTGAACTATGGTGCTTTGAACGATAGAGCTCTTTAACCTTTCTTTCTAATCTAGCCTTAAGAGATTTGGTTTTCAGGAGAGTAATATATCATCTGTGGTGCTGAATACACGAGTTGATTCCATTTGTAAAAGGAATGGCCTTTGAAATAATACTAAGCTATTAAGCAATAAATGCAGAAAAAGAGTGAGAGCAAAGATAGAATTTTGGCAGAAAATATTTCCCCCCCCTACCTAGGAAGCCTAGCAGCTGTGCTTGATTAACTTTTAACCAGAGTTCTTATTTTATTAACTTAAACTTCAGAAAAATAAGCGTGCTTGTTTTTGTCTTGAAACCAGTGGCAAATCCCCCTTAGTCCTCTCAAAGTCTGTCTGTGTTGCAGATAAGTGATGATTGAAGCAGCATCTGTTAAGAGAATTTGTAGAAGCAAATGCTGCTAAAGATACCCAGTAGGTAAATGGAAGTACATTGTCATTGTATTTGTTTCTCTTAGCCAATACAGAACGAGACATTTCAAATTCCAGGGGGTTTTATTTAACGTCTTTAAAATTTTTTCAGGTGCACAGCTTCATTATAGCAAAAGTACCTCCCCTAGTTGGAAAACTGATTAATTCAGGTCTTAGCTTATTTAACAAAGGACAAATTCTGCAGGCTGTGGGGCATCTCCTGTAAAGGGTGAGTGTCTTTTGCACTCATTGAAAAAGAAAATAGTACACTATGTGTAACACCTTGCAGGCCTGAAGTATTAGCGCAATTTTATATTTAACCAGCATTTAAACACAGATTTTTATTAACATAAAATCAATATTCAGGTCAGCAATGGGGATGTGCAACTTCCAAATGAGAACCTGATCTGGAGGCAACACATTGCTCATATGAGTAAAGGCTGTGGGATATGACAGTCACCGAACTCACCTATCTTTTGTTTGGTTCCTTTTATGAGATGCCGTTTAATGAGGAAAAGAAACAGGTAATTCATTGTGTTTTAAGACACAGTGTTCCTCATAAGCGTCATTGCCAGGCATTTGAAAGTGAATGTGGCTTTAGATCATATATTGTATACAAATGACTGCTACTAGATAACTTAAGTTCTGAATTTATTCTGTTATTAAAGTTATATTGATCAGAAAGTGGCAACTGGATTCCAAGTCCTAAACAAGGAAATATTGATGATCTTAGAGTTAATTTATATTTTAGGGAGCACTGAGGAGTCCACAAGAAAAGTAATCAAGTTTTTCTTGCTGGATGTACAGTGGCAATTAGTTAAGGAACCCTCTTTCCCAGGGTACTGGGAACTTCATTGACACACAAAGGAGTTAAATGAGTTTTATCAGCTCATTGATGACCATGGTAAAGTGCTTTAGAGTTTAATGGCTGGAACAGGACAGTTCTTTTACTTCCAGTAAGGATGGGGACAGAGAACTGAGGGGCTTTTCCAAAGTAGTTCCAAACCCATACAATTTGTAACTGTAAAAAAATAATGAAAGAATAAGATTAATAGACCAAGAAGACTCAAAACCGTGTGACAATTAAAACAATTAATCATTCAGGTAACATTACCGAGGCCTCCACAGCAATGCCTCTGCTTCCAGGTCTTGAGACTGGGGCTGGTTTTAGGCACAGGATGCGAGGGTAGCTCAGCCTGGGAGCGGCGTTGGGGAGGGACAGGTGTCCTGTAGTCTGATGGCTGTGCTGTGGCTGGGAGAGAGCCCAGGCAGGGGGAAGGGGTGCAGGGTGCTGCCACTTACCCTTATCCCCAGGTTGCTAAGCTGAGATGGGGAATGCCTCTCTGCCATGCTCGAGGGTTTGCTGAATGTATGGCAACTGCTGGCCCAGGCCCTGGGTGGAGCCAGCAGGGGAGAGAGAGGTGCTGGATGGAGCTCTAGCTGCACAGCCTGTGGCTTGCAGGCAGGCTGCCCTGGCTGTTTGCTGCCCGTCCCAGCATCCCAAGGATACCATCAGTAGCAGGCCTTATACTGGGTGTAATAATGCCAAAAAAGCTCTGGTGAGGGAAGAAGTTCAAGTTTCTTCCATGGGAAAATGGTCTATTTGTAAATGTTCTTATGATAAGATACTGCTTGCATGGAGTGAAACATGGAAAGGGCAAGCAGCACACACTCATTTGTGCAATACTACTAGAGGCAATCTCTAAATTTTGAAATCACTATGCAGTCATGTGGGCATCGTGAAGCAACACAGATGAGGAAGCTGAATGCTGATTTGGCTTCCAATTTACTGCAGATAATTGAGGTGCCCTTGATGTTCCCCCATCTCCATCCTAATACCCCTTATGCTCTGAATTGCTGCACTGTGATGGAGGTTCTCTATCGGTCGCTCCTTCCCCCTGGTCCCTCACCTCCCAAAATCCCTGTGTGCCATGCCAGCACAGCATCCCAGTGGTGCCCTGCTTGTGAGCTGGGGTGAATGGCAGCCTGCAGGTGTTCAGTGACTCACTCAAGGCCCCAAACTGCAAACCCCTCTGCAGTTTCATTCTGTTTCTCTTCTGTGGTGAAGCAGTTTTTTTGGCAACAACACTGTGCCTTCAGCTACCTGGGCAGGGCTGGGCAAGCTGCAGGTGGTGGGACCTCCAAAGCTTGCTCCTGAGAAGGTGCACCAAGTGCAGCTGTGAGGTAGATGACGAGTGAGAGGAGATGCGCCTTTGCTTCATGGATGTGATATAACCCAGTTTTAATTAAAGCAGCCACAACAGATTATTAGTGGGGATAAATACTGCCTTGTTACAGCCCTCTTGGGTCATATGTAAGCAGTATTCGTTTTAGAAAGGATGAATGAATAGTCAGTGTGAAGGATAAAGATCAGCATTGTTAATCACTCTGGAAGTCTTCCGTGGGAAAGTATAAACTCATGAGGAAAGATAGCCCATAAATGTCATTTAAATATTTAAATAACTTGATGATAAAATTTTGATAATAAAGGCGTGCAAGTACCAAGTTATGTTTGAGTTCCTGTCAAAGATAGCTAGGACTTGTACAGTTGGCTTCAATCATTGGTAGGCTGTGTTTCTACTTCATACTTTGCTAGCAGTAATGAAGAGCTCATCTTCAATGCCACCTATGGGGGAAAAAAATTATCCAATTTTTCTTGTCAAAGTGCAGAGAAATACTTTAGAAACTTGGGAGGCTATGTTTGCTTAAGATCTTGAGCTTCAGGAGGGGTTAACACTTCCCCTGTGGTATTTGTGGGTAAGCAGTGTGCCAGGTGCCTTTATCTGGGCTTGAGTCAGGGGACTGAGCATCCAGCTGCCATTTGTTGCTGTTGATACATCTGCAGGATGAGAAGAATGACTCCAGGTGGGAAAGAGTGGGTCCCCCCTATTAATAAGAGGAAATGATAGGATTTGTGTCTCTACTGTTCCTTGATTTTCTAATTCTCACTAAAGTTTCTTTTGCCCTTTCATACCTCTCAGAACGCCTTACAACTGCTGGGGAAAAAAAAATCTGTGTGCTTTCATGTAAATGCAATGAGGATAAGCCTTTGAAAATATATGTAGCTGATGTTGATGAATAAACAAATTTGGCCAGGGTAAATCTTTTCATCTAACTTCAAGAGCCACGTTGTAATGAAGTAAGTATAGATGTACTTAATGGGCTTCTTTCATCCAAATATATAGCAAACCCTTTAAAGTAATGCAAACAATTCTAAAATGGATTTCTAAGTGGCTTTTTTTTTTGTTGTTGTTGTTGTTTTAATATTGGAGCAGTTTAGTCTACCCAGGCTAGGCCAGGAATGGAGCTTGTGCCTGGAGCTGTGCAGATGCTGAGGTGAATGCTGGCCTACAGGGGAGAGTGCAAGAACATGAGAGACCCAGCTCTTCTTCTGGGGTGTTGTGCAGTTAAGGCAGGAAATGCTCATTCCATGTGTAGTGTAAAATGTATTATTTGATGAGTGTCTCCCCAGACATTTCCCTTTGGAAGGCAGCTTGCAGACAAGGCTCCAAGAGGCAGGGCCTGCTGTCTGTTCCCCCTTGGCTGTGCTAAGCCCAGGCTGCATCAAGAGCCCCCCAAACTCAGGATGACTGGCTGCCTTCCTCTGGGGCCACCTGTGCATGGCATGCCACTGCTTGGCCGGGTGTAAGCCTGACTGTGGGGCTTGCTCTGCAGGACTCATCCCGGGGTGCCCCAGAGTACCTGAGCTGGGTGTTAAAGGTGGCCTTGGGGCCATCATGACAGCTGCCATAGACACGATCATTGGAGTGTGACTGCAGCAGTGGTGGTGACTTTGGCAGCATCTTGTTGGCTGGAAGCTGTGGGAAACTAGAGCTCAAAGGTTTTGCAGATCTGGGCATTTACTGTGTGCCAGTGGATTGGGTTTCATTTCAAGTCTTGCAGGATGACTGTTTTCAATGATAGCATTTGTAAACAGATTAATGACTTTTTGTGCAAATGTCTTGCACATTCAACTGTTTGGTTTCACTGCCCTTGCTTGTAAAGAATGTGTAATGTTTGTCTTTCCCACGTCATGGAAAGAGTTTCCAGATCTTCTCTTTAAAAAGTGCAGTTGTAAAACAATTTTACTTCGAAAGCAAGTCTTTGTTTTAAAAAGGATAAACCTTGTTCTGGAGAAAAAGACCTTCACTTGGTCTTATATTTTCTTAATAGGAAAAGTTCGGATCCATTAAATCCCGTTGTGAAATAAAATCCCAATCACAGCTGGGCAATATTAGAATTTGAGTATTAGACTATTTAGATAACTATATCAGCATAATTACAGAAATTCTTCAGGATGAGATTTTTCTTTGCTGAGATCTTGATAAATGGGGAATACTGTAAAGAATGATTTCTGTGAGTCTTAGAGGACTTTTGTGAAAGAGGTTTAAATCCAGGAGACCATCGTACTTTGAAAAACATAGTGGTGATTTACTAATGTCCAGACTGAACTCACTGTTTGACACCTCGAATAATCACACCAGTCCAGTTTAGCTTGCATCTGGTTGTGTTGTGCTGTGTGTACAGAAGTCAAATGTATTAAAAACTGCTCAGCTTTGGATGTGTTCATCTGGGGATTTGCTCATAAATAATTGATAACCCTCTGAAACAAAATCTCTTCATTACTCCGTGGATTGCTCACCTCTTCCCTCCCGCGCTCATTGTTCTCGCAGGCGGGGGAAGAAGGAGGCGCTGCTTTAATGAAGGTGCACGTCAGCCTCTGCTTCTCCTTCCAAAGGTCATCCAGCTAAACAGTGGCAGTGAAATGCTTGACAAAGATAAACATTTTATGGAGATACGTGGCGTTCCAGTGTTTCAGAGGAACCACTGAGCTGCTGTGTTTAAGGCTTCTTTGCATCCTAGCATAGAAGCAGTGCAGATGCTGAATTACTGAATCGATGAAATGTTTGCATCTAGTGTGCTGCAGGACGTCAAATTAAGGGTCGTTTGCTGTTCAGTACCAATTACAGCTGTAATGTTTGGGCTTGATCTTTCATGAGTTTACTGCTAAGGATACCATTAAGTATCCTTGCACAGGCTGTTTGCTGCAAATGGGACAAGTCTTGGTGAGCAGTGCTTTCTCACTGGAGCAAGAGTGAGTTCCCATTTACCAGACATTGATGCATAGTGATGAATTTCCTTTTTTGCAAAAAAAACCACAACAATTCTGTGTCCACTGACCTAAAGTCTGAGTTGATCTAACAAAATCTTGTTTTAATGGAAAAAGTGTCTTAATGTAAGTTCAGTTCATCTTTTTGATGACTTGATTGTTTCAGAATTATTAACCAGATTCTGCAAGAGTCTTTAAAGGTGCTAATACTTGCTTGCATTTAATAGCCCTAACTATTGCTAATGTACAGGAAATGATCAAATCACATCACTGAGAGAGAGCCCGAACAAGTCTTACAGCTATTTTAATGTGAGTTTTCAGATGTAACTCTTCTTAATTGAAAGGTGAATGCTATAAAGGCTTTTTGTCAGACTGCTGTTTCTAGATGTCAGTACTTTCTGTGGACTAACTGGAAGTCCTAGAGTGCTGATCCCAGCTTTCAGCTTCAGGATTCATAGCTCAGGCTCTTCCTTTTTTACTTGGCAGAAGTATGCATCTGTGGTGGTGTCTGGATTTATGTCTTCCAAAGAAATATTGGATCAATCAAAGAAAATGAAAAAGATTTTCTGAAATGGTAATCACATTCTAGCTGATACTGGAAAGAACAGAGCCTTCGCTTCTTCTCTAAGCCACAAGATTAAGCTTGCTTATAAAGGATTAACAGAGCTCTCTTCTGTTAATTCGTAGTGGTCTAGTCGAAGTGCCCGATTCTACATCAGTGGAAAATCCATTATCAATCAATGAGAATTTTGCAGCTGAAGCCAAAGGGATTAGAAGCTCATCATTCAGGAGTGTCTGAAGGAGAGAAAGCCCCTGCTATGCTTGTTGCCACACAGCTGTGAGCCACCGCTGGAGTGTGCCCACAAAACATGGCAAAGGAAAGTGTTCAGCCGCCTGGGGGCTATTTCCAGAGACTGTGGAAGGGCTCGTGCCACGCGCCAGGGCTGAAGAGGAATTTGCATCATTTCCTGGGGTGCTGCTGGTAGCGGGCCACTCCTCATGTAAAGCAAGGTGATTTCCAACTGGAAAAGGTGCATGGAGAAGGATAACCTGAAGCCTTCTTCCAGGGCTTGTGCTGTGCTTGGGGGAGAGTTAATGAGGAGGTCAGTGAGTAGGAGTTAAGGGCGGTGGAAGAGGGGTTCAGGTTTGGGGATAAGGGGTGCAGAGGAGCCCTGGTGCCTACAGCCACTGCTCAGGCTGCCCTCCCAGGCACACTGGTTTAGGAGACTGGAGTGTTAGGGAGGGACAGGAAGACATTGCTGAAGAGGTTGCTAAAGAATTTGCTACTGATGATGTTATGGGTGATTTCCTAACAAACTGCACTGTCTCCAGAACTTTCTTCCTTCAATGAACGACAGCTAACTTTTCCTTCTAGTGAAGTGAACAGAGCAACATTCAGACTGTTAGAGCCTGCAAACTAGAGCAACTTACTTTAGTTTGGGATATTCACCAAACACATTCCAAAATATAGTTTTACTTTCTTTTGAAATGCTGTCAGAGAGCTTAGCTAAAAATAGCTCTGATCTCGAGCCTAGCTGTGGGGAAAAGCAGAGTCTCTGTGGCTTCCACTGCAACATTTGGTAGTTACTTTTCCACAAATGGAGGCTAAATGGAAGCTTAATAAAAAGCTATTCAGAGTAAAAATTACAGTTTTTACAACAACTTGGTAAATACACATGTATTGTTTTGATCTGTTATAATAGGCAAGGTTGTGTCATTTAGTTTGGCAATTACAGAGATTAAATCAGTTTTCCTTTACTCTTGTTAAATGCAAAATAATTGAACACACACCATGGAAGGTTGGGGCTCTCGTGTTTGTAGCTTCATCATTTATTAATCTAACACATTAAATGAGAGGCTTTATAGATTTGCTTGCCTAAGGAAAAAGAAGAAAATACAGAAAGGCCAAACTGGATGCGTATGTATTCCGTCTCAGACTTTGATGTGCTGTCAAGTATTGCCTGATTTTTAGTACACTTTGTAAGAAAGGACACTGCTTTGCCCTCAGAAGGGTAAATTGTGACCTCATGTTTAAAGAGTCTGAGTAAGCTCATATTTGTGTAGGCAAAATCAGTTGTGCAGTTCCCTTCATGTTCTGCCTACAGGAACATAATGTTGTAGTCAGGCCAAATAAACAACAAATGAGAACCCTGTAAAAATGTATATTTTGGAAGTATCTTGGCTGTCTTAATTGACCCCCCTAGTCATAGGAGGGGCTGTCGCTTCCCCTAGCTCAGCCTTTTCAGGAGATGGTGCTGGCAGCGGTGCAATAACAGCTCTGTGGGGGCAGACATACTCTTCTTTCTTACCTTCATGTAGCTGGAGGGGATTTGAAAATTGGATATTTCTCTCTGTCTCTGCAGCTCCAAGTAGCTCGGACACTGCCAGCCATGGATTAGTGAAATAAATCCCTCATGTTTGTACTGAAGTGGAAAGCATAAAGAGCATTTTCTGCCTTTTCCCCCCCCTTTTTAATGTGTCATTTGTTGGCTGGCACAGTGACCTCCATTTCGTGACTTGTGAAGTGACTTGTCACAGAGCTTTTCTCTGTGGGTTAATTAACCACTCAGGGGAGCAGCAGCATGTGACATTATGCATGTGGACCTGAGGTAAACAGTAACCTATGGACCACCTATACTGCATGTGTACTTCAAATATTATCTGTTAATGCACTTTGAGTTTTCTAATATGATTTTCTTTCCCTTCTGTTTTACCTGTTTTCTTAACTATGTCCTTGGTAATCAAAAGGTATGCAAACACCTAGTCACCCTTTGGTCTTTATACATATAACTCAGTTTGGAAGAAAATATTCCTGGCAGTTTAGTACATGAAATTTGCCAGTCCATTGGGAAATGGTTTTATGCTAGTAATGTGGAGGTACAACAGTTTGGTTTTCCAGGGTATCTTGCTGGACAGTCTGTCAAGTCTTTTAAATTGTTTCAGTCAATTATACTGACTGAAGTGCAAGAAAGAATTAATTTCTTTTTTTCAATTCTCGAAGATTCAGTTTCATGCTCTTGATTTACATTTTGGTATCAATTGTATATTTTAATTTGTGTGAGTGAACCCTGAAGCTCTTACTCACTTGTGACTACATCTTTAATTTTGCTTGACAAGTCCATCTCATTCCTAGAAAGCTAATGTACCAGGAATTGGTCAGCAGAAACAGTCAGGTGAATGATAGGGGAGGAGGTGATATCTGGGTCTGGTGTGGGACCTGACCAGTTACGCTGGTTTCCAAGTGATCTTGTTATCATTCTCCTCAACAGGTTTGGCTAAAACCACCCCTGGAGAAGAACTGGGCATAATTAGCTCTATTATTTACTTGGCAAAGCAGGCAGGCAGCAAATAACTCAGCATTTCTGTGTTTCACATTTGCTCAGTACTCAGGCAGAGTCTGCACAAGTAACATGGGGCAGTTGGTTCTCAACAGGCACATCAGTATCTATAGGATGGAGATGCTTAGTCTGTGAAAAGGGTGATGGAACTTCCAAACTCCTGTAGGGATGGCCCAAGGAGCTGGTTGTAGCTACCCTGAGACATCAAAGCCCTGGAGGCTTGGACCTCATGGCTGGCAATCTGGGAACCTGGAAATCCTTGTCACTTTTTGCTTCTCCCATCTGTAGAAATTACTGAAATATTAGTTCTTGGACAGTGGTGAAATTAGCACAAGTTGTTAGTTTTAATCAGCAGTAAATATTTTATTCAAGAAACACAGTAAACAAGAAAACTTGTTTTCCCTTGTTTTTCTGAGCTAGGCAGAAATTATACATTGCAGTGGTGTGATTCCCTGAGAAGCAGAATTTCAAAGTCTTGGCAGTTTCCATGTTCCAGCCAGCATGATATGTGCCTTGTGCCACAGAGCAATTGCATTTTCTATATTAAGCATTAGCTTGTATAATTAATTACACTGGTGCTTAAAAAAAAAACAATCACTTTAAACAGCAAAGGCTTTCTTTAATTGGATTCTAGAGAAATGAGGAAAAAAAACCCAACCAACCAACAAAAAAAATTAAAAAAAAAATTGAAACCCCCAAAACCAACCAAAAAAGTGCCCACAGAAGACCCCTGGGAATTTCTGGACTTTAGCTATCTGTCCATGGGCAGTAGGAAATTGTTTTTTTGAGGTATAACTTAATGTTTTAATGTTCATCATTTAATAAAAATTATGCTCCCTGCAGCTCATCAGCATCTGGCACTTAAAAGGACTGAATTTAGAAAAAGTAAGTGTGAAGATTGCTGTGGGTAAATGATCAAGACAAGAGCTGTGAGATTGATACCTTTTAAATACCTGATTTTATTAGCACTTCAGTACCTGTGTGTGCCTGCATGTGTGCACCAGCCTGATTGAGTGCAGAAAGAAGCAAGCTCTTACAAAAAAACTAGTGCTGTTAAGTCAGTTGTGTAGTAAAGAGCGAGGTTTTGGTGTCAGGAAGAAGCTCAGTGCTGCTTTCTCTTCCTTCGTGTATCTGGTGTTTCAGTTCGGCAGTAGAGGAGTACTGGGACTGAAACTTGAACTTGCGTTTTCTCGCCCTTCTGCTTGATCCTCTCCAAAGGGCTTTTGTCCCTCAGCTCTGGGAGTGATGGTGTTTGGTACAGGAAAGGGTTAACTTCCAGAAGCACAGCCTGGCAATTCTGCGCTTCTGGAGCTTTAAATGAGGAGATGCTGATACAGTGCAGACTGTAAAGTGGGCCCTGCTGGGGCACATAGCCAACATGGGATCAAGGATCACAGGTCATTTGCATGCTGACCAGAGTCTGGCTTCTTGCTGTGGCTGGCCCCAGCTGAGCAGTGCTGTGTCCAGGGCATGCCACCTTCTGCTCTGCTGCAGAGAGCAGCTAGGCATTATCCCACATCCAGAGCTCAGCTTCTGAGTGCTAGGCACTGGGATCAAGGGGAAGTGCCATGTCCTTCCCATGGAACAGCCCCAGACACCCATATGTGCAGGGGGAAGGCAGAGAAGGTGCAGGGTTCTGGTGGACATCAAGTTGAACATGAGCCTGCAAATGAGCCCTTGTGGCAAAGAAGATAAACTGTGTCCTGGGCTGCATTAGACCAAATATTGACAGCAAGTGGAGGGAGGTGATCTGGCCCCTCTTCTAGGCACTGGTGAGGCCACAGCAGTGCCGGGAGTCCCAGTAGTGAAGAGAAATGGACATATTGGAGGGAGTCCCACAAAGGATCATGAAGATGATTAAGTGACTGGACCACCTCTCATATGAGGGGAGGCTGAGAGAACTGGGACTGTTCAGCCTGGAGAGGAGAAGAATCAGGGGAGAATGTCATCAATCTGTAGAAATACCTGATGGGTCTGCACTAACAGGACAGAGCCAGGCTGTTTTCAGTGGTGCCCAGTGACTGGACAGGGGCAGTGGGCAAAACCAGAAATACAAGAGGCTCCTTCTGAACACTGAGAAACATTTTTTTTTCACTGTGGGGGTGGCTGAGCACTGGTACATGTTTTCCTGGGAGGCTGGGGAGTCTCCATCTTTGAAGGTATTCAAAACCCACCTGCACATGGTCCTGGGCAACCGGCTCTGGGAGGCTCTAGTCAAGCAGGAATGTTGGATCAAGTGACCTCCAAAGGTCCCTTTCCACCTCACTCTGATTCTGTGACAGCAACAACTACAACTCTTTAGCAGCTGTGCTGAATAGGTGGTAGGGACTACCTCTGTACCTCCTTCTTTGCAGACAGATTTTTTAAGAGAGCCTGTTCTAAAATAACAGCTCTCTAATTCGTTTTTTAAAAATTTAAAAAAGGTTCTTCATTCTCAATGAAAAAAGGATAGCGATACACTTCTCAGTTTGCTCTGACTTTTTCACCTTTAGTATCTAAAATATAGAATATTTTACATGTTCCCTGGATTGTAAAGCAGGGGTGCAGTATCTGCTGTCTCCTGTTCCTGCAGGATGTGTGCAAAGGAGCAATTACTTTATCACTGTTTTGAATATGCAGGTGAAAAATAAGGGAAAATCTCATTCTTTGCAGAGACTTGAGCCTGTAAATGTTGGACAAATAATGCTTATTGTGCAAACCCCTTGCCTTGCTTTTTTGAAGTATATCCTTTCATTTAAAGCCTGTTGTTTACTCTGTTTTCAAGTGCTTTTTAGCTGGCATCATGGTCAGTGTGGCTCCACAGCACAGCAGATGAAGTGCTGAGCGTAGCTGTCATATTAATAATGGGCCTTTAGTAGTTTCATACCCAAGACTCAAGGTAGGAGACTTTTATCAACACAAGTCTACAGGTGGGGCTTTTGTAAACCACAATGGCTGGGTGTACCACTGCATGTTCCCTCCTTCTGGTGTGTTAACACCCCTGGAAACAAACCCTACCAAATGTGCTGCTTTTGATGCATGTGTGAGGAGTGGAGCTGTTATCAGTGACCTCAGACTCCTCTCCTTGCCTTGCAAGCTGATTTTGTATTAATTACAGGCATAGCTTTAATCTTTGTCAACAGGATAGCAACAGTAGTGTTACCCTTCGGTTGTTGATGTTCAATTTGTCTTTATCTCCTCATTCTCTATTTGAAAAATTAGGACTGAAGCATTTTGCATATAAATTTATTTTGTATTCATGGTTTTTAAAATTTTTAAAATTCACTGAGAGCTTGATCTTAGACATACGGGTGCTGCCTTCTCAGTGTAAATGTTATTGCTCTAGTGCAATCCTTGGAGACTGTGGATTTATGGTAGGCTTTCCAGGTCAGTGATAGTTTTTTGAGGCAAAAGAGGAGCAGTCTTATGATAAGTTGTGCAGTTCTCCCAAAGGAGAACTAGCGTTACTATTTTAGGATGGTGTGAAATCCAAGCCTTTACATAGGTCTTCCTCAATTAAAGGCATTCACAAGAGCTTATGTACAATTTAAGATTCGAATATACTTGCACTAGCAAAGACTTCAAAAGAGAAACAGCTGCATGTGTGAGAGTGGCTGAGACCTCAGTGAGCTGCAAAATGGGTGACATCTTCTTCTTTTTACATCTGAACGAGGAAGTGGATGTAGACTGAGGTAGGAAGAAGTTTAGCCAGGAGAAATATCCCTTCTTCCAGAAAAGAGATTCTGTTCTTTGGCTTTGGTACCTGAAGTGTGTCACATAGGAAGAAATATGCTTGGGGGGATTTAAGTTCATATGGTATTTTAGTTGATTTAAAAATACTCTGGAATGTTCAGAAACAGACTTTTTTGTTAACCACAAGGTTGCAAATGTTGACAGGCATAGGTGTACATTAGCAATAGCTACTGAGAAGATTTCTGTGTTAACTGAAAATGTAGATTTCATGTCACTTTTTAATTTGCATTTTATGCCCTGTGGTGGCTTTGGAGGGATTATACATATGAACCCCTGGTACAGAGAGGTAACTGCATGGATGAAGTGACACTCAGTGCTACATTTGCTCTTTATTATACAGGAGGTACATTTAGTTTTAATTTTGGTCATGTAAAAATCTTGCAGTCCTAAAGCTGAGAAGAAATATTTTGGTATTTCTATCTTTTTATTGCAACCAATTGATATGAGTAAGACACATCTGTAGCTAGTAAGAAAATAAATCTGGGTTTTTTTCTGTTGTATAATTTCATTTGCCTTATTTGGCTGCACATGTGACACAAGTAGTGAACTCAAGAATAACGCTGCTGTTGCGTTTAGGCAAACCTGTAATACAAAGAAAATGCCCTCCTAGACTTTGAAGAGTTTCAGAAAAATTCTGAATTAGTGTATAAAAATGTATCTTTTAACCTCAAGGGCTTTTTATACACTGAAGTACTTGTCCCACGCAAAAATAGCAGCAGATCAGTTGAAAACAAGAGAATGTCAGAAGAGAGAAAATTAGTATCCTCAGGCTCAGCATGGGAAGCTGCTTAAACACATTGTAAAAGTCACTTGAGGCATGTGTATATAAGCAAGCAGAAATGGTGGTCTGCTGAAAGCACAAATGTTAGGAGTTGCTCAGACTACAGAAATATCCTTGAGCAGATGGATATCTGCCCCTAATGATTAAAAAAAAACACAAAAAAAAACCCACTCCAGCCAAACTGTGTTGAATTGGATGCAAGCTGAGCATGAAGATCTGAAAAAGACTTTGAAGAGTAAAGAGTCTGCAACATGAAAGAAAATTATGAGCTGTGTATATATCTTTGAAATGGTTGATACCTGTGAGAGCACTGGAAGGCACACAGGGTCACCAGGCAGGATATCAGAAAAAGTAACCCAGTTGAATTGGTCATTGCAATGACTCATGCAGGAGAATTTGGGCAGGTGGTATGTTGGATAAGAAAGATGAGAAGATGTCAAATTGCGGAGGTATCACAACAGAAATGCTGAAGAAAGCTGGAGAATTGAAAATTGAATACAGAGGTGTGACCATGTGTTGTACAGAGCAAGGCCAATGCTCTGTAGAGGCATCACTACTGACAGAAAACACACCACACATGTGGATGCCACAGCTGTGATTTGTGAATATGAGGAATGGATTTCATTTTAAAAACCCTGAAATATTTAATGGAAATCAGGTGTTGATTTTGAAGAGGCTGGCAGTGACAGTCTTGGGAGGCTGTGAGTAACCAGGTGGACAATTCCTTTCCTCAGCCCACTGCAGCTCCCTCCTTTTCAACTTCTGATGCTTCCCTTCCAGCTGGGTGAGCACAGCAGCCCTGCTGCCTTCTGTTCATGTTGTCCAGCCTGCAAACCCCTAACTCCATGCTCTTAAGTCCATCCTCCCCCAAACCTAGCTCATTCTTGATAAGATATTCATCTTCAGTTTCACTGTGATTTGTGGAAGTGGAGAAAAATCATGTGAAAAATAGGTGCTTGGCCTTCTGGATATTTCATGAGAAGGCTGTATTATTTGTAAATAATTTATGACTTTGAAGCCACACACTTTCTCCCCAGGTTATATGTCTTGTATAACTGAACTGTATGATTTACCTTAAATTGCTTATCTGCCGTGAATCTCCGTACAGTGCTTTCTCCTCTCCTGTACAGCCTTCACCCGTGGATGAGAGATTTGCATAAAGTGATTTCTTCATGTAAATGTGATCAGGCTGCAGCTCCAGCATCTCCTTGTAATGGATGTACCAATCCCCTTGAATTGGGCTAGTGTCTATCTTGGTAATTGAATCTGTTTGTTTGTTGCTATAGTTTTGGGAATTAGTGGGGAGTGAGGAGCATGTACTGAAGTGCTTTTGCTGCAGCCTTTGTAGCCTTACCTGATCATGAGGCTTCTTTGCAAAAAACAAGAGGCAGGCATTGGGATGGGGGTGGGCCATGCTGCAGCTCAGGCAGGGCTGGGACAAGAGCTGGAGGGCTCCCTGGGGACACCCTGGTTATCTGTCCTGGTCCTGAGCCAGGAAGCTGCCCCATGGGGACAGCATGCTCCGGGCCTGGACAAGCAGTGTAATTGGAATGGTGCATAAGCCAGAGAGATAAGGAGCTCTGCTGCTTTGGTTGGTGTCATTCAGGCTGTGACATGGGGCTTGATGTGGCCTCTGAGGTGCCAGACTGTGTCAGGTGCCTGAGAATAAAACAACCAAAGCATCTCACAAATTTTCCCTGCACTCCTCTGTTCTCCATGCAGACTGTCCCCCATTTTTTGTTTTTTTTTTTACCCATAATCACTGGTTTTGGCTGGCTATCTTCATTCTCATGGTCTTTTTTCCCTTGCCTCACCTTCCTTGCTCTGATTTATTTCTGTTCTTCCAGCTCCTTTTGTACCAATCTTGTCTCAGCTTCTGTACTCTTCCTGTCACCTCTTCTTTCCCCCTCTACCTGAAGCATGAATAACTGGGATAATGAGACACAGGCCAATTTCCCCAATAACTTTGTATATGTATGCATATGTATGGCCCTACCCACTGCCTTGTCTCTCATCCTTCTGTCCTTTTCTATCGCAGTCTCTGGAGGATGGGATTATCTTTGAGTGTGTATTTAGCATATTTTTGCTGCCTCAGTATGAATAGCATTGAGTAATGGTATACATATTTTGAAAACCTAGAGCTGTGCTGAAGTGTTCATTTGGGCTAATATTGCCTGACAAATGACCAGGTAGCCTAGCTTGTCATCACCTTCAGTGAGATGTTTTCCTGCATGCAGGTTGTCATTTCAGAGTTTCATATTTCTGAAGTTGGAGTGGAAGACAAATTAATAGTCTGCATGGCCTCTAATAATTATTTCATGGTTTTTATACTAATGTTAGTATGTTCTGAATAATGGTTTATGGGAAGTATCTGTTAATTTAGGTAATGGGGATATTATTTTGATCAGGTGTGTAGTAAATGCAGAAGTTGGAGGGTATTTTTTGACGGCTTCTCCATCTTTCTGTAATTACCAGATAGATAATAGGAACTTGCCAGATTCAACATGCTAATGATTGCCTTCCAGCTTTGAGAGAGACAGAAATTATATGCTAGCAATGTCTGAACGAGATTCTGCTTTGGAAGTGTAATAAAACATACGATACTGTGCTCTCTTGCCATTGCGTAAACATTCATGAATATGTCCTCAGTCTTTCAAGACAGAAAATAATGAAGATAAAGCTAAATTTACTTTGGGAGTACTCAGATGGCTATTGATGGCTTAGGAGTGCTGGGTTATCAATAGTAGATGAACTGCTTTGTTGTTGTCTGTCACTTTGCAGGGCTGCCTCATGGATCATGTTTAGATAAAAGGTAAATGCTCTTACTGTCCCATTCTGCTGTTTTAAATTGCTACCTTTTCAGCCTTGTCCACAGATTTCCTGCAGGAAGCTCTCTGTGCCTGAGATGCAGGGTATTTTCTTAGCGATGCCTTTTTTCGACCAGCTCTGGACTGTGCTGCCTGATTAAAGGCAGGTTTCCTAAGATCCCAGCATGTGACAGTGATCTGCTGTGCTGTCTGTTCCACAGGCAGCTTAGTACTGCTCCGTGCTGGGCCTTCAGGAGGACTGGAAAGAAAAATGTGTGTAGGCAATATTCTTAAATATATCACATACCACTGATGTCTTGCAGTTGGGTCTAGATTAATGGGGAAGAAACAACTTTGGGTGTTGTGCCACAAGCTGCTCTATTAGCTGCCTCTTTCTGTATCTCACTTTAAAAGGAATAATTTGCAGCACGAGTCCCTCTGGGATGAAGAGAGTTCTGTCCAGTATTTTCTTCTAAAATTCAGGCAGTATGGTGGATTACTACAGAAGAACATGGAGACCTTTAGTCTTTCATATTTATTACCATCGCATTGGGAGCGTGTAAGCAAAGGATCAGTCTGAGGCAGCAGATAACCTTTGGGCAAAGGAAAAAAATAACAAAAAAGTGGTATAAGCTGCAGCAACAGTATTTCTAAACCTGCAGGAAATCATCAATCTAATCCCCAGTTAATATAAATCATGTCTAAAATTACTGGATCTTTTGAAGTTGGTGTCTTTGTTTCAGAAGTAAGCTGTGCAGCCCCAAGTGGTGTGAATTTACTGGGATGTTCTCCAGAAAGGTTTCTGGAGATACAAGACAGGAGCCTTGCCTGTTTAGCTCAGGAGCTGTGAAACAGATCACGATGGTGTGTGGAGCTGGCGTGTACTCTGCGGGAAATGGGGGAAATTCTGGGAGAAAGTTTTTGTAAACTCATTCTGATTTGTTCTGAAAAATGCATCCGTTAGAGACTGCTGTTAATGGTGTGTTATACCGGTCAGTGTTAGGAGTAAGAGTCAGGGCTCTTTCAATAAAGAAATAAATGCCATCATCATTTTTTCCAGGGCTCTACACATCAGTTCTATGTATTAAAATGGACAAAGACTAGAGCATAAGGGGGTGGTTATGTGCCTGCCAGTTAGTGTGGTAATAATTAAGGGCACACTTAGACCAATGGGCTGATGAGTACCAGATCTGAGTATACAGTGTGTATGACCCATCAGAGTGAAACTGAGGCAGGTGTCCCAGCACTTCTTGCCTCTCCATCTGTTGCATCATGGTTTCTGCAGGAGTAGTGCCTGGATGTGGAGTTCAGAGGGAGCCCCCTACACCCCTGCTTTTCTTGCCAGCCTCTGGAAATCCAGGAAGAGCTGTAGTGACAAGAGCAGCTCAGTATTTCTGGCAAGTTTTGGACGAGTGTTTACTTAGGTGGGTGTTTTTTCTCCTTCTATCACAAACACTAAAAAGATCTGGCCGCCCATCTTATGCCGTTTGCCATCTGTGTCCCTGTCTTGTCTAGCAGAAGCTAAGGATAATTTTTTTTCCAACATTATACTTGGAAAGCACTAGCTAGCTGTGCTGGAGGCACCTCAAGGATGGGTGGTATCAGTGCCCTGCTGAGCTGTAGCTGGCTCCTGACAGCCTCCTGCTGAATCTGGGTATGAGAGATCACAGGGCAGGCCAGTCTGGTTTTCCAAGGACAGTCAGGGTCCTATGGCAGACCCTTGAGCCACTGGCATATTTAAAGTCAATTTGAACAAAATCCATAGCTCACATACTTTTGTGTCACATCCTTGACAGGGACAGGGTGTTACCATATCACATTTTGAAAGAACTATCCTGCAATGTCTGTTTGCTTTATTGCTCTACTACTTTGTGCTGTTGGTGCCAGCAGAGATGAGAAATTAGGTAAAGCAAAAATTTAGGGTTGTCCCTAAAGTGTACGTGTTACTGTGACTGCATAGCTGCACCCAGTCATGGGCCTGGCTCTGGAGAGGAATATGCTTTCATGACACAGACTCTTTTGTCTAGTTCTGCCAAGAGATGGTCTCTTCTGACCTTCTGCTTTTGACTTAGACCTGTTTCCTTTCTACTTTTGTGTTGCTTGTCTTCTCGTAAGCCTAATTCTTGCTTGTTTTCCTCACACTTACAGCTCTCCTAAGTGAATTTTTCCCTGCAGCTGCTGTTTCCATCTTAACAATCTGTTGTATATTTTTGCTTTTTGTCCCAAAGGACTTAGGTTACTTTCCTGTCACCCACTTGACACCCCATTGTTGCCAGTCTTCCATCCAGCCTTCCAGGTCTGTGCTGCTGCCTCCTTAGCTCTGTGTTCTGTCTCTGCCCAGCCAGTGCCAGTCTCCCCTTGTACCAGCTGCATCTTGGATGGGTCTCAGCTCACTCTATTCTCATCCAAGTAACTCCTGATTTCACTCTCCTTTTTCATCCATTTTTTTCTCCTTGGATTTTAGTTAGCTTGACTGACTCTCACCATCTTTCCTCCCTTGCTCTCTTTCATCCTGCTTTTCTCCCAGACTCCCCTGCCAAACTCCCTTGCCTATTCTTATCCATCATCTTGCCCACACATATCTCAATCCCAGTTTTTCCCCCTTTTCCTTACTTTTCTCCAGTTTCCTTACTCTTGTTCCTGTTCTCACAGGAGTACATCTATCTCATTTCAGAAGGCAGTAAAAAGCATCTCTCTGAAAGCATTTTCCTGGGTCTTGTCAAGTCCTTTCCTCAAAGAGTAGAGATACTTGAGCTTCTCAAAGAAAAAGACCTTTTAACTTGTACAGTGAAAAGTGCTTTTCTTTGGCTTTATATTCAGAAACATATGCATTGTTTTAGTGGAGGTACCCAAAATTACATTTAGCATGAAGCAGCATTTTTTAACAATTGAAAATTATCAGGAAAGGGGAAAGTGGCCAACAGCTGTAACAGGCAGCGCCACTGCTAGCCTCACCTCCTGTAGTTATCATCACAAAATGCCAACTTCAGTTTGAATGTCTTCAAAGTCCTTTTTCACAATGTATTGGCAAATACATAGTCTTGGAAAGAGTTAATATGATGCTGCAAATTTTACAAGGCTCCTAGTAGAGCGAGTTGCCCAAGGAGGAGGCAGCGCATGAGCAATGAAGTGCTGCCTGCTTTGCTGCTTTGTAAGAGTTAGTTAAGGAGTGAGAGCCCCACTTAGGAGTTGGGCATGGTTTGTGAGTCCCTTGATGCTAGCTAGAATTGTGTGTGTGTATCTCCAAATCATCCTTCTAGATATGTAAATTAAAAAAAAATGTAAAAAAGACGCAGACTACAGCAGCCTGTATCACCACAGTGAGACCATTTTATAGAAGGGCTAGACCAGGATGCTGATATCTGGAAGAGGATTAGTGATGTGACAGAAAATACACAGCTGTTGAAATAGATATTTGAATTTTTAATGGATAAACTTGTGGAGCAGCTCCACCACCCTTATATTGTTCAAGGTCTGTCTCTATCTATCATGTACTTTTTCACAGTAGAGTGAAGACATGATCCCCAGGGAGTTAATAAAATTCTTTCATCTCAGGGAAGAAAGTGAAAGGAAAAATGAGCAACATAAGATTTTCCTGTGACATTTAAAGTCCAAATTGGAGTTTGTCTGAGTAATTTATCTTTGGATATTTGCAGGAGGGAGTGTAGGAGAATATGAATGAGGGCATCTTAGTTATGTCTGAGCTTTCTGATGACTGAAGAGAATTTTTGTGTGCTCTGTGTGGCTGGAAGGCCTATCTGTGTAATTTCTTCTCCAGTAGATGGAAGATAACATTAGGAGGAGTACTTTAATTATCAAAGTGTGGGAATTATTCCGGTGCAGTATCACCCTGAGATACCACTTTCTTTCAGAGTAAAAGGTGATGTGTTTCTGGGATGTTAGACCTCATTTCCCCCTGCTGCACTGAACATGTGTACACCACATTTTCTCTGGCAGTATTAAACCTGTCCACAATCTCTATCATTATCTGGTGAGGAAAGAAATGAAAATACGGCATATCCTTGTAGAGAACATAACAAGTACAAAGGCACTGAAGGAAGAGGGTGTGTTTTGAAGAGGGTTGACTTCTTTCACAATCTGTTTAGATTATCTGCGTTCTATGAATTACGCTTTGAAGCATGTTACAGATGATTAGACTGACATAAATTGAAGAATTCCTGCATGTAGAGATGCTTTCTCCAAGCATGTAGCAATTTCTGTTTCCCACTGCTGTTAGATTTCTGCTTGCACAGGTGTTTGTGCAACTTCACACTTCTGTCAAGACTTCTCTTTGCAGCATGCCGTGTTGCATGTGAACCTTCCAACAGTCCTGCATCCAGACTTTCCTTAAACTTCTAGGAATAGCATTCAGCGTATTCTTGTGAGTATCAGCAGTTAACTGATGGAGGCACAGACAGCCTTCTGTGAATTGCCTACAACTTGGCGTGTTACTTCTGTGTGTCTCTCGGGAGGCAGCTCTGAGTGTCAGCCCTTGCTTGGAGGGAGGATGAGAAAGGATTATGCAGCCATGGGAACTGTGGTTCAGCAGGGTGTCCTGTGGTACCTGGGAAAATGTGGGCTGGGGAAGACAGTGCCTGCCCTCTTCTGTACTGGAGCATGTTCTGGTCCATAGGGGGAGCATCCACCTGCTGCATGGCATTTTTGGGAGATTGCTGCGCTCCCAGATGGCAAGACTGGTGCACTATGTTTATTCTTCAGCCTTTACTTGTTTCTCAGCTGCTTTTTTCCACAGTTGCATATCACAGAGTCACTTGAAATACAGCTTTCTCACCAGCTGTTTGCTGGTGAAAAGGCTGGAAGGAATATCCAATGAGGAGCAGCTAAGGACTTTGGGTTTGTCTAGTTTGGGAGAAAAGGAGGCTTCAGGGCAGCCTCACTGCTCTCTACAGCTTCCTGAGAAGGGGAGGTGGAAAAGCAGGTGTGATTTCTCCTCCCTGTTATTCAGTTATAGGATGCACAGGAAATGGTTCAAAGCTGTGTCAAAGGAGGATCAGACTACACAACAGGAAGCATTTCTTTGCCACGAGGGTAGTCAAAGACTGGGACAAGCTTCCTAGAGAGGTGGTTGATGCCCCAGGCCTGTCAGTGTCTGGGAGACACTTGGATGATGCCCTTAACTTTCAGTCAGCCCTGAACTGATTGAACAGATGGACTTGGTGATAGTTGTAGGTCCTTTCAATTGAAATATTCAGTTCTATTCTATTTTACAGTCTGGACACTGGCAGTGGAATTCACCTGTGCTAATAATACATGGCAGACCATGAGGTTAGCAAAAACTGCCTGAGGCCATACTTTGCTCAGTCACCACTCCTTTTGCTCTGAAGGAGGTCATTTGAGCCCTTTCCTACATGTAAGAAATGCATTTCCTAACCTATCAGTGCAGATCAGGGTAGGCGGTTTGTGTATGTCACACCTCTATCCAAAATCATAAAGATGTTTAGAGATCTTGATAGAAAATACTCAGGTAGGTTGTCTCACTGTCCATCTGTGTGGATCACTGTGTATGAACTTGCCCCTTTTCCCACATAACCACTGTAGCCTCATTGGTGGCATTAACTTAAGTTTGTACAAGCAGTCTGTGTTTTGTTCCTCAGAAATCTGGGACAGGTCAGGAACAGTCAGGTTTTGGGCTGGGTTTCTGAAATGAGGTGAAGAGCTACTTCCTGTGGAGTCTTCCTGCATAATTAATAGGTGCATGTTGATATCCACCCAGTTACAACCTGTATCACTACTACTTGATCAGTCCTGTTTTTTGGGATGAGCTTCCTAACCTTAGCTCACATCATATCTTCAGGAAATGTTGTTACAGTAATGCCACTGCTGTTTTTTGCAGCAGTTTTGGCATTTACCAGCCCCAAACAATGGAAGTGGGACATTGTGAACTGTTGAGATACTGAATGTCAAACTTCAAGAGCCTGTTACAAAGATGTTAAGACAGCAGATGGGTTATTCTGCAAGATATGATTAAGATGCACATGTTTATTACTTCCAAAATATTTTCTCTGTTTTATTTTAATATTTATGAAGCTTATCCTGCATTAAGTAACTTCTGTAAACTTACTTTTCTATTAATACCCAAACATGGCTGTGTGTAATTGGCATGTGATTAATACATCTAATGGAGTTTCAGTCACATTAATGAATGTGACTCCTTTGACATGCTTTCTGACTTTTTTCTATTTACTATTCATGTTGGCCACCTGAGACACTTTGGGGGTTTTTTTGCATAACATTAATTTTTGTTTCATAGTTGATAGCATTATTATTTTATCAAATAACCCGATAAATTGTTACAACAGGACTGCAGCAGCAGTCAAAGCACTGATGCTTTCTAATGGTGCACTTTACCTCTGCTCTATTATTGCTGCCCATTTCATTATTTGTGAGTTGATTACTGCTGCATTTCTCAGGGGCTATGAAATATTCAGCAGCCCGGACTAGCCCAGGGAGAATTGCAGCCTTTGCAGCTGAACACCTGCCCTCAAAGGCAAAGAAAAACCAAAAAGTTCTTGTGTTTACAAGGGATGGAGAAAATCCTTCTCTTCTTTAGCTTTCCCACAGCACTGACTCTGGGTACATGCTAATTAAAAATTGCCACTTTACTTATGTTTGTTATTGGATGGAGGGAAAAATAAGAATAAATATACGACTACTGCATTTCTGCCATATTTGCCTGGCCACAGCAGAAAAGGAAAACTAATGTTGGTATAATTGGTTGCCTGTGTGTCAGTGTGAGGTAGTTGTCGTTCAGGGTGGGGATGGGGAAAAAAAACCCTCTCTGTTAAGGGCAAAAATGAATACTGCTGGTTATGTTCTCACACTGTGTCTCTCTGGGGGACTTGGCAGCAATGATTGACTGAAATGTGCAATATTTTACCAAGTGGGAAACAGATAAGATTTCTATAAACAGGATACTTCATCATTAAAGTAAAGAAACAATTGCTTTGACCTTGTCACTGAATGGGTAAGGCCAGCATTGTGATAATTGAGAATGTAGCTAAGCAACAGTTCTCCAGGAGCATGCACTGCTTTATTTTTAGTTGAATACACCAGTGCAGTGGGGGGACATGGGACACACACACGGATATGAATGAGCAAAACAACTGGTTAATGATTACGAAAAAGGAAAAAATATATTTTTGCATGAAAAATATATTTGAGTTGTAATATGTGCTTATACTGATTTTAATTTGGATTTACATCAAAAGAAAGTAATTGAATCAATTACTTCTGTGGTCTGAACAAGCAGATAGCCTGACAGTATCTCTGATTTCTTAAGCAGCTTTGGTAACTTGAGTTTCTTCTGGAAATTAATGGTGTAGAAGAAATGGCAAATTCCTTCAGAAATAGTCTATATCTGTTTCTCCTTATTTTGATGTTAATTATGTTTCCTAACCTTACAGGTCAGTATTGCAGAGCCTAATTTATTTATTGCTCTGATTTTGGTTTAAACCAGTCTTAAATTCCCTAGTGAGCTAGTCCCCTACCAAGTTAACAGTATAAGACCCTTTAAATCTGAAATAAGTGTCCAGGAAATGGAACGTACTTTCTTCTAACTAAGTCACTTTACAAACCAAGTTAGTTAATTTTTCATGTGAGCAATGGGGAAAAAACAAAGTCCAAAGTTAGTAATTTTTATTGTGTAGGCATTTCAGGACAAATTGCCACCATATGGCACCTCTGTCATCCCGTAAACAAAAGTATGTGTTCCAAGGCTGGTGCCAAGGGAAAATCTGCAGCCTCTTTACCTCTCTCTGTTTCTGGTAAATCTCTCATCGCTGACCTGGATGCTTTTTCTTTGGATATTAAACCAGTACAATTGCTAAGTGACAGTGAGTTTCTACTTATCAAACCCAAGCAGTTACAGAAATCTCTCTGAAGAAACTGTCACTGTATGAGTATAAACTACCCTAACGTTACATATAGGAGACTTTAATTCTGATTTGGTGTATGAAATTTGTATTACTGGCAACATTGCATGGGTGAGAGAATAAAAATGTCCTAATTCCCAGCCTAATTTTATCAGATCTTTAAAAGCCAAAAGATAGTTTACAGACAAAAATAATAAAAAGGAAATTAAAGACTCTATTAGTTACACTTGGGTATCTTTAATATAGTAAGAAAACCTTTTCCTCAGGTGCTTTTCAGGTGGATATGATTTTAAATTTGATGAACCAGAAAATGTAATGTATATTTTCATATTCTTAAAGTGTGGCATAATTGAATTTGGACTTGTGAATTTTTTTAAGATTTTTTTTTTTTTTTTTCCTGTCTAGGAGGAATCATTTCGGTGCTGTATCTCACTTGAACATCAAGCCCTACAGAGACTACAAGGTAATTGTTTATGCAACTGCTTTCTGTTTCCTGTGGTAGTCAGCTTGGCTTTAACTCATTTTCTGAAGACCCCTGTAATTTATGAAGGTACCAGTTCTAAGCAACTAAACTGGTTAAGCAGCAATGTTACTTTACAGAAGCTTTACAGCTTTTACAGAAACTGTTGTTTACAGCTTCTGGATCCAGGGTGAGGTGTGTGGGGTTGCCAGTGTGTGTGTATAAAACAAAGATGTGATACATTTTTAAAATGCATTTCCTCTATTTGTGTCTGAAGAAGCACCAGTCCCAGTCCCAGCTGAAAGGTATAATCTGCTTAATAGGGGTTTGTGGTTGGTCATTCAGAAAGTTGTTCCTTACCCCTCAGCATCCCAGTCTTTTAGTTGGTTTTCTTCCTGGAGCTGCGTGAGAGGCATCACAGGTCCTGCAGTGCTGACACAGGCTTTCCTTCCCCAGGAAGGTGGCTTTGGTCAGTGTCAGTGTTTTGTTCAAGCAACGCGATGGCCACCTCATTGGAAATTAGCTCACTTTTCCAAGTTGATAAAAGCTGTTTCTGCTGTAGCAGTTGTGGTAGATGCTGCAGATCTATACATCAATTTGTTCGTCTGAAAGCCCGTTAGGAAGCAGAGCTAATGAGCTCACCGTGGGTGTTGACAGCAGCTGAGCAAAATGGACTGCTGGGGGTTCATATTTATGTTCAAGTTAAAAAGCTCTCCCACGGCTCTGGGTGCAGAAAAGAGTGCTGTGGTTAGGGAGTTGGTGTGTGTGTGCAGTCTGCAGAGCAGAGCTGGTACCTCTGGGTGGAGACCAGCAACATCCAGCCTTCAGTGTACAGGCTGGTGCTGCTTATATTCATTTACTGGAGGAACGATGAGATTTGAGCAAAACCAAATTTATATTGCATTGCCTCTTAAATGTCTTCCAACACCTGGCAAAAGATAAATTTCAAGGACTGAAGTTAATTTTAATTCCAGGTGTCCCAGCCCTTGCTGGGTGGCTGTTACCAGTAAGTGATATGGTACCAGACTAGACTTGACTTGATTGTGTGTAATGCACAAATTGTGCCTGAGTTGAGAAATACTGGGAAGATTTCAAGTCCCTTTTTTAATACAGTAAGAGCCTTGAAACTTTGTGAGGAATCTGTGCTTTGCTACTGCATACCAAGCAGGTGGTCTTCACTTCATTCATATTGACAGTATTGCGAACAAAATCTTTCAGGGTAACGCCACAGTGCTAACTGACCTGCTGCATGTAGAAGCTTTTCCTAAAGGGAAGTTGGATTGTTCAGACAAGGTTAATTTTTTAAACCCTAGACTGGTTTAACTTTTCCTTTGCAAAATGGAGTGCTCTTCTCTGATAACATACATGGTAACCACAACTTATCTGACCAGGTGCCTCCTAAGCTACAGTGACTGGTTGTATGAGTTTGTGTGGGTACTCAGAGTCCCTCTCTGTCTCTTTTTATTACCTCTATGAAGGACAGAGATACTTCAGTTCTAGATTTTGAGCTTATGAGAAAGGCATAAATAAATACAACATAAATATGGTTCATAGAATCATTGCTTCTTGGGAATAGTTGTCTTTAAAATGAACATAAAAATTCATGAGCTTGTACAGGCACCTTAGAGATAAAATTAATGTAAAATCAGTTTGTTACCACTCATGCTTCTGGTGTCTTACCTTGTGGAAGCTAAAGGTCTGTGATATTTGCCTTTCAATCTGTCAAAGATGAAGCATTTTACTTCTGAACTCTCATTTTCTGTGAAAGATACTCAGATCAGGAAATGAAAAACATCTGGAAGCTGAGGGTGTTGTCTCTCTTCTCCACTGAGTGGCTAATCGTTTTGCAAATTCTGTTTGCAATAAAAATGTGTTGATGACTCTGAGGCGTGTCTGATGGACCTGCATCATCTGAACTCTTGCAGAGGAAATCAGAGCTTGTGAACAGATATTATCATGGCGTGTAATCATTCTCTATCAGCATTAGACAGCAACACAGTGCCAGGAGGACAACTGTAGGTCCAGAGAATTATCATTTCAGTTACAAGCTGGGAACCTTAGAGCTGAAAAAAAAAGTTTTATTTGGGTTCTAGGATCCTTCAGAAATATGGATGTACTTCTCTGATTTATAGTACAGCCCAGAAAAAGCTGTGAGTGGGGCTGGAAAATGAGGACAGGATATAATTTTTAAATCAGCTGGGTTGGTGGTGAAATACTATCAATCTTTAGCCTGGCAGATTTGCCAAAAAACAAATGACCCTTCCATGGGTCACTTGATGAGTATGGTTTGGAGTACCTTCAGATGGAGGTGGAGAGGGCAGGTGTGACAGGTGATAAAGGAGATCGCTGAACTGAGGACTTTGTTCAGCCAGTCAGGAACCACATCTCCAGGCACTGCACACACAGACAGGTCTGGTGGTTCACTGAGAGGTTCCTCCCTAAGGTTCCTATGGCTTTCAAAGGCAACATTGAGAGGCTACAGCCAGTGTCAGTTTTTGGAAGCTTAATTATTCATTTAAATAGCATCAAAAGGATAAGAATGTGTGAGTTGAGTGATCATGAGTCATGTGTCTGAGGTCAAGTGGTCCTGTCTCCTGGGGGCTGGCAGGATACATGTTGTGCAGTCATTTTTTTAGAAGCACAGGAATGGCTTCTAAACACCAATGCACTGTGGTAGGGGGATGAGGGACATGTGAGGGGTGAAGAGCAGGGTGGGGTCTCTTGGGTAGGCTTCTACAGCGGGACAGCAGAGGTGTTGGCAGGTCATCCCCTGTAACTTATGTATGCCTTACAAAGAACATGCAGGACTGGTTTGCTCCACATTTGTGGTGGCCATGGCTGAGTGTCTCACTGGTCTGCCCGTGTTCCCAGTGTCTCTGCTCTGAGCTGTCTGGCCTGGTGTTGGCATGGCAGAGGTGTAGGCCAGTGGCTGTAGGAAAATGTGTGAGCCAGGTGCCAGCTGGAAAGGGCCTGTTGGCATAGGAGTGCTGCCAGGGACCTGGCCATGGCAATTGCCAGAAAGGCAGTGAGAAGGGATGAAGGGGTGCTTCTCTCAGAGTGACTTTGCACAGGATACATGGGTTGGTGCTTACAGCTGACAGCTTGCCTGTGCTGGAAATCACTGTTCTGCTTTCGGTTTCCTTTCTGTCTGTTTTGCACCAAGCGCCCGGGGATTGGGGTTTGTAGGTACTTAGAATCAATAGAAATCCATACAAGCATCAGCCTCAGGCTTCTCCTTTTTGCCTGTGTGGGTTTTGAGGAGTGGGTGTTGTGAGAAACAGAAAAATGGAAGCTCCTACTGACACTGAAGGGTTTGATTTACGGATGTGTGCGTACGTGACCTATCAGTTTATTGGCTGAAGGGCAGACGCAATGCGGCAAATTTAGGCAAAGTTGATAGGTTATTAAGTAGAAACAAGTTTTGTTCTAACTGTCTATTGGACCAAAATGTTCTGTTTTGCTGTGTGAAGAAGAAACCCATGACTACCTTGAGCTATGGCTGACTTGCTGTTTCTCTCCTTTGAGAAATCTCATGCCTTTGAGACTGATACCTTATCTGGCTTATTTGAGCAATAAATCATCTTAAATAGCACAGTGGTCCCATCCCTGGTTATTTTCATCTTGACAGGTGTGGGGTTTTTTTGTTTGTTAATGGGCTTTGTTTTTAGGTTGAGTTTGTTGGGGGGGTCTTGTTTGCACTTTTTTTGTTTCTTTGTTCTTAGGAGTCCCCTCTTCTTGTCTTCCTCGTTTCACTTCCTTTGAGTTGGCAAAAGCATTTTCTGTCAGTGTTGATGTTAATGGGCTCCACCATGCTGGCTGGTGTGAGCCTCAAGATACCTTGTACCTCCGCCACTATCAGTAGTAGCTGCTGCACGTCTGCGGGTTTCTTTGCCTCAGATGTCAGGTTTTCCCTCTGCTTTCCTTAGGCTGCCCTTCCAGATGGCCGGCTCTCCTGCAGGAGTAAGCACCCCCAGGCAAGGGCACTCAGCTGCAGCTCCTCAGTCTGAAATGGTCATAAATACATGAAGTTTGTGCTTTTCATTATCCTGAACGTAACAGGAGGAGCCTCCTTGTCAGCAAGCTCCCGTGGGGAGGATCTGCCCTAAAAGGTTTGCATAACAACAAGGGGGTGGAAAAGCCCCCTTTGAGAGCAATGTCCATGAGCTGAATGTTGGTGACTTGGAGTCAGGGATCTCAGAGGTCATCCATGGGTCTGACTGCAGCTTGCTTGTTTGTCCTCACCTCTTTGTTTTTGCTGTTTGTCTGGCCATGGTGCTGAACTTGGGGTGCCTGTGGCTTTCATGAGGGCTCCTAGGAGCACTGGCAGCTCCCCTTGTCCCAAAATAACCTATCCATCTCCTCATCTTTTTCCAGCGTGAGATCTGTTTTCAAGGAACACGGTGGGAAGGCAACATTTTTGTGGGGGCGAGGATGGGTGAGACTTCAGCCCTGTTGGCCATCAGTGAACTGGGAGGTGGAGTGATGTGCTGTGTGCAGGGGCTGAGTGCTGCTGCCTGGCACTGCCCAAGCTTTCCTGGTGATGAAGGAAAGGAGTGCAGGAGTCAAGCCTGTCCACCTTCAGTAAGCTGCAGGAGAGCAGGTGAGCAGCAGTTCCTGCAGCGAATGCTGCGTCCTGTACGGTACACTTAACATAACCAGTCCTTCTCAGTCATAATGCAAAGGAATTTAAGAACTGCTCCATGACGGGAGTTAGGCTTGTTTATTTAGACAGGTCCTGTAGAAGCGGAGTGATTCAGATATTCCTGTGACGGGTTTGTATCTGGGCACGGTGGCAGACTGAACCGGGAACTGAAGTGACTGCAACAATAGGCTTACATTGCAGAAACAACTAAGATGATTACAGAGCTGCATGAATGATTAATTTACCCTGCTTTTGTTTCACTTCTGATCCCGGGTCTTGTGGAAAAAAAATAAAAGGAAAGGAAAAAAAAAAGGTCGATTTTGGAAGATATTTTTTAAATAACAAGTCAGTTGTAATAACAGCTTTACAATGCAGATGTGCCCCAGCACCACTCCAAGAGGAACAGAATAAAAAACCACTTGGTACCATTTTTCTGTAGTGTGAATATCTGAAATTTGTAGTCAAATAATCACCAAATACTATGCAATCAGAATATTTATTCACATTCTAGGAGAACAGTATTATTAATCTTCAAATAGGATACAGAATGATACAGAGGTGGTGCTTTCTTAATAACCCTCTTTTAAGCTCAGTGTAAAAAGAATTTGTTTTGTTATTAAAATTACTCCACATATTTGAGACAGACTTCAGCTGAACAACTGCCTAATATGTGCTAGACCCATATTGATTTTTTTGTCTTAGCCCAACGTTTCCCCTGGGCATCATATTATTTATTCATAAAGCTGAAATGATGTCTGACAGGCAGTTAGAGGGGTAGAGGTAGAGCTGTAGTCCAGAAAAAATGTGAAAAGCTTTGCAAGGACCCCCAAGAAATCAATGCGCTGATGCTGAAGAGCAGCCTTTTAATTCTGAGCACACATTCTTGCAATCATTTAATGTGGAACAGGAAATTTAAATAACAAATAGTTACTATTAAAATTGCAGGCCTTTTTTCCATTTTCATTCATCTTTATTCCAATTATCTGAGCCAAGGTGGAAGTGGGCACTGAAGGCAGCTAGCCAAGCCCAGACACCCCTTAGCCATAACACAGACTTGATGCTCTAGCCCTGATTTACACATTTGTATGTCAATTTCTATTGGAAGTAAGATATTTCTATCAATAAAGATTTAGAACCCAAATGTTGTTCAGAGAGCCAAGACATTTCTAAAATGTGCATGATTCATCACCACTTACTCTGATTGAGTGTTAGACTGATGTCTGTGCAGCATAGTAAAATGATAAATAGCTGGTATTTTTAGAATGCAATTTCAAATATTTTGATAAGTTAGTCATTGTGATAGACCTGTTTGAAAAAAACCAACAGGCCAAATGAGATTTGTTGTGGTTTTGTTCATTCAAAACTAGATCACAGCAATCAAGTAGTATTTGCTGGTGGAAGATATATTTTATTTCCAATAATGTTTTTTCTACTAAAAAAAAGAATCAAACTATCAGGTAATCTTGGGAAAAAATTAATCTGACCAATGCTTCTCTCAATAAGATAAATAACTACTGAAATATTATATTTGAAATGCAATGAACATCTAAACATCTGGTCCAATCAGGCCACTATGGAATTTGTTTCTTGTTCTTTAAAACACAGATAATGCAGTCAAAAATAGCATGTCATCATGTAATCAAATATTTCATCTTGATGTATAAGCACAAGGGAGCTGAACTAAATTTGTTCTGGCATTTCTTTACTTTCTAGGACTTGACTTTGAACCTTTTTCTTCTTTGATATATATTGAATTGGGAATTTAAAAATTTGCTTTGCATATTTGGAGGGGGGAGAGGAAATGTAAGAAAATAATTAATTTCTACTCTATAGACAAGAAAATTCTTGTCTTTCTCTTGGTTAATAAGATGGTTAATTAGATGTTACTATGAAACCAAGACACACATTAACCTTGTGAAGTTAAGAAGTTCACATGTACTCCTTAAACTGGTCTGCGTAACACTTTATAGTTGTTTTCCCTGGGGAAGGCTTTGACCTCTTCAGTCATGAAGAATCACAATAAATCCAATTTTAAATCACTCATCTGGGACAGAATAATCTGAGTCCATCCACAACAAGTAAGATTGTCTGAAACATTCACAATTTGTATTTTTTTTCCCTCATGATATGGTTTTGAAAAGAAGGCAATAGTGATATCTTCTGGGAAATCAAATGTATGAACTTTCACATGTAGTGTTCTGACATATGATGGCATTGGGAAAGCATTACAGTGTTTGACTATGCCTGACTTTCATGAATTTGAAAACCTAACTTCAGTTGACTCAATCTGAAGAAAGTGTATCAAATTCAGCATTTTTCTGGGCTATTGTACACATTGTAGTGGGCATATTTTTAATGCTTGCTATCTGATGCGAACATGAAGTCATAAGAATAGTTAATTTCCCCGAAATGGATGCATTTTTATTTGCTCTTGCCAGTAGTTTTGAATGCTGCCAATAACTTGTAAGAGTTGCTGGGTATTTACAAGTAGGTTTTAAATAACAAATTTACAGCATAGCATTACAGGTGACAGTGTTACATAGGGACTTTTAAATATCACTTTTTCCAAACTGTTAAACTACAGCTGTAATAATAATTCTTTTAATCTGTTTGGATAGCTGATAGCCAGTCAGTTAATGAGGTTTATTCATCAAAAGCTCAACTGCATTTCTCTGCCTCTCTGAATTCCTTTCTTGATTTAGTCCTGTCCTTACTGTTGTCAGGAAGATAACTCTTGGCTTCTGACAGCAGAGGAGTACCCACCCCAGATAAAGCACTAGTACACTAATAGATGCATTTTCTGCTTCACCAGCCTGGAGTGCTCTTCAGGACACTCAGGCAGAGGATGTGTGCACCAGAGCTGTTTGCTCAGGCCCAGTTCTAGTCAGAGTAGGGAGGTGGCTACTCCTGGGACATGGTTCATTTAACATATTTTGCAGGCTTATTTTATTATATGGCGAGTTGTGTCTTAGAAAAACCTTACAGGATGCTGTAGTCTGAGTGTAATAAGGACCCAGTTGTGGGGTGGAGCTCAGTTTCAGGCTGACACACACACACACACACACCCTGAGTTCCTTCCTGAGCAGCTGTGTCTTTGTGTGAGCATAGCATTTCCCTTGGAGTCAGTGGGAATGTCATCCCTGTGTCCTGTGGAGCCTGGAAAGCACTGCTGGTCTCCCTGAGCCAGGCTCAACTTGGTGAAATTCCTTACAATAGGTGAGAGACTGGGCTGGAAGTGCCACAGTATTTGTGTTGTCAGGATGCTGGGACTCCAACTGGTGTGCCTTTCCAACCTACTGTGGTTTGTGGCAGTGATAGCCAGCTCGTGTGTTACCTCCTGGCTTGCATTCCAGTGCTGATTCCTAGTTTTTAAAGGACACACTGAAGAGCACTAAGCAAAATCATCAAAGATAGTCTATATTTTTAACAGGCATTTTGTTGTTAAGATTTGCATAAGTACAGTGCAGCACAGGAGAAAGGATTTTCTTAACTTTGTGATATTGTTGTGTTCCTAAAATTGCTTTCTTCTGATGCTTTGCTGAAAAGTGGTTCATTTGTAAACCACTGTTATAAAGGCCTTATATGGGAAGATGATGTCTGCTGCCATTTTCTATTTTTCACTTCCTTATTTCAATAATTTACCCAATGTCAACATATCTTTGGTAAAACACCTAGCCTTGCCAAACAAACAGGTATTTTCAGAGGTGAACTAAGAGGATGGCAAAAACCAGTCCATCTCATGGGTCAGTTGGATAAAAGGCTGCACTGCTGTTGAGATTATCATCTGCTGAGAGGAAAATGTGTTTTAAGACCAAGGTTTGCTACTGAGCTCCTTACTTTTTTTGCTAATGGGCCCCTTAGCCACTGCTCTTTTAACTTGGTAAATAGCTGAGCTAAGGAGGTGACAGAAAAAATTCTACCTTAGGCATTCTCTAACAGAATTAAATAGCAAGTACATTTGTAAATTAGTGTATGAAAGACCAAATTAGGTATGGAATGCAGAAGTTTCCAGGTATTACATACAGATATTTTAGAAGTCATTGGAAGATAGAACTCCTTATCATAACCAACATAGTTAAGGATGTCCAGATCTTAAAAAATGAACCATGAAAGCTGTTGAATAAAGTGTTCTTTTTCCTCCAGAGATGTCTGTGACTGAGACGTGTTTAGGAGACAGCCCTAGGGATGCCTGTGGCCATGAAGCAATGCCATCCCTCAGGCCACCGTCAAGCATGGTCCACATACGGCTTATGTGACTTTTATCTTGTTCAAACCTGCTGTTAAAAGAAATTTGACCTTGTTCAACCTGCTGTTAAAAGAAATATGTTTTCTTGTGAGTGTTTCTGTAATGTTCATGTATTTCTCTCATAATAATGGTCGAAGGAAGCAGTCTGATTTCATATCCAAAGCCCTTCTGGCACATCCGTCCACACAGCCCTCCAGTTCATTTGCAATACAGCTTTGTCACTGACCTGCTGTGTATTCAAAACAGCATCTGCAGGCTTTATTCATTGCTATGCTGAAGTTAAGGATGAGCTGTGGACAGACATCAACACACTTAACCTCATTTTCTCCTTTTAAATCCCTTCTTAGAGTCTCCTCTGCCATAATCCCTAAAAAAAAAAAAAAGTAGGTTAGTGATGTGTTACAGCCACTGCCTCTTGTGTTGACTGATGTGGTCTCTTTGTTTTCCTCCTACTTCTTGTCAACAGTCCATATCCACTTACTGGACCTTTTTTTTAATATTTAAATATGGCTTTCCAGGAGAGAGCTATCTTTTTTTGTTCTCACTGAGTACAGCCCCCAGTGTGCTTCTACCCTGCCTGAGACTGCTAGATGAGGTCCCCGGCACAAGGGCCACCAAGTTGATTAGGGAGATGAAGCACCTTTCCGAGGAGGAGAAGCTGAGAGAATTTGGATTGTTAAGCCTGTAAAAGAGAAGGCTTCATGGTGACTTAGTTGTGGCCTTCCAGTACCTTAGGGGAGCCTGCAAAAAAGATGCAGAGCGATTTTTTACAAGAGCATGTAGCAGCAGGACAAGGAGGAATAGCTTCAAACTGGAAGAGAGTAGGTTTAGATTAGATATCAGGAAAAAAAATCTTTACTGAGGGGGTGAGACACTGAAACAGGTTGCCTAGAGAAGTCGTGTATGCCCCATCCCTGGAAGTGTCCAAGGCCATGTTTGTTGGGGCTCTGAGCAACCTGGTGGAGTGAAAGGTGTCCCTGCCCATGGCAGGGGGTTGAAACTAGATAATCTTTAAGGTCCTTTCCAACCCAGGCCATTCTATCATTCCATGTTATTGTAACACAGTGAAGAGAATACAGCTGTGATGGCTCAGTGCTTCACAACTGTCACAGACTTTTTTACAGCACCGTGTGAAGAAAACAAATGTTATCATACAGTAAATGTGAAAAATGATGGCATATGTCCTTAATAAGGCATATTAGTAAAGATTTCTAATAATTATTAAATATCTGAGCTAAAATACAAATATCTCTATGGTTTTGGGTTTTTTTAGAAAAGAAGGGCTTGTGGCATTCCTTAGTATTTCAGATCTCTTGGAACTCCCATTTGCAGATGTATATTCAGCACTGCTGCACATCAGGAGCTTGGGAAATGGAGGTTTGAGTATGGGTGGGGCATTTACTCTGTGTTTTCCCAGGTACCTGTAAGGAGCTCTTTGCCAGATCCTATGTTACCAGTTTAATCCTCAAACTTTCTCAGGTCTCCTTTGGTGGTGGTGACTTTTTGCCTTACAGATTATGGAAGAAAGGGAACAACAATCCTATGGGCTGGCAATACTCAGAAAATTAGTAACATAGGAGCCTTCATCTGCCCCACTGTGTAAACCAGCAGCTTCCACTTGAGGGCATGGTGTGTGCTTGGGCTTCGAGGGCAGGCTGAGGCAGGACTGCAGGCATCAGGAGCTGTGTTTTCAGGGCACCGTGGGTTTTGCCACATTCGTGCATGTGTGTTTGGCAGAGTCATGGGCTCTGTGTGTTGCCCTACCTCTTGGGAGAGCATCAGCCTGTACAGATTTGGGTGGTTTTGCTCTGGGATCACAAAAGGTTCCTCCTCACCTCCCCTTACAGCAGATTTTACACCAGTGGTATTGAAATATAAATAGGAATATATACATTTATTTTTTTTACATTAAACACTTTACAGCTGTTACCACTCAGTAGTTTTTTTTGTAAAATTTAGTCAAATTTCAGTATCTTTTTTTGATTTCAATAGAGGTTATGTTAATTGACATAGTACATTTAGTCAGCAAATATTTATTGAGGTGTAATAGCCTTCCTGTAGATTGTATACTCTGTAGTGTGCTGTTAAAAGCATATGCTTCCTTTTATTGACATGTAAGGCCTACACACAATACATGCCAGTATAGCGTGGGATAAAGTTTTAGCTACCATGTGGGATAGGAATATTGTAATTGCCATTGAATTAAATTTTTTAATGCCTCTGTTAGCAAATGTGGGACTTGTACTCCTGTTATATAGTGCTCTCTTCCTGAAATCATGCTAAATCTCAGTATATGGCTTTTTTTATGGCTATACGAGCATCATGATTTTAAACGTCACTGTCTGTGACACTTGAAACAAGTATAGCCAGGAGAAGCTAAAATTCTTTTCCAGTGGTATAAATCCTCTTTGTGGTATCTCTGGATGAGCTGTTACTCCCTCTCAGTAAAGCAGGTGCTGTTGGAAGCTTGTGTCTTTGGCACGGACAGTATCTCCATTTTGCGTGACAGACAGGAGGAGCGCATCCGTGGCGAGTTGACTCATTTGATGATGGTGCATTGGGGTTGCTGGCTTATGCTGCCAGGAAAGCCAGCGAGTGGGAGGAGTGCACAAACATTATTTTCATGTCTTCTGTATTTATGGAGTGTTTGTCAATATGGGCACACATACTGCTTTTCTAATTGGTGCTTGAACTAGGAAAGGGCTACACTATGCTACTTCGTACTGGTGTGAAAGAGGATGTGGAATGCAAATTTAAAATACATGAAGCTCAGTCTTTAAAAATAGATTAAATAATGCATTTCTTGCTTATTGAGGAAGTCGTATAATTTATCCGGAAATGGAAATAATTTAAACCCACAAAACGAGAAAAATGAGGTCAAGCTTTCCCAAACCGAATTAAAATATATTTGAAAGGAAAATCTCTAAGATGCAACAAATTTCATTTATTTTTGTTTCCCTGAAGAGTCAGAATTTGGCATACATGTTCAGGGTTGAAGAGGAGTTCAATACCTGTGGGGCCCCAGCTGCAGGGACTCACTTCCCTGCAGACACTGTCAGCAAGGCTGCCCGTCACGATGGCACTCTCTGTTGTGCTCACACTGGGTACTCTCTGCCCTGCTCAGAGCCTCCATTCAGTTTCAGCAAACATCAAGTCACAGCAGCTTCGGTCAGCGGTGATTTGACCCCTCAGTTATGTTCAGTGCTGTGATTAAAGCCTACTGTATTCTCTGAGCTATTTTGTACATGGCATAACTGCCACTTGGGAATTTAGATTGACTGTTGTTTACAGTGTAATCAGTGAAATATCCACATGATATTTACCTAGTTCTTCTAAATAAAGTATTGAGCACTCTGTCTCTGCCTTCACACCACCAGGAATGGATGTGGGCTTCAGCTTTCAGCCTTACCTCTGCATGATCTTATGTCTGCATATTAAGAGACTGTATCTTATCTGAAGCCATCAAAACCTTTTAACTTTATGACCATCCATTGGACAGAGAAAGCTGCAAACATCCACTGAATAAAAACTTTTTTTAGAGCTGACAATGAACTTTTTCAGAGCTACTGAAGCTGTAGTCTGCAACTTGCTTTGAGTTAAAAGAGAGAGAGAATAGTAAGAATCAGACCTATCAATATGCCATTGCTTGTATTTCTGTTGAGAGGCCTTGTAAGCATTTGCAGGTAATTGCCTTAAAGCTTCTAATGTCCTTGCACTGCAAGAAGCTAAGCAACATTTTCAGTGCTTATTCAGAGTATATACTCCTGTCTTGTATTCCTGCAGTCCATAACTGCAGAGGCTGAAATCCTCCTCAAATTAAATGGGCTTCTTGTCCAATACAATCTTTATAACTGAATTAGCAGTAACAGACTTAACTATAAATTATTTTTTACTCTGGGCACATTCTCTAATAATTACCCTCCACAAGTAAATACTTCACTGTGCCAGGGAGATACAAAAGCTTTTACTTTTTTTCACTCAGCAACTGTCTTTTATTTCAGGACTGGTTCTGTTGGAAGAGGAGTTAGGTTTGTTTTTATGGTAAGAGAGATCACTTTTAAAAACAAACCTGAGCGTATAATTAGGACATTGCTTTATGAAATTACTACTTTATAATATGTGAAATTTGAAATTTTCTGCACTGAACACCTTCTGCTTTAGAAATTGGGGTGGCCAGGTCTAGGAAAGCTAGGTTTGTGGTATTTTTTAATGCTTTTATTTTCCAGGTGTGCATTAGTATTGAGAAGTGGCGGATTCATGCTAGACTTCATTTTCAGTATGGATTTAATTCCACCTGGGTTCAGAATAGTGAAACGTGCTGCATGGCAGCTGGCACAACAACATTTTTAATCAAATAATAGATTCCAGCTGGTGGGGAGTCAACTGAATTCTGAAGCAGACATGACTTAATGCAGATCTTCCCTATTTCTGTTATAAAATGTATTACCTTTGCATATGAAATAAGTGGAGGAGGAGAAGTGAAGGAAAGCAAGTTTGTAGGTTTGCTAGAAACAAAACTAGCCATTATAACCTTGTAAGTTGATTTAAACAAGGGATAGTATGAGGTTCTGAGGTCAGAGTGACAAATTAACTTGGACTCTTCTCATGTACCATGAAACGATTTCTAGTTTGCAGGTGAGCTTGTGATTGCAAGGGTCAATTTCTAGGCTCTGTCTTTGAATGTTGCATTCTGTGCTCTTTATCCACCTTCTATTATCACTGTCATGAGGAATCATCCTCATGTTAGTTATCAGCCTCTTCCCCCTGCTTACCTGCATAGGTTACAGTCCAGTGGTATGAACAATTAACCCCAGCAGCTGGTGGGGGTCTTTTTGGTGTCACTGAACTGAATATTGTTTCAGACAGACATTTTTCTCTGCTCTCTTGAGAAGTGTAAAGATTTTGATAGAATTCAGATAATGAGGATCTTATCGATACGTAGAGCAGAAACTGTAATTGTGCTGCAAAGCCAAATGTAAAGGTACTGGAAAGGTCAGTGTATGCTGGAAAATGTCAGCAGATGCTGCATTTTCAGTGATTTTTCTTGTTATTTTCTATCCCACTACCTAAGCTCGGTGCTTAGCCAGGACAACTCATTCTTCACTTGATACTTACTGGGTCTTAGTTCATGCTATTGAAAGAAATGTCAGAAGCCACAGAATCCCCATTTATTGGCTAAGGCTTTTTCTTGCTGGTTTTCTCCCTGTCTGAAAGCTGTGAGTGATCCATGCTGGCTAGTTGTTCTTCTGTTGTTTCACTGTTGGATGTTCTTCAGAGAACCGAGGTGAAGTTGAGCACCACCCCATCAGCCTGAGCAGGTCTCAGGGGGAGCAGGTGTCCTGCTGTCCTGTCCACTGAGAAGTGTGGGCCTTTCAGGAGCTGAGAGCTCCCATCCCATTAGCTGGAGCTGCAGAGGTTTGATGCTTCATGCAGTCCAGCCTGGAAGGAAATAGAGTATGAAAAAGCATGATGTGAGGAGACTGTTTAGAAGATGAGTGATCCCCATTCCCTCAGAGTCTCCCCAAGGTCACTTGTTTCAGGCAGGAGCTGCTGCATGATAGCAAGATCAAAGCCTTTGGAAGCAGCCAGACCTTTTCGTGGCATTTGCTGAAAGTGTGCTACAAGGGAAGTTTTCCCTTTTTTAAAAAAAAAAAAAGTAAAAAATTTCTTTTTACTTTATTTGTGTGGTCAGAATTTTATCCTCAGTAAAAGTCCTGTGGAAGAGGAATACTAGGAGGTATTTTTATGTAGATGTCTGCAATTAACATAAATCTATTAATCCAGGCTAGCAAGAGAGAGTATTGATTGCAGTGTTTTTACACTTCCTTCTGACAAGTCTGAAAAGTGATGAGAGGGAAAAAAAGGCCGAATTGATCTCATAATTTCAGGAGTTGTCTTGAAAATAAAAATAAATATTCACATAGCTTCAATTTATTGCCTGTATTATTTCCATGATGTTTCTGTAGTTACTGTCTGGTGATGACATTATAGCTTATTTTGGAGACCTTTTGTGTTACATTTTGGTTTTGTCTGTCTCATTCCTCATGTAGCTTATTGATGCCATAAAAAACCTTAAAACCATAAAAATGTTTCTGAATGTGAAAAATGCACAGAAAAAACAAAAATAATCAAAGTGTGGCAGATACTAATCAGAGTTTGGAGGAGACATTTATGTAAGTTTTCTTACTAAATGTTATGAAAAGTTCATATTAAGTTCTTTTGTGTATTGATAGTTCAGGAGATGCACTGGAAGTCTGTGGCTGTGACCAGTCAAATCCCAGAGTTTATTTGGGTGCAAAGTGAGAGTTCTGTATTTTCATACAGGAGCAAATCTGGACATTCTGGAAACGTTAACAAAACAATATGGAGAGAAACTCTTGCCAGAGCAGCCAAGTGTATTTTGGCCAGGCATTTTCCTGTAGCAACAGGAACCCAGCCTCAGGTCTCTTGTGTGACACATCCTGAGCAAATGCTGTTTAATGCAGGCTGTCAGTGGCTTTTGGTCAGGAGCCCACAGCTCTCTCTTTCACCTGCTCTCTCTATGGAAATCTTAACCCACATCTGGGAAATACTTCTAACGTCAGCTTTCGTAGCAAGCCACTTACTGGTGCAAAACATTTCAGTCACCTTCAGTTTCAAACTGCATTTGATAAATTTGAAACCAGCTTTTAAACGAAGCAGTGTGAGCAGTGGATGTGCTCACATTTTCAGAAGGACCCTGTGAGTTAGCAGGCTTTACATTTTCTAAGGTGTATGCTGATGCACATCACACAGTTGAGGTTGTGGTGACCAAGACAGAGCTACTAGTTTGCTCTCAGCCTTTTTGTCAGCTGTAGACTGGTTTTAATTTAGATGAATCCATGTGCAATGATTTGTGCGACATTTGTTGGTTTTAATGAAGCTGGGTCACATATGTAGGATTCGTTTAAATGAAAACTGGTAAATGAAGGTTAACAGATTACATATCAGCCATGTTGTTTGGGAAAGCAGCTATTTCAGAAGTAATTAGTCTATTTATGAAATAAATTAATAATATTGAATGATTTGTTTGATTCTCACAAATAGTTATTTGTGCTTGTAGATGCTAATTGCATGAGCAGACCTCTGTACTTCGCATGGGCAGAGTTATGTTTTTGTTGAAGTGTTTGTTGTATTCATGCCAAAAAAACAACCAAAAAAACCTCATTAAGTTCTGATCCTTCAAACGTGCCTGTGCTTAACTTGACTGCTCAAATAATGTTGCTTTGGCAGTGTTGATTTCAATACTTTGATCGTGAAATGCCTCATGTAAGGTAGTGGCGGTGGGGAATTTATACAGCGGCAGTGTTGATCTGAATAAACAGTCATTAATGAGTACACGTTGCACCCTTCCCTGGAGGCAGAAAACCACATTTCTGCTGACTTGATGAGTAAAATTAATTTGCTTACTAAAGATATTTACTGTCTTGAGATCCAGTTTGCTGCTGCTGTCTTAGCCCAAACTCAGGTTCAGAGTGACTGTTTCTGTACTTGGTGGGGCAGAGATTCTCTGGGTGTTCAGGCATTTACTCCTGCCTGCTGCATGTCAGCTGCACCACCTTCGGCTCAGTTCCCTGAGCTAGACTAGGGATAGCACAAAGACATTTTTAAAGGTAAACAAGTGTATTGTTAGAGTGTCTTTACAAACAACAGAAGATAATTTGTTTGCCCACTGGAAGGGAAATGTTTACTACTTAGCAAGGAAGGAAAAGTACTATCCCTTCAGGCTTTACAGAGTAGTAGAATTTACTGCAGCTTAAAGCTGACTGGAGACTCTGAACCTCTAATGTTAGGTATCAGCAGCTCCTCCACTGAGATTTTGGGATACCAAAGAAGAACCTGGGGATCTAGCAGGAAATGGGCTAAGGTAAGACTAAGAGGGAAGACTATATGGGAATAAAACTGAAAAGCCACATAAAATGCCTAAATGAAGCATGGGGAAAGGAGATCAACAAGGAGGTGACAAAGGTAGATTTCTGTGATTGTTCCTCGGAAGAGTGGCTGGCAAATATTCCACCTGACAGCATTTCATATGCATTTTGCAGGGTCAAAATTTCATTTATAATTTTAACTAGGCATTTGAATTTCTTTGCTACTCCTGTGTGAAGTTGTTCCTGCTTTGTTTTTCATGTTTATTTTCTCAGAGGAGAAAAAAATTTGCAGACTCCCCAAATATTCTGAGAAAGAAAGCCGACCGTTTATTTAAGCTGGCTCTCAATACACAGAAAGCTGCCTCCAGAAAAAAATGCTAATATTTGGCTTTGGACTTTCCTGGGAACACAAATAAACTTGTTTATTTTTTGTCTTTGGAGGTTTTGTAGGTGTTTTTATTTCTTCCTTGTTCTTTTAAGTCTTTCTACTTATCTATCGTCTTGCATAACTTTGATATTTATCTTTACAGTACAGTAATTTACATGCAGATATGCAGGATTTTGAGAATTTTTTTTTTACCAGTAGACAGAATAGGAAGTTAAAAGTCATCTGTTTTCCATTCAGTATCTATTTTGCAGTGCATGTTGAAAGAGACATATGCTGCTGCATGTGTGATGAGGCTAATTCTGTCTTTGCCTTGGTGGAGTTGTTCACACTGCACTTGCATTCTGATGAATTGAATGAGAAATTCAGTGTTTCGGTTCACAGTGGGCTCTCAAGAGGTTGCTTTGTTAAAGCACTGACTTTGCTGAGAGCTCTGCAAAACTCTCCCAGCCTCAGGTCCACCCCAACCTTCTGCTGCCACTGTGTTCTCTTTCCCGAGGGTCATCCAAGGGAAGCTAGGGGTGGTTGAAGGCTTCAGGAGGCTCCAGCATGGGTACATACCATGGGTATGGCCTTGCTGTGAAATTAAAATTGAGTCATGGTAAAGTGACAGATTCTCTAGTAGGCTAGACTATCTCAGTAACTGTGCATCAGAGACTCATGAAAATAGAACACCTGTGAAAGTGAGAGTTTTTGAGTGGGAAGTTCTTCCTTGACTCCAGAGCATTTGCAGGTTATCAAAGTCAGGGATACTGTCGAGGGTGGACTGTGGCCATGACCACGTGGTCATTTGATTCCCTGCATCTCAGCCTCAGTGAATGACATTGAGGGATTTCCTTTTAATGGGCATGTTAAACATCGGATAAATTCAATTTTAGCATTGTCATTTAAAGTAATTTCTGATACAGATGATTTGCTGGCAAATGAGATGTTGGGTCTGACATAATTTGGGGCTCATCCAAGTTGCTGTTCCTCTAAATGCTAGTGATCTAAGTGATGGTTCAGCTGTGCGCAGTGCTCTTCAGAACTTTCATGCAGATGAGCTGTTCTGACCGTGATGATGAGTGCAATAGCTAAAACTCTTATACAGTGATAACAGAATATGCCTGCCATCACCTCCTTAAAAAAAAACCCTGAAATCCCAGCGTGGTTGGCTGTTACTTTCATCCACTGTGAGTGGAAATTGCTTAAAACAGACACATATCTCAAAGTTTCCCATGGGCATTTTTAACGCATTGTCTTAGCATTGAATATCTGAAAATATCACCAAAAATTTGTTTGAAAGAACAACTAAAAATTCACAAAACATCTAAGTTGTTATCAAACAGAAGACACTAAGTCTTGAATAAACCCTGCTATAATGAGGCATATAATACTTTATACAGTAATCATAGTCTATAAAATATTCTGACAAAATTTTCCAGTTCAGGTACTGCACTGGTATGTTAACAAAGATACTCGTCCCAGCTTTACTGAAGTAGGGATAGTAAATTCTTGTAGAACCTAAATGTGTTGTGCATGCAGAGTAGAAATGTCTGTCATGAGGTTACATTGCGCTTAGGTCCATGATGATCTACCTGTCTTTTCTCTTTACTTTGATTCTCCCCTGACTTGTAGTTTCTGAAGTCCCCAAGGATTACAGGGGCAGAATGCCTAAAAGTGCTCTTTAACGCTTGACAGCATGGCTCTGACAGTGTTAGACACACATTTTAAGCACACTAACAATTGAAGGATAATGCTGTACATAGTGTAGCGGGTTTACAGAAGAGGCAAATAGGGATTTTGCAGCTTATAATGGAGAGAGTCTTTGATACAACAGTTTCAAATATTAGATTAGGGTGTATATAATTTAAAACTCCTTTTCAGTTGTGCTGTAAATTTAATGGCAGGATTTGGTTGAAATGAGCTCTTGTGGTCTGCAAGGAAGAAAATCAATCAGGATGCACCTTATCATTTTGCTATATCGTTGATAGGGATGCAATTAAATTCAGTCTGAAAGGTCACAGTGTGGGGTATGCATTAACCTTACACTAACCCGGTGTGTGATACCGGCACTGAGAATGAGTTAATAACAATATCAGTTGGAGCTGCACATTTGTTCTCTTTTTATTCAAACATATCTGTGTTCACACACACTTCTAATTACATCTTTGTGCATAATATTAGCAGATATCTGGAATATTTGCAGAGCTGTTAATTAGGTTGTAGACTAGCGTACAGTAGAATGTACATCAGAGTTCCACAGTTGGTGGCCAAAGCCATTTAAACTCACTTGTTGGAGTTCATGTTAATGCAGGAATATGTCAGTGAGACAAGGCTTTGTTTCATTTCCAGACTCTGATGATGTTGAAAGCAGTAGCTACAAAAAGTGGGTTTAGTTTCAAAGTGCAGTGGAGTTTCTGAATGCCATTTGCATTATACACATTTGCTCCAGATGACAGATATTAAATTTCCTGTTGAGAATTGGACAAGTACTTTGGTAGTGAAGAGAATCTTGACCTTTTAACCTATTAAATTAAGTTATGGGGAGGTATTTGATTTTAGGTTTGATTTGGGAGGCCTCTTTAAAAAGAATCACGTTTCCCATTTTAGCTATTGAAGAAAACCAGTGTAGTGCAACATTAAAACAGCAGTGCAGTTTCAGGGACAAGGCAGAGAAACAATATCCATCACTTCTTTTCCAGAGGCTTGCAGTGAGAGGTTGTCAGACTTTACTTCTAAAAAGCATTTTTGCTCCTCCCTGGAAAGCCATTTTTTGTTACATGAGATTGCAGACTTTCTGAAGAATATATTGAACAGTGGGGCATGAGAATGAGAAATATAAAGTGTAAACTTCAGATTTTGAGATGGTGCCAGGGGAAGTGGATTTGGGAAAATAACAGCCTGTTAGGCCAACCTCTAGAATACATTTTAGAACTAATGTTGAACAACATAATAGAGTCAGGGAAGCTAATGGAAAATGGAATAAAATAAAAAATTATTAATAAATATTTTTGTGCCAAGGTTAGCTGTTCCATTTTACTCAGTTCTGTTGCTAAATAAAAACAATAGATGTGATTCATCTCAGTCTTGATAAAGAATTTGAATGTGGTATCCACATGGAGATCTATTAGAATGGCAAGAGAAAAAGATTTATAGAAGAAATTTTAAATATGTAGAGAATTGAATAAAGAGGAGATGTCAATATTCGTCTTAAAACGGGAGTGTTGGGCCAAAGGGAATCTTCTAATTAAATTCCTCAATGGAGATGAAACATGTTTAATATTTTCATATCATTGTCATAAATAAGCAGTAGTATGTTCATGAATTTGACAGGTGAGAGAATTTGTATGAATTTATAGGTGACTCAAAGGTAAGAGTCACTGGCATTTCAGAAGAGGATCTCGGCATCATACAAGGATTGTTTTCTTCTGAGTTGGTGTGATAGATATGGCATGAAATGCAGTGGTGCAAAGTGCAAGGCTATGCTTTTTACTCTGGGTAAAGTGAGGCCAGGCAATAAAAAACAGTCCCTGATTATCTTTGAGGTTTGTTAACAGACTTTTCCAGGTGTAGCAGAGGTAAAAATAAAGAGCAGCTTTAGGATGGAGCATCATAGAGTTCATAGAAAGGACTCATGAATTTCCTTGTAGTCCTGTGCTCCTGTATTTATTTGAGGTGTTTCTCTTGAGGAATGGGATGTGCGTGTGCGTCTCTGTGTTTGGATGCTTTAATTAAATTCCTAGCTGCTTCCATGTGTTTGAAGCATTCCCCAGTGGTGTCTGTGTCTGTGCACTGCGAGCAGCGGGAAGGATGATGTGTTCTTGTGCGCGCAGCTGCAGCACAGCAGGAAAGGGGGAGACTTATGAGAGAGCAAACTCTGCAGCTCCTGGAGGGATGGTTGTCAGTCACATCTGCTTATCCCAGGCCCATAGCTGCTGTGGGAATGTGAGGAGTTTCTGCTCCTCTTTGGATGATCAGCCATCACTGCTCTTAAGCACAATCTAAATATTGGCCTGCCTGCAGAGAAATAGAAAAAAATCCCTTTTTGCAGCACGTAAGTTTTGCTCTTGGAAGACAAGAGAGAGCTGTGTCCTGATGGTGAGGTAAGGACCATGTCCCACATTTTTGCAGTTCCCAGTGGCAGGCTGGAGCTCTTAAACTGCTTGTTTGGTCGAATTGGCTTCCCCTGCCGGGCACACCGTGGGTAAGCATGAGCTCTGCTGTGCCCCCTGCCAGCAGAGCTCATGGGCAGGCATAGACAGGGACCCTTGGGGACCGTCACTGTGCTCTGGCCAAAGCATGGATTCTCTGCTGCTTGGGTACTGCCATTGGGAGGGGACCTTGATGCGCTGAGGAGGGAGCTTGAGTGTCAGAGGAGGATGTGGTGGGTTGGTGGTTTGCTGGGCCCCAGGATCAGCCTGCAGCTGAGCTTGTGGTGCTTGCGTTGGGTCAGAGCAGGTGCTGCTTCTTCCCCACTCTTGTGGCTGCTCATCTTCCCTCCTCGCACGTGTTCCTTTGAGGTTTGTTGGGCTGTGTTGATTTCAAGAGAAAGCATGTGTCACTATTTCTGGTCTCCCTAATCTTGAAAAAGCAGAATTTGAGATTTCACAGAAAATCCAGCCATTAGTTTCATTTATTCATATGCTAATACTCATTTTGCCTTAACTATCACACAGTGGAGATGACAGTTTACTCCACTTAGGGCATATTGCTTTTTGGATTAGCCATGGCAACGGTTATCAGTAGCGGGATTATATTCTAAAGCATCTGCTTCTTTTTTTTCCCTCTCTCTTCATATTATTCTCACCCATTTTCCATGATTGCATTGTTTACCCTTGATATGAATGATTATTTCTTCCAAATATATTAAACACATTAATCAAGTTCCCATGGCTGAAGCAGATTTAATATGCATTTTTAGGAAAGTATTGGACAGATTTCAGTGTTGTTTTTCCAAGAATTTTACTTGCTGATTTACTGTGCTGTGAGAGTAGGATTGTCTTTTGTGTCAGACGTGCAGCATGGCAAGCCAACAAACATGAGAATCAAGAGTGACTTGATGTTACAGACAAGAATGTGTGATTTTCTCTCTGTCATCTAGTTCTGTTTAATACCAACAGAAATGGCACATCTCCCACTTCCCTGTGAATATAGCTTCTGTATTTCTGCAATGAATCCAGGAAAGTTTGATCAGGGCTTTCCCCAAGGGGACAGAGGAAGCTGTGGCACTGTCCACTGCTTCTCTGAGAAAAAGCTGCTTCAGAGTCCAAATGAGTGGAAGGATTTTATATTTCAAGGCATGAAGACCTATGAATGTGCTCAGGAACCATACACTTCACTCTATAATTTTCTACTTGATTATGCCTTAAAATTGCAGAGCAGTTGTATTATTTTTATATAGCAGTATCATGAGGGTTCAACAACACTTCTTAACTGGCATTGAACTTTAACCTGAACACTGACATCCAAGGGTTTATTCACTTAATATCTCTAGATATTCACTGTTAATCATTCCCTGCCTTATCACTGTCTCTTCTTGAGGAAGGCAGAAAAAAAATACAAATCAGTTAGTTCAAACTCATGAGATGAAGTGGTGAATGTCCTTATAACCTTATTGCATAAAAGGAAGAAAACTGGACCAGAAGTTCACATCCTAATTATTGCTCCAGTTATAATGTAGTGTGGGAACTATTCTGTTCTAGGCAATAAGGGAATACTTGCTCTTTCAGTCAGAGGCATTATTATTTTTGCATTATTACTATCAGCATTACAATTCTGCCAAATAAAAATACTTATCCAGACATTACATGGTCTTCTTGCTTTTCTCAGTTCATTTTTATTGTCTGTTGGTGTGTACAAGTTCTTTCACAATAATTTGAAACTTCTTAATGGTGTCAACAAACAATTGTACATTCCCACACTCTTAAACAAGAAATTTGTGGTTCTTCTTACCCTTGGGGTAGGCATGGACCTAAGAGGATTACATTACAGAAAATTGATTTCTGTTCTTTGTGTAACAAGAAAATCTATTTCTAATCTGGTTTGGGATGAGAATTCATAGTGACCATCTGTGTAAAAATTTTACCCATAGTAATGTAATTTAAAAAAAAAATCTGGCTGAAACTATCAGTGGGTTTTTTGTGGGGTTTTTTTTCTCTCCCTGAGTAAGGTTTTCTAGTCTGGCATCTCAGGGAGGAGCATCTGCTTCAAAGATGTCTTTGGAGGTTCCGAGTTATTACTCCTTATCTTTTTAACAAATTTTTCCATCATGCTGCCTAATACAGACAGTAAGAAGTCTCCAGCTGTTATGGGTAAGATCTATAATATAAACATTCATCTCACTTCATCAGAGGTACAACCATGCTTCACTCTTTAATATGAATGTCTTGTTCATCTTTTTCCTTAAGAAAATAGATTTGACATTGTGATTTCCATTAATAATTCACCATTTTGACAGAATCTTTTTACTAAAAATGATCATGCCTCACATTTCACCCTATTAAAAACAAAATTACAATGGATTTAGACAGAAGGCTAGTAATACTTAGGAAGTCCAGTCTGCACATGCATTTTTCATTATGATTGACAACCTGTTTAGAAATTCTATGTTTGCAAGTTCCAGCTGAGATTTTCACTAGGTCTCAGTGAATATTTATTGGAATTTGCAAATACTTCATATTTAGGCTGCATTCTATCCCCACAGGAGTGTTTTGCCACTGGACATTCAAATAGCTATCCTTTATCCACATACATACTTCAAAAAATATTCAGCATTCACATTACATTAAATAGTGTACTTACATTCATGTAATCTATTGACATTAATCTCAATACAAATGTAAAATGTTGATTGCTTGTGCTTGGATATTCCCACTGCAGCACTCTGATAGGTTTAGGATGCTACTGGGTGTCAGAGGGGAGTGCTGTTCCCAAAACTCTTTGACCTGGCTCACTGCAAGAAAGCAGTTAAAAGCCAACGTGGAGATGAAAATACCTTTCACAGCTGTGATAGCACAACATATGTTACTGCTTTGTGTAAATGAGCAGAGACAATTTAAACTCTGCATTTGGCTGGTTAGTCTTACGGTGTCTTTTCTTTGACAATAAAGATGCTGTTGGCAAAACCTATCCAGAAAGGTCAGAGTGGGTATTCCTGCCTAGTACATTGGGATGATTTGGCATACAGATAGTTGTAGCAGATGTTTCCAATTAACTGTAATAATTCTGAAAAATAAATGAACTTTCTTCAGGATCTCCTTGATGAATATTGATGTGGTGACAGCCTCCTCATCCTGGAAGTGCTCACAGTAGCAGTGCTGAGGGTGGAGAAGATAAATAGTGCAAAGGTGAGAATTCACCAGAAGAGCTGAAGATTCAGGTCCTTGCACAGGGCAGAATGAGGAAGGAACTTTTATCTCAGTTTCTCGGTGTATTCTGCTGTTTCCCCTCCAGCAAGCTCTCCCAAGCAGTCAGCTCCCCGTGGCAGGCCTGTCCGTGAGACACCACGCCGTGGGGTCACACCCAAGGGGACATCCATGGCTACAGGACACAGTGGATGCTTCTGTTAAGGCTCTAGGTGAGCTTAGTGCCAAAAGGAGATTTGTTCCTTGAGTGCTGGGATTTGTGAGGAGCACAAGGCGAGCTCTTCAGGGATCCCACGGCTCTCCATGCGGAGCTGCTTGGTTTGCTTGGAAGCACTTAAAATGACATAAGGAGAGCTGAACTTGGTGTGGCTGTGCTATGGGATACCAGAGTGAGCATGGAGGTTTCTGGTACAGATTTTTTCAGTGTTTCAGGACTCTTGTCGTGTGCTGTCCACAAACAGATGGCGAGCTCTACTATTTTACTAAAAAAAAAAAAAAAAAGGCAAAGAATCTTTCACAACTTGCACAGAATTTAATATGGCTTTATTTTAACATAGCTACATTGCTTAAGTCCATGTTGCTTTATTTTCTTCCTTGTAGGTGTATTTCTTTTCATACCTATAGCTAAGTCTAAGTAGTTTTAATTTGAACTTGACTGTTTATATAGTTTGATTTTTTTGAATGCACCAGTATTTTTTGCCAGTTCTATTTGTTACTCTCTTCATGGCTTTGTTGCAAGACATGTTTTTGCTCTGATTTCATGTAATTCTTTCTACGCTCCTGAATTCTTCTATTTATAATTTCTCAGATTGTATAGTAGATTCCACTTCTTGAAAGTGATGGCAAGCATCGCTAGTGTAATTTCTTCGCTTTTATTTTTGTTCCTTTCAAAAGCTAAAGCCATGAATGAGGGTATTTGAATGAAGCATGCTCTGTTATATGTTTTCCACATTAGCTCTCCACAGCCTCCTCATCTGTAGTGTTCACCAGGTGTCCTGCTTGTGATGTTGCAGAGTCAAGGTCTGGTTTGGAGCAGTGACCAAAGCAGCCAACAGGATCAAAACTTCCTGGCTGGTGTTGCAGCCCCAATAATATGCCTCTTAGCTGTAAAACCCACTGGGAATTAATCTTCCCTTTAATTCCTATTTATTGCTCCTGCCCTTTTATGCAATGAGGGTATTAGTGCGGTTGCAATGCAGACCCATTGTGTGGGGTCCTGCCTGCTGCTGTCCTTTGACACAAGCCTTCAGTTACTCCATGCTGCTTCTTTTGGCTTTTAGAAACTCAGCTTCACAGGCTGTAAAGGGTCTGTGCAGTGTTTCTTTAGAGAAAACCCAACTGGCTGTGTATAATCCTAAGCCACTTCATTTTACTTAACCTTATCTGCTTTCAGTAGAGAATTGCATGTTTAAGAGACAAAAACTTTAACACTATCAAATACTTCTTTACAAGGCTTTTTTAAAGGGAATTGTTTGCTCATTGTCACTGTTTCAGAGTGTCTCTAGTGTACTGCCAAGTCAGGAAAACGCAGAAGATGGACTCTTAGCAGTGGTAGGAATCCTTCCCCTTGCATGTGTGCAGCTCTGTTTTGTTCTCACACATGTATATTCCCTTCAGACACTATTAGTGAGAACCTAAAATTATATGAAGGGGTAAGGCTGTTTTTTTTGTCTTTTTTTTGTCTTTTGCCTTAACATAAAGATAGGAGGATGATGCTGAGTCAAAATGATCATCTCTGTAACTCTTTTAAGCTAGCTAGCACTAAAATAAGAATGAGAATGTGACAAGATGTCTTGAGCAAATGGAAATTGTAAAGCTGAAACCACAGATGTGAAAGACAAATGGTTCCTGTGAACTCCCATGTGTGTTTAAAAAGACTATGTCAAGAGCAGGGTTTAAACTTCTTTGGTTGCATGCTTGCATGGGACAGAATGTATTTAAAATAACTCCTGTGAAAGGTTCTTTCTAAGCAGGCATGTCTGGAGAAATAAAGGACTGATGTAGCACTGCAGGCTCACGGTGGGTGAAGAGGTGTTGCTCCTGCACACAAGATCAGTTTCTGGCCTTTTCCACCTGCAGAAAGCCAGAGCCCTTCTAATGTTTTTAACAGCAAATGCACAAAGACTTGTATAGGAAAAAAATAGGATTGGAAGTGGGAAACATGATGGGAATACAGTATTTCAGATAACTTGCTGTGATTTTTTTGCCTTTTTTTTAACCACTTCCTCGCTAGAGTGCTTCAAGAACAGAACCAGGGTCTTCTAAAACAATTTTCTAGGCATTTAAAATGATGTTTCTGCAGCATAGATGAAGCATAAATGTAGCAGTGCCTCGGTGTGCCTGGGCATTTATGTTGTGTTGATTCAGTGATGAACCAAGCAGGCAATGGGCAGTGCTGTGAGACGTACTGATAATGCTGTTAGGGGAGAGCGGCTGGAGCAGTGGGCAGGGGAAGGACAGGGATGCAGCAAAGGGGTGGATGAAGAACAGGAGCATGGAGCAGAGTTCAGAGAAGGCAGCCACAGGTGACAGCAGACCTTGACTAGTTTTGTCTTTGTGTCCATGAACAGTGGTTTTGCACATAGTTTATAGTGGGTAGTACGTATGTACTTTGCCTGGAGACGTGACTTCAGGCCCTTATCCTTTTATCCTATCCCCTCTGTTAAATATTGTTATAAAACCCCCAAATAGCATGGTAAGTGGTTTTTTTTTGTTGTGGGTTTGTTTTTTTTTTTAAGGATCTGTTGGAAATATTATTATCTATTTATATATTATTATATTATTATATCAGTGAGGAGCAACATAAAAGCGAAAGCATTTGATGCTGCCTGTGTCTGTTTGACAACATTAAATTACTGCAAAGAATGCCCCTGTTTAAATGAGCAAATGGCTGAATGACTATTTAACTTATTCACATTTTTGCATTAAGCTCTTCTTGTGTTTTATGAGCTTATGATCAAGCAAAATAAGTTTTATTTTATCAGGATTTGGAATTAATTGAAAGACTGAACTTAAAAACAACCTAACCAAGCAGTAAAAGCTGCTTGCTGGAGGGAGGCAAGGGGATTTCTCTGTATGTACAAGACCTGTAATTTTTGAAAGTGTATCTGCCAGCCCAGTTATATCTCTGTCCCAATTGAATCAGTTGGAGAATATCTCTATATGTCGGGTATTTCACATTCTTAATGTCTGGGGTTTAGTTTTGAAGTGGCTGTACATGTGACATACCCTTATTTAAGTGTACTTTCTTTGTTCCATAAAATTAGGAAAGTGAAACAATGAGGAGATCCACTTTAGTTGGGGTTATTGATCCTGAGATGTCAGGAACTACTGATTTATTTCCCAGGGCATGCTTTCCAGGCTGATGTTCCTAGGAGATTTGTCCAAGCAAAGATGTTCAGGCTTTGACTCACGGTGAATTCTGGTATCTGAAGCAGAGAGGATGCTAACAGTCACCTAAAAATTGGATTTTAAGAAAAAGAGAATGAATGTTTTGTCTTTCCCTTCCTCAGTTATTAAAAGCAAAGGTGGGGAGGGTACAATTACCATTGTTGAACATTATTCCAGAAGCACTTCAGAGGGGGTGAGGCTTTCATAAACATTCTACATGATAAATTTGTTTCTGCTGCCCTGCTGAATTCAAATGAAGTGCTTCTTCTTGCAGTGTGTAAGGCACACTAATCTTGTCCCTGGCTGGAATGTGAGCAGCACTTTGCTGCCCGGATTCCCACGGCAGCAGCAAGCAATCTCGTGTGCAGTTAAGATGCTCTCCATCATCACAGGACTGTCACTGGTGTCTCAGAGGCAGCAGTCAGGGTCCCAGTGGGGAAGCTCACAGCTGGCTGCAGCTGCTCACATGCCTTCTTCATGGAGGGAGGAATGTACATGAAAAAGGAGAAAAACTGTAATGAAATCCATTAACAACTGTTAGGAAGGAAGCAAGCTCGTGCAGATGAATTTTAGTGGAACAAAAGCTGTTTCTACAAAGACACTTTATGTGTTGCAGTAACTGATGGCTATGTCACAGGGTGACCCCTCTTCCCAGGGCTTTGCTGGATGGCAGGACAGTGAGGGTGGGGACCCCCAGAATTTTTCCTGCTCTGACACAGCACAGAGCACCCCAAGTGCTCTTCCTGGCTGTGGTTGAGGAGCTGGCAGGAGTGCTGGATTAGCCAGTACTGCCCACTGGCTGCCAGGACACTGCCTTCTCCACAGTCAAAGGAAGAGATCTCTGTGAAAAGAAGACATGTATGTCTTCTTTTGTATACTTCTTTAAGTATGGTGGGGTGGGATTTATGCACTGGACTTGGAGAGAAGCACATGGGGGCTTCTTTTCTTGTTCATCTCCCCTCAGGCTTAGCAGAAAATATTTTTCTCACATCCCTGGCTGTCCATCTGGCTGCTTTGGTGTGGGAGAAAACACATGCTGAAGCCCATACAATTTGCATGGATTTAATGCAAATACCAAAGCAGAATTTCAGGAGTTGGTTAAGTGTGGGTTTTTTTCTAAAAGGCTAATGTAATCTTCTGTGGTGTGTGATTACATCTTCTGGCAAAGCTTGCTTGATTAAGCAAATCCCATTTCTGGGATTTAGGGTTTTGTGCTAGCATCTCTCCCAGTTCAGTGAGCTGGCATAGGAAATTCTGTTTACTGTCTTCTCCAGTGCATTTAGTCCAGCATGGAGTCTGGAGGTGGTGAATATGCACACTAACACTCTGGCTGTCTCAGCCACTCATGTAAATGTAGAAGTCACATTTAAAGAATTTTAAAAAAAAATCTTACCATCCACGAGTTACTGCAGGTTTCCTTTAAACGTCATATTCAGTTCTCACTGGCAGAGGGATTTAAAAGATCCTTTTCAAAAGAGAGACGTACAGATTTTCTGGGGAGTCCTCCTTGTTGGGACACTGGTCAGAGCTCTGTCCATCAGCTGCCGTGCACAGGGAGGAGGCTGGTAAGTGGTGGCACCCAAAAGACAGCTGTCTGCAAACTCACCCAGCAAAATGGAGGGGAAAGCTGGCCAGGGGTGCTCTGCCTCAGCACCTTCCATTTGGCAGTGGCTGCTTTATTGAGCCATGCTCCTGTAGAGCCTTGATATCCCCCTTGCAGGCGGCTGTCGTGTACCAAATGCTGGTGGAGTAGGGGTGTGCTAAAAGCTGGGCCTCTGCTTGCTAGCTGGAATGTATTCTTGATGCCCAGGATAGCTTTCATTATGTTGATATTAGTTATTTTAAAAAACGAAGCCAATCAGCTTCTGTCAGAGCCTTGCTGTGTGACCAGGGCAAGGCCTTTATTAGCAGATACTTAGAGAGCTTTTATGGAATCTCCTGGTGGATGGACACCTCTGGCTTATTGGGCCATTTCACTCTCAGCAGTGATTGTTTAAAGTATACTTTAAAGTCAGGGCAGGGCCCAGGTTCTCAGCACCCTTGCATAAGACTCGCTTTATCAGACACTTGAAAGATTTGCTCTTTTAAATTCCTTTTCAATTACCCTCTGCATTCTTTCAGTTCAGTCTTGTGAACAAAGCTTGGGCAAGGCTTTCAGATATGTGTCAATCCATCCATGACAGGTATCTACAAGGGAGAACAAAGTATTGGAGGACAATATTAGATTAAAAAACAGGTCTGAGCTCTCACAGGTAGTGTGGAATCCAGGCAAAAAGCATGAAGTCACACAACAGCAGAAGGAAGGTGAAAACACCATCTCTTACTGATCTGTTGTTCACTTGCTTCAAAAGCTCTTTGAATCTGAGGGGTCAGCAGATCCTTTAGGATTTTATTTTTTTTTTGTACCACATAGATCAGTCGAGCTTTGGGCAACATTGATAGATTTTAGTCTCGTGTCCCATGAAGCAGGTGCAGGGGCAGCCAGTTCACTGTTCTGTCCTGTGGGTACTTAGGAGGACAGCACAAACACCTTTAGTTGCATTAAGAAATGCTTGATGTAATTAACCAGCTTTTTGTTTGGATTGGGTCTAAGGTTGTCCATCTTGTTTTTCCTGATTTTTAAACCAGTTTTCACTCGGAAAGATATAGTGATAATCAAAGAGAACAAGAACGGTTAGCTCTGAGTCTACGTCCCATCCTGTTTTTCCTGAAATTAAACTTTGAGTATTAACACTATCTCAATTCACTGCGGTTAAACAAAAGTTTTTAAGGGGGGGGTGGGGGGCAGGGGTGGTTGGGGTTTTTTTTGTGGGGGGCGTATTTTTGGGGTGGGGTTTTTTTTGTGTTGATGTTCCTTGTTTTATGACTTAATAAATGCTGTGGACACTTCTATCACTGCCACAATACTTAAATGTGCTTCCACAATTTCTACATGGCAGTGGCTGTGGTAAGAGGACTTGTACAGTTTGTGCAAATGCTTCTACAGAGAAAATCACATCTTAATAATTACTTTCCATATAATGCAATTTCCTGAGCACAAACAGTTTTATCTGGTGTGCTTTTGCTGAGTAGGATGCCACCACTCATGGCAAAAAAACTGGGATAATTCAAACGGGTCTGACAGGACCAGGAGTCAGAAATGCAAGTCAGCCATTGGATTGCAAGATGCAGAGCAGTCATGGATGGTGATGAAGTAGTGACAAAGCTTCTCTCTATCATAGCTTGTCAACAAATAACAGGAGGATGTAATTTTTTGTCTCTTGAACTTATCTCAAAATTAAACCTTCATAAATAGATTTATATTTTCTGGTGGCTGTTTTCCTGATTAGAGTGGTGTCACTTCTATTTCCAGAACCTCTACCCACTGGTATCTTATAGTCTGATCAATTATTTTGAGCATACTCTAATCATATTTGACATTTTTTTAAAAAATATATATATTCCCTTGTGCATTAGAGTTTAGCAATTTGATTTAGATAATCAGGTCTTGTCCATGTATTCAAATAATTCAGGTGAGTTTTTCCTGGTTAGATACGACAGTATAGGATAATGGATTTGCACAGTTTTTTAGCCAAATCTGAAAACATTTGGATATCTTGAGTCAGAAAGATCTTTGACCTGAAATTTTATTAAGGAGTGGAAAATAGGAAAAGTGGGTGGATACAGGAAAGGATTAAACAAACAACAACAAAAAAATCTCTGTTCCTTCAATATTTTGGTCCTGTTAAATGGTGTAAAAAACTCTTGTCATAGAATAGTTGGGCCTTATAAGTGGCATAAATTTGAAAATTAGGAAGAGTGGAAAATGAAAACGTAGTAATTCGATTCCTTTCTTCCTTTTTAACAAAAATGAGCAAGCTGCAGGGAAGAATAAAAGACAGCTGAAGTCGAAGGAAGCACATTTGTAGCCATCTATGTCCTAATGAGTAACATTAGGAAGCCATATGTAAGTATTTAGCCTTGACTGTGACGGATTGAATACATTTGGGCTTGTTTGGAGGAAACAAGGCCAAATCTATCAAGTGGTGAAAAAACAGTTGGAAATTCTGATTACTACAAATGGAAACTGAAGAGCCATGCACAACTGCTTTCACCTCAGATGAGGTGAAAGTTTCAGTTCCACTGTCAACGCTTATTAGACAGGTAAGAAATAAAGTTGCAAATTATATTAGTTATTCTTAAATACTTTGCTGGATGTATAGTATTTTATAAGTTCTGTAATGTTGAAAACCAAATTTCATAAGAAAAATTATTTAAGAAAATTATTTGCATTTTTGTAGTACAGGACATTAGACTTAGATTATTTTGGTAGACGTCAGATCTTTTTAAGGCTTTGACTTGAGAAGGGGCTTTGACTGCTCTGAGAAGGGGCTTTGGACACAGGCAAGTTGTGCCAAACTAAAAGTTCACATGACCTGAGTTAGTCCAGAGTTAAAGGGCTTTTAGCAGAGAAGAGAGCGCAGACCCAAATGATCTGTGTCCAAGTAAAATACTTCAGTTTGATCAGTAGCTCAAAATGAAATACAGACCTCTTAGCAGTGGGGGCAGTTTGGTGTGTATTTGTCTTCAGCATGTGCAGGAGATACACACTTGCAAGCTCTCACAGGCTCCCAGCCAGAGCCAGAGGTGATGCTTGGTTAAATGTAATTTTTTGTTTAGTCTCCCGTAGATGGAGAGGAACTGGTATGACCCAGAATTTGTCTCGGGCAAGCAGAAGGGCCTGGTGAGGTGCATGTACCAATGCCACGTAACACTACAAATAAAATCGTCACTGAAAGTAAGGCTCTTGGAAATAAGGAATAGCAGTGACAAGTTTGACTGAAAAAACTGTAATTGAGGGAAGTCTGGAATAAGCAGTGTTATCAAATTGGTTTTCATCAACAGCTAATACAAATTTAACTAAGATCTCTCGGGTTCAGGCTTCATTATCACCTAATGCAGGCTGAACACATCTATCCTGGACTCATTGGAGATTTGATATAACACCTATTTAGAGAAGTAATTTACAAGTGTAAGTCTTATCTGTATGGCCAGAGATGTTCATAATTTCTTTAAAGATGCTTGCTTTGTATTTGTAAAGATTGAATTTGCTATCAGGATAATAGAGTGGCAGTGACTAAGTCTTGGCATATGTCTTTGAAGAAAGAATCTCTTGGCCTTCTGTTTTCAGAAAACTGAATGTTGAGTCCCTCTTTCTCTCAGTTGTAAATGTAAAGTGGGAGTCTGAACATGTGTGTGTTTTAAAATCCTGTAAGCAAACCAGATTTTTCAGAATAGCATCATACTAAAAAATCTAATAGTTTTTCTACACCTCCAAAGACACATATGGCACTTTCCTGTCCCTGCCTGTGTGCTGTGCTCCTTCCTCTTGCATGATTTTATGGAGAAGTTCTCTGAAACTTTTATTCTGTTGTTCCTTCACCCATCCCTCCACTGAATGACAGAATTCTTCTGCCACCTAAGCTGCTCTGAGTAATATCCTTGTGGTTTTATACACTTTGAGAGCTAAGGATGTGTAAGATAGAGGTGAGGGCTATCTCAGGTTGACGGTGTACATCCAAAGATACTGCAAGTTAATGGAATTGCTGTGAAATTGCACCAGTGACAGTGAGGTTGTCTTCTGCACTTTTAAAGTATTTGTGAGAATAGTCTGAAAGTATTCATTTTCCATGGAGCCCTGACAAATAATATCTGGATCTTTACTTGCCATAGATGTGGGAAAAAATAGACAGTAAGGTCTTTAAAATATGAAAATCAAGTAGGATCACAAAGATTCACAAAGAGAAGTAACTCCAAAGAAAAAAATCAGTAAACCGTGTCATATAAACAACTTTTATGTAAGTGATAAATCTCTCTACATCAGTTGACCAGTGTAAAGACTGAGTTTTAGCTTTCACATTTATGTACACGAAGTACATGATCTCTTAAGTAAAATCTAAAGGTAAGGCTTCTTAGAGCAGAAATGAGATGGCACAGGCAGGCTCTTCCACTCCAGACTCAAGATTTCCAAGAGAAATAACCATCTTTAGTGTTCTTACCTACCTCCAAGCCAAAATACACTATTTTTAGGCACCTATTTATGTTATGTTGTGGTTTCTAGATGTTGTACAGTAACAGACAAAAGTGATATGAGAAGAGTAACACTGAGGACCACTGATTTACATGGATTGGAAACTTAGGAGAAGCAGAAAATGGAGAAGGAATAAAGTTGGCCTGTTGGACATTGCTCTTGGTTATACTTGACCCGTTCCAGTTGAAGTAGTTCTTTTTGCCTCTGGCCATTTCCTAATGTATTTTACCATTAGATGTTGCATCCCTTACTAGATCTTGAGTGGTGTGTGTAGGCTTGCCCCTGCACAGTACTCTTTTCAGGCATCCTTTTGACTTTGAATAACCACCTCAGCACCAGTTTTTAAAGTTTTGAGGTTACTTATGTAATTCTGCAAAAAGAGATTCGTGCTGGAAGCTACTCTGAGATATGTTCTAGATGTTTACATTGTTCAGTCAAAGAACATTTGATTTTATTTATTGTCATGGAGTTGTGGGGCTCTGCAATTATAAAGCACTTTTGAACCTGCTTAAGTCCTTTTGACAAGATTCTTAAGGTAAATTTTATCTTATTAATACATAAAAGGAAATCCTTAAGAATTGCTAGTAAATAATAAAATTAGAAGAGATGATTGCTCATTTACAGCTGTCCTGTATCAGCTTAATTTTGAGTACAAGATACAGAGTTTTGCAGGTCTGTTACTGTCCAGACACTGAATTGAGCACTGCTGCTCAGTTCTCCTGAAAATTATTTTGGAGTTTAGCTTCAGTGAAATGCTTCGAAACAACATATTTTTAAAAATAAGTGCTTATAAATTCCCTCTAGAAGTCACCCTCTTACTTTGCTGTCTCATGTTACAAACTCAAATACATTAATTTGGAAGAAGCGTATCTCTGAGTGTTTGTTACTCAAGATAACCCTTGCCGAAGTCCCCAAAAATGTAAGAGCACTTGAGAGGTGGGGCAGCAGGATGGCTGCTTAGCCCTGATGATCATCTCAAGGCTGATCTGGTAGGACTGGCTAAAAGGGTGAGATAGGGCCCCTGGGAGATTGCCAGCAAGTCACCAATTAATACTAATTGCATGGGAAAATACTGTAAGGCTGCAATGGTTCATCAGGGACTGGAATGAGTTCATAGCTGTGCTGCACCCAAGAGCTCTGTGTCCCTTGCTATTTACTTCAAGAAGAAAACAAAGTTGCTTGCTGCTCCATTCACTTGCAATGTTTTAAGGTTTTAGCTATAATTAATGTGGAGGAACGTGCAACATCTCACATCTGTCATAGAGTTTGGCTTGGGAATATTTGAGTTAAACTGTAATACTCTAATTGGCTTCAGCAGGAATCATCACTGTCTCATCTTGAGCCAGACATTGCTTGTCATTTTCTCATAGGAAGGAAAACAAAGATGAAGTTGCATGAAATATATGCACATGATAGTCCTTTCAAAATAAGAAAACTATGGACATCTGACGTTAAAAAGGGCTTTTGGCTTTGCCTCTTGGATTTCCAAGGAAAGCTTTGAAAACTGAGATTTAAGCTGCTGCTGTCTCCTCCTCTGCCTAGTGACAGCTGTAAACATCTGCTGAGGATGTCGTTTATTGTTTCATCCTCTAGTTGCTCATGAAGATCATGAAGCATCGTGCCTCCTTGAAAATTAAACTGAGCAGCCAGCGTGCTCAGAGGCTCTCGAGTGTGGTTACCGGGGGCCGAGAGCAGCTGCTGGCTCTGTGCTGTGTCCCCGGGATCACGCCCAGGCAGGGAGAGGCGCTGTCCCGGGAAGTTTGGAGAGGCGCAGGTGGCAGCAGGCGGGGTGGGAAGGGCACGTTGCTCTGCCACCGCACTGCGATTTCGCCTCTTCGTCCTCCTCTCGAAAAGGCAGACAAGGCTTCCAAATCCTAAATTGCATTTTGTCTAACCCCTCCCCTATTCCGGCTGCTTGCTCATGCAGCCACCCACGGATCCGAAACAAAAATGTGTGAAGCGAGGCAGGGAGTGCTGTTGCCAGTGCAGATTCCGTCTCCTCTCCAGGCGCCCGGGCGCCCGCCGTGCCCTGACACCGTCTCGCTCCCGGACACGGCGGAGCTTTGGCTTATCATAAACACGTAAGCGTTTCTCTCCCGCTCCTTCTCATCACCCCGCACTCCAAGAAGAAGCAAGGAGAGGTCCGGGGCTGCGGCTGAGCGTGTCTTTGTGCCCCTGCTCGCTGTGCGGGCTGACAGAGGCGGCATTGTTCGCAGGCTGTGCCCGCCTGGCAGCCGCAGAAGGTGGGATCTGCGCCCTGCATACGGAATCGGTGAGCGGCCGGGGACACGGCTGAGAAACTCCCAGAGCTGCATTAACCCCCGGGGCGAGTTTGAAACAGCTTCTCCTGATATCTTCTGCACAGTGCAAAGAGGGTCTAGGATGAGGAGTCCTTGTTAATCAAAGGTAATATTTTTGTCTTTAGAGTAGCGTAAGATAGTGGCCGTTGCTGCCGTTTGGTTGTTTATTAAAATAAGAGTGATACAACAGGGAGGAAAGTTATGAAGTCCTCTGTGCTCCGCAGGAGAATAAAGCTCCATGGTGGCATCGTGCTGAGGGTCATTGAAGTTTGTCTGTTCCCCTTTATGTGGGCTTAGTTTGCATTACCAGTAATAAGAAAATCTGTATGTGTTCCCATCAGAGGAGGACTATTCAATTTCCTTCTCCGTCTTACTTTTTAAGCCAAAATTTACTATTTATGTGCAATATTAAATTAATTCTGCTATTAGAAATACATTGATATATAGCCATTAGGCAAGGTAAATACTTCTTATTAGCAGAGACAGCTTCACTCCTCAAGGTACTCCCTGGAGTACAATGCATCCTGTGGAGTGGTAAAAAAAATAACATTTGTTGCACATACCTCAGCAGAAAGAAAAATCATTGTTGCATTTATTTGTCCAGCCACCTTGCAATAACTGTGATTACACAGACTGTGCCAAACAGATTTTTCATTGTTGTGCCAGTATTTCTCACGCACTCTTAGTACTTCAATCCTATTTTAGTGGTTTTTAAATGGCTATTTTTTAAGTAAAGATATATTTTGTCCAAGTGTTTCCTGTTCATATTGCTGTCTGTTCTTTGTGGTTGTTAAGGCTATTTTTGAAAGTGTGTACTGCTTTTTGGGGATGATAACAAACATGGTCTTAAAAGCACAAGGCTTGTGGCTGTTGCTCATTTTTTGTGCCCGGGTTGACATGCATTTGGGGTGAACGGGCTCAGCTGCATTGAAGACTCCCCACACAACTCTGAATCTGGAGCTTTTAATAACACAAATGGTGTTTGAAAGGTTTTTTCCTAAGAAGAGGTTAAAATGAGGAGAGTGCAGTTTGTGTGCTGCAGAACTTTACTCAGTCTGCCAGTGCTGTGCCGTTTGTTCTGTGCCATTTGGGAGAACACAGCTTGTACCTCCTATTTGCCCAATGGCACGTAGCAGCCCCAGAGGACACACGCTGCTTTTGTGCTTTTGTGTTCAGTTTTAATCTTTAGGGAGCAACTGTTTCAAAGAATAAACACATTGCCTTGTAGGAGAAACTCCAGAAAACATCCTGCTAGTGACAGCGGCAGCCGCTGCCCATCATCCTGGACGTTCCTCTGCCAAAAACGACGGGGCTTTGTGAGCTGGCCAGCCAAAGGCTGGGAGCTGCAAATTCTGTATTCCCGAGGATGGCCAAAGGAAATCACGTTTCAAAGCACTGAATTAAAACTGTAAGGCTGCTGGCTCAAAATGCAGAATCTGTGTTTATCATGGCCCCCTCAGCCCAGGGATTTCTAGCATCCCCTTTCTGCAGGAGTGTCCTGCCCATTAATCCCTACACATCACTTGATGGTGGGGCTGGTTGGGCACCAAGCAGGCAGATTATGAGCTTGCTCACTCCCTCCACACAGGCTTTTAGGTTAAATCAAAATTTGTTCTTCATTATTTTGAATACACCGCCTTACAGTGGTGTAGGCCCTGTTGCTTTTCTTTTACTGATTGGTTTTAACTGGCAAACAAAGTTTCATTTGCTGTTAGTTTAAAAAAGTGGAATAAATACATGTCCCAGACAAAAGAGTGTTTGATAGATGTTGCATGCCTCCCTTATACAGAGACTTTTATAACCCATTTCCTTCACAGTATATGACATTAAATGGGCAGGGTCAATTTAAGATAAATAGCTTTTCCTTACAAAGTAAACTTCAGTCTATTGTATATGTTTCTGTAGACAAAAAGATGTAGCAGAGTTTGGGATGGATATAAGAACAAGCAGGGGTTTTAAGATAATGTTTTAACCAGCGCTTCATCATTTTTTCAGCCCAGAAGCTTTTGCTTCTTTACTGGGAGAGCCTGTATGAATACCTGTGTGGGTGATGTTATAAGGTAAGGAATACACTTAGGCGTGTTCTTTAATTAATTAATCTTGCATTGCTATGAAGTTTCTGTGTGCTACACTCTATCTAATTTCTTCTCAGAGAGAGTTGCATATGGTTCTCCTTTGTTTGGTAGTAGGAAATAAACGAACAAAACCAGTGGTTTACAGTGTAGATGATGATATGTCTTAAATGGTGTTGAATTTCAGTTTCTCTCCTACGAACCTCAAACTGTCCCTTTGGGGAGAGGCTCATGCTGTGTGTCTGGAGGACCTCTTGGTGCAGCATCACCAGCAGGGTTTTATTCAACTTGGTAATATCACATGAAAACAGGTGTGCAGTGTGTTTTCTGGTTCCCAGAAATACTGTCACTTCATGGCCTTCCCCTGCCAGCTTAAGCGTCACCTTTCCTTCTACACTCTTCTCTGTCTGGGTGGCAGTCCCCATCATGTCTATTCCCCTGCAGTGCACTTGAGGCTTTTATCCGCAGGCAGACTGAAGATCAACAGACAGAACCATTCTCACCTCCTCTCCCAGGCCCTGTGTTTTACTCTACCTCATGCACTGAGTGACCAAATAATTTGTCAATAAATAAAGAATCTATTTGAAATAAATTGTTGAGGAAATATGGAACTCTTCTGATTTGGGCTCCTAAAAGACAGGGTTTCATGCTAGGCAGTTCACACAGCCTGCATGCATGTTACAAAGTCCAGCAGTGTTAGTGTAGTACAGCTGTGCTGCATGTTTCCTTAATCTGCTTGTTTAGAGACACCCAGAATATTCCTCTTAATCGTTTCCGCTGCATAGTAGGTACAGGAGGAAATAACAGGGAGAGCCCTGTCACTGGGAAAATGCATCATTTGAATGTGTAATGTAAATATTTTAACTAACCAAATGTAAACACTGTTTTGCCTTTAGGATGGGAAAAGACTGTCGCAGTCAGAAATGAGCTGACATAAGAGTGACCCCGTATAGATGAGATACAAAATTGTGTTCACACATTTTGATAATCAAAACAGAGCCCTTAATGAATTGCCTGGTGTGAAAGGAATTACAAACACAAATGTGCCTGACACAAGGCATTCGGAAGTTGCTGCTGTATTAATGCTAGAATGAAGGACTTTTCAGGATTCATGGGGATCCAAGTCTATGGGGAGGATGATGGGAGATGAGAGAGATAAGACGATGAGAGATGTGCTATGGTAAGGACTAAACAAAGGCTGGAGAATCTCTGGAGGGAAACCTAAACTTGTAAGTATGCTCTGAATGTCCATGCTCCGCCATGCCACTGACTATGAGTTGTGTTCACTGTGCCAGGACAGTCAGTTCTGAAGTTTTCAAGGGTTAGAAGATGGTAGAAGCAGCAAATATACTAGGTTCAGGAAGAAGCACCTTACTGCATTCACAGATGTGCTGTGATTTTTCAGCCAGTGGATTCAAAGAAAAGCAGAGTTCTTAGGGAGCTCAGAGTGGTTGCTCATCAGTTCTGCCTAAACTGGCTTCATAAGTGTGTGAAGACTTAACGATCAAGTGGTGCTTGACAGAAACCAAACACGTGGTTTAACTTTTGGTACTGAGTGTGGTCCTGAAAAACAGTGTAGGATCCGGAATCCTCCCAGATTCCACTTGACTTCATTGTGAAGTAGATGGTCTTTGGGCGTTCACTCAGCAGAAGAAAAATCTGGAGATTATTTCATTGGCTCTGTATTCTAGCCCTTGAATTGTTAATATCAGAAGAGGAAGAAACGACACAGAGGATTTGTCTAGACTCCACGGATTGCAAGAAACTTGTTAGATCTTATTTCTGAAGGCACGGGTACATGTAAATACCCAAGCGAGTAAACTTTCATTACTGGAATAGCTGGGGGATTTTTCAAGGTTGATTTTTGCTTGTATTATCAACAATGGATAATACATTAACATCTGCCTCACATTTGGTATTTCTTTGTTCTAACAGCTGGAAATTTACATTTATACATAGGCCTCAGAGCTAAAAATGTCATTCCTTAGGTTAAAAACCCGTAATGATTTTTGTTCTTCTCCTTGATAGGAAAGGAGAACTGAAAACACAAGGAAAAGACAAACAGGAAGAGTAGCCCCCAGATGATAAATGCTCTCAGTTGGAGCAAAGATTAGTCATGTATAGTGTAGCCTTAAAAGTGTCATTGTCTGCCACTACTACAGCAATTTAGCTATAGCCAAATGAGCCAATCTATCTATTAAATTATCTAAAGAAAGTAGAAGAAATCGAATATTAAACGTCACCAGTGAAGAGAAAATACAATGGCTTTTTTTTCAGTGCAGAGGAAATTAAGAGCCCCTCTTGTGTGGATGAGAAGTGTTCTGGTAGATGAGAATAACTTAAACGTTATCACAGAATCAGACTTGCGTTGCTAGAAAATCTAATCATTTCGTGCAATAACTTCTTTTAATTATTCTCTTGAATACAGATAATCTAAATTTCCTTTATCTCCCAGACAGATGTATCAATTTTCATGGGAAAGCATTAAAACAGTCAAAAGTAAGAACTTAATTTTTTTTTCCTTTATGAGCAGGAAGTTCATATACTTTTGCTAAAGGAGCTGCATTGTGCCTTTAAAAAAAAAAAGGATTTAATATTAGATTCTGTGTTTTAGTACAGGAAAAACGTAGAAACAGATTACTCTGTAGTGCTAAATTCACAGCATCATTTTTCTAAAATTAAGTCACATTATTTGAAAGCTGATGAGAGAAGGAATTTAAGAGACGGGAAGTGCAGCTGAAAAATTTTTGGAAGGAGATTGTAAACTTTGGGGCAGAAGAGAGTAAGATAAAAGAATCTGTGAGAGTGGGAATAATAATATGAAGAGGAACAGACTGTGCTGATGATATCTTTTGGCCAAGGTTTTGAAAATAATTCAGAATATGATTTGCAATCTCTGTCTTTGAGGGGGGGAATGGGAATTTTTCCATTTACAGTAAAGTCAAGTAAGAATGTCATTGCTCCAGCTGTTAAAATATTTTGAAATCTACTTCAAACTGATTATTTATTGCAGTATTAAGTATAGACTATTGTGGACAGAAGAAAAAGAGGAGTTGGAATCAATCCCAAAAAGTGGGGTGAGAGTATAATTTATGCTTCCCTGAGAGGGAATGGGACTGCTAGTCCAGTTCAGCTCATTCCACCCCAGTTCTCTGAGAGACTGTTGTTTTAGGAAGCCTCTATGGATAGATATAGCTGGAGGTGAACAAATCTCAAGGTTCAAATCTGCAAGAGAAACTTGGAAGCCTCTATCAAAGGCAGGGGTAAATAGGATGTGTATTTTGAGGCTGAAAGTGCCATCGGAGTGTGACTTCACAAAGCACGTGAGGACCACGGCATCCCAAGCATCTCTGGCATGATTTACACTTGAGAACAGACTTGTGTCAGGCAGAGTTTCTGCAAAAGGTGGATGGGCTACATGGGCTGCTCCTGTGCCTGCAGCATTGTCAGAAGCCCCTTTTTCATCATAGTACAGAGCAGTCCATGAGCTTTGCCTGTTCTGTCATTTCTATGTAACAATCTTCACATTCATATCTACATATGACCAGTTCCAGATGAATAGCAGTAACTTTCAGCATTAGGTAAATATGTCTGTGAAATTAATTTATCCTTGTGCTGTTTGGACTGTCAGTAGCCTTGGACAATCTGCTGTCATCAGACTGACTTGGGTTCTTAGTTTTGCTCGTGGCAAAGCCAATTCTATTTCAGTGTACGTGAATTAAAGAGAGTATGCTGTAATAATATTTTATATTTACACAGCACATCTCATCCCAGAGGACTTCATAAATCATGTATATTCAACACCTCTGACCTTTGGCAGTCCCTTCAGAGCTGGAGAACAAGCATTTTACGAAAGCAATAAAACCACAGGAATTTTTTCTCTGTAATACTGGGGGGAGTGCACTAATTACAGAATGAATTTTATGTTCCATAAGCTACAGCTTCAGTTTGTAAAGATATTTATTGAAAATTTATTCAAGATAAGATGCATGATCCTACTTCTTATGTACACCACAAACAAAGAGCTAATCCATCCTTTTAAAACTGGACACCCTGGAAATATTTCACTCTTGCATGTAAACGAACATAAAAGTGTCACTGCCTTTATACCTTGGCTGTCGTAAATCAGTAAATCGTCACCTCTTCCTGAAAGATCTGCCCAAAATGCTGTAGCCTGCATTCCCCCTCAGCTGCCACACATCCTCCCATCGCAGTGTGAGAAATACAGTAAAACAGATGCATGATAGGAATTTGAGGAATTTACTTGCTTTTGAAGAATTCAAATATAACTGATCTTCTGAGGTATCAAGCTGAAGAAATTCAGCATGTCTGCATTTGGTCAGCATATGCAGAGGAGGGATGAGCAAGGCCAAAGGAACAAGGCAGAGGAGGATGGTGATTAATTCATCTTCCTGGCATTCAGTGCCTCTTACTGTCACCATTAGGAGGATGACCCAAAGTCTATGGGTATCAGTGTCTGTCCCAGCTGCACTGGTCAGTGAGGGAGGCTGTGGGACCCTTTGTCTTCCCAGGGCATCCTTGTGGTGCACAGATGCTCAGCTTATGTGCAGCATTACCTCTGACTCAGTGGGGTCTGGTTCCTCCACTTTGAGGAAAAAACTCCAGAGGAGCTGCTTTCCTGAATTTTAAAGAAAATGGACATGCAGCCTGCTCTAGTATAGTCTTTGCCAGGCCATTTTGTGATTTGGGCCTTATTTAGTCTGTTGTTTTAAACAGAAGGACAACATTTCTATTTCAGTTGTACAATTCAGCAAATGGATTACAAAACCACAGTTAGCTATGACTGTCATGGATGGTAACCCAGTTAATAATAGATTAAAAGAATCTTTAAGTTTTCAGTGTATTGTTTTGCCATTTGTCTCTCTTTGTAGCTTGTCTGGATTTAATATCATTTATTCCATTTAGGAGCATTACTGAGACAAACCCCATTAAAGCAGGCATTATAGTCCTTGTTTTGATTAGCACTCAAGGCCACTAGATGATGATGCTTAAAAAAAAAACAACTCATATTTCTCTCATGGTCATTAGCACTGTGATCATTGCCAACCTTCTTATAACAGTGTAAGTTGGGTTTTTTCCCTAAATCTCAGAGCCAGTTGTGAATGTCTGTAATATAGTCTGTGACATTTGAACTGTAACATTTATCTCAAAAATAATAGTTCTTGCTCTTTCTGTTTTCATACTTGCAAGAAATTGGATCTTTATGTGTAAGACAGTAAAAAACTATCATTCAAGGTATTTTACTGGGGTGATTTTTTTTTGTTTTTTAGTTTCATGTTGTGGTGAGGATTTTTAGACATTCAAGTATGTACATGTTCTTCTCAAACAACACCCTGACCAGAGAAAGACATTTGCACCACTCCTAATAATACCAGACCATTTCAGCCCTGGACTAATATGAGCAATTAAAATAATTTCCACACATCATGTTTAAACCAGTGACATGTAATTCTAGGACAAAGCCTCTCAGCACCTCTTTCCAATATTCATCTGCACTCAGAGGATAAGCAGCTGCTATTACATGCTAATGTCTTTTGAGGGTGAATGGCCATTTTAGGGCATATTATTAACTCTGTGCAAATCACTGCATTTTCCATCTTAGTGCAGAGGTGTCTTCACATGCTGTTGTTCCCTTTGCAGGTTCTATTTCTGTTAACCAAAAAGAAAAATGAGAAAAATTATGCATTTGATGAGTTTGGATTGGCATCTTGAAGGATGGGACATGTTCATCTGTAACTACATGCTCGGGCTGTGGGGACCAGACCTCTCACCTTACAGGCTCGTGAAGTTGCAGGTCTTTAAGGGCAAAAGGCCAGCCAGGACAATTAACATTTCTAATAACACAGCTGACTTATTTTACCTTTTTGCTGTGTTTTACTTACTGGGGCGGCTGGAAAGAGGCACTCACTTTAGCGTTTGTCTTTTATTTTTACAGACCCGAGTCACCCTGTGTTCCCACTAACTTGCCAGGTCCAGGTGTGGGATCCCAGCTTGCTCCTGAGGTCCTTTGAGCTGTTCATTGAATCCTCAGAGCAAGCCGAATGCTTCTTTGCATGAATATACTTCTTTTTTGAGATAATTCTTGCTTTCCCCCCCGCTTCTCTTCCTCCTGAAAAGGAAAAAAATGTGTGCATGCGCACACACACACGCAATGGTACAGCATACAGAGCTTTAGCATTAACTTGCTTTGGCTTAAGACTGGCTTGTTGCTGCCCGGAGTGTGTTTCTTGCTGTGGCCATGATCCCCTGGCCTCTGCTCCAGCATTTAGTGGACTCATGTGGGATGAGTGGCTAGGAGTGCCATATGTATAAAATATTACTTTTTGTTGAACTGTTTCATGATTCTCCAAACTTTCTGAGCACAGAAGCCTTTTTTTATCATATTGCAGCCCAAGACACCTAACCTGTACTCTTCTGGTTTGGGAATTTTAAAATAAATTTTGCTCACTAATGCATCCAGTTCTGATCTATTCCTACTATTTGTTTTGTCTAGCCTTGCTCAGACTAGATAATTAATGCAGTTAAAATACCATCATCTTAATGCTCTTTACCATGGATGAAAACCTGCTTGTTTCAGAAGCTGTTATACATGAACCATGCAGAAGAATTAGCTTCAGAGTGGAATAACCCTGGATTTATTATTCAACCAGTCACCACACTAACCTGGTTTTTCCTGTTATTATTCCTACCTAAATAGATGCTGCAGTTGAAAGGCATCTCCCAATGTCTAAAACAGGAGAGAACCAGATCTCTGGAAGATCTTTAAAAAAACCCATTTAAAAAATATGTAAATCCTCACTTGTGAATTCCTGATAAATGCAGAATAAATTCCCACAGTTCATAATTTCTCATTATTTATTTAATTTCTACACCATTATAACTGTGAATGAGGCTTTACAAAACCACAGGGACACAGTCTTTGCCCTAAAGAGATTGTAGCTGAAATTAGACACAACATATGACCAATTATTTCAATAGACAAAGCTGGATTACACCAATGGTTCTTGTTGCATATCTTGTGTACATTCTAAGCTTGTAATAATACAGTTATTTGGAAAAGACCTGTGTGTGCCCCTGAATGTGGTGATTCGTAACAAAGCTCTAGAATAAAGCCATCATTAGTGTTTGCTGGTTTAAACCAGAAAACCTGAGACACTAATGCCTAATCGTTGCTTTTCTACAGGCAATTTAAATAAAGAGCTGGATTTAATGGAGGATGTGTTCAGTATTCATTTCTAGCTGCTGTGGCCTCCAAGGATCTTCAGTCCATTTTTAGACCCATCTTGAAGATATTGTTTGCCTGGTGCATTTTATTGCATGGTGAAGGTAGAGCCTCTTGGAGGCTCTTAGAGGACACCATACTTTCTTCAGCCTAGTCTTGGACACACATTGAATAATAATATTTCTCTGAATTGTAAGTAAAGAAGTGTCTTATTCCATACATATAGAGCTCTTTTCCTACTATTTAGTTGTAGGTATCATTTTAATGTTTTATTTCCAGGAGTAACCCATAATTGTGCAGTACATCATAGTTTAAGTGTTCTTTGGCAAAAGAGGCTACCATCCTCATATAAATACTGCATGTACTTGTATCAAATCCTCAGGCTTTATTTTGACATTTGAATATCTAGACCTGTAGCTTAACAGGACTTTAGCTAATGAACTGAGATTTGTCCACTGTTTCCAGAGCAGTGCTAGCATAGAGCTTATCTCATCCCCTCTCTAGATGAGGAAGAATGTCAGTGGTGGGAGCAGCGTGGGCTGGGGGAAAGGAATGGGGCTGGAAACCTCCCCAGCTTCTCATCCCCTGCAGCAGGTGAGGGTTGGGGTTTTATTCCCCAGCAATTCACTCAGATAAAAAGAGGATTAGGGTACCTGCTTACCCGCCCCACAGGATTCTGGCGTGGCTAATTAGTCAATATTTGCTCAGCTCCGAGAAAACTCTTTAAAGTGCCAATTATGAATTATAATTATCTTCTGAAGATGATTGGGAGTCCAAGTTTGCATGTTGATTCAGGCCACGGGAGTGAGTCTTTCAAATAACAGCTCTTATTTAAATGCCTTGCTGATTCCTTATCTCATGTTGTGTGCTGTTTTTTTAAGGATGATGAGAAACATTAGTTTACCCTCAGGAAAGACCAGGTCTGACTGTTTTTAATAATGAGTTATGTACTTAGTCACAGTAGGTAAATTTACAAACCAAGCAGGACACACTCGGAGATCGATTCTGTCTGTTCAGCAGATGGTTTTACACAAAACGTTCAGCAGGACAAGCCTGCTGAGACTTTAAAACAAATACTGCTAAGTAACATTGCCATAAGCCTCTTAATATGGTGGCAATGCCTGATTTACACTCTGCAGAGCTCCTACTTTATTTATATCTCATCTATTTACTGACGTGCAATAGATTTACTCTGGGAAGAGACTTGATCTCAGCAGATTTACTTTGAAGTCAAATGAAGGCAACATTTTCAGTTGCAACTTACTTCCAGAAAATAGTAACTAGTCCTCAGCACTGACTGCAGGACACTTAGCTATTTTATTAGTAACAGTACACCAGTATTAAAGGCAAAGCAAGAGTAGCCTACAACAGAAGTCCATGACTGGACTTCAAATTTTTGAGATTCCTGGAAACTTTCTGTTGCAGCAGAAATATTTTTCTATTTTTCTTAACATCTCTGCATTTTCTTATAGCTTTAGAAACATCGCTGGTCTCTTTAACTGGATAGTAAGAGGCTTAATTATTTATTCTACTTTTATATGAGCTAATTGGAGAAGTGTTGCCTGTAATTTAGTTTTAATATTTGATTCTGTATATCTGTATGTTAATGTTGCATTAAATAAATGGAAATCTACAGTTGTACGAAACTCTACAGAGAGAATAAAATTCTGCCTCCAGTTACTATACAGAGCGATTGGGAACAAAATTGGGCCAGACTGCCTTCTATCTTTTTGCAATAACATAAAATTTTAATGAGGAAAAATTACAGGAAAAAAGAACACTTTGTTTAAAAATGTTCATAAAGGGAAAATAACTATTTTTTTTTTGCCCGAACAGAGGTCTTTAGATAGTTGTTTGCTAATTTTATGCTTACACATGTGTTCAGTAGCTGCATAGGGACGTTAAACACAGTGTTGATATGAGCCCACACATTGATGCTCCAGCAGAGGGGTCTTAAATATTCATATGATGACTAGATTTGTGTTGTTTTATTTGCTTCTTTTCTACCCAAAGTCCTAAGCACCATCAGATAATTAAACATTATAGGGTCTGTGACAGTGAACGTTTCTGAATGTCTGGACATTAATTTTGTGTCCTGCCAGCTGGAAGGAATGTGATGCTCTGGCATTGTTTTACTTGGAGAGAAGTGCTTTTCTGATATTAGACTAAATTGTTTCATCCCTGAATAAATCCTTATGGCTTCCTGAGAAGGATTTAATGCTAAGAGCATTCAACTTTGTGTAGGAAATTATTTTAGAGGAAGATGTTTGTGCCTGTGTAATAGTAAAGCATGGCATTACTGGTGTGAGATTCAAGTGCAACTGAAACCTCCTCAATTTAGGCAAGTGTCTGCATGGCACCTTCAGGCCCCATTATAGTCAGTGGCAATCAGAGCCCTCACCAGCTGCTCATGCAGAAGCAGCTGGTGCCATTTGAGGTGCCCTGATACATTTTTCATAATTTCTTAATAGCTATTTGAGAAGTGTGAGAGTTGGTCCTGTGCCATGTCTGCTGACCTCATCCAGGTGCAGGTTTCATCTGCCTACAGAGATGGCATTGAGTGGTGTTTGAAATGCCATAAACTGTGCCCTTTGGCCTCCATCTGCCCCTCCAGAAGGACACAAATCTCCTGCAGTTCATGCATCGGGTTGTTAATCTCTGTGGACATACCTGCATAAACATCCAGGCATCCCGGATGCCTTTAGGTGGCTCAGGTGATTCTAGCTGCCAGTGTTCAGGCAACTAAATGGCATCCCCCTGGGCTGGTTATCTGCATCCTCTGTAAGGCTCCATTGCTGGTACCCCTGGAAACACAGGAGGCAGAGACACTGCTCACACATGGCCATGCCTGGGCATCTCACGCACCTCACTGAGGTGACTGCCACACTCCCTGTCACAAGCGTGACACCTCACAGCCTGCCGAGTTGCCTGGGACTTTGTTGGGAGAAAAATAAAAAACTGTGGAAGGGCTGAGGAAGGAAGGAGAGGAAACTAGTTCAGCACGTGTTACTGCTGTGCTGTGCTCAGCTGGTGAGACACACTGTGGATTTGATCTGTGGTCTCCCTGTCGTCCTGCCTTATCTGCGTAGCCACTAAACAGCCACTGGGCAATCAAGCCAAGTCAGAAAGCTGCACCAGAGGGACGTCGCTGGCCCTGAGGCTTGATCACTGGGCAGCACCAGCCCAGTGGAATAAATTGTGTATCCTTGTGTATCTATTGACTGTCCTTCTGAGACAGCAGTAGGTACCCTGTGGTAACTGGCTTGTTTTCTCTATCTCTTTGGGCCAACATCATTTCCCAACATCATTTTGCCTTTTCGTTTCCCCTCGTTTCACCTGTGTTTGCCAGCAGTGCTGTCTTTGCCTATTAGCAGTTGGGTACCAGCTGCTCTGCTTTTTCTTCTTTTGGCAGTTTCTGTGCAGATTGTGCGTGCCTTTTTTTGCCCCAAACCTTTTTGGTGCATGTCAGCATTTTATCTGTTCACATGCACTAGGGAATGATAGAAGCCATGATCTATTTGGGTCAGTGCATGCCTGTAACAATTCCAAAAGGAGGGATTTTCTAAGAATAAATTCTCCAACGCCAATCTAGTTCTCATTCTTACCCACATAATATCTGTTAGCACCTTCTGCTATTTTTATACTTGTGAAACTGGGGTAGCATGATGAGTCTTTCTGTTGTTTTTGCTTTCTTCCAGATGAACTAAGTCTTGCAGTTCTCCTGTTGGTTGAATAACTCATGAAATACATAGCAAAGCATGTAGTTTAGCAGCTGCCCCAAACTAACATTTGCAATCATATGTTTCAAGTCACCTGAAAATTCAAAAAGGACTCTCTAAAAGCATAACATGGTTGTTTTTCTGAAAGTAGCATATTATTGAACCTAAGTAAAGGCAGAGCTAGGTGACCTTTGTATTTCAGGAAGTTTGCCAGGTGTTTATTGCAGTCAAGAAAAATTTTCAACAAAAGGAAAAATTAATTTACTGTCACTGCCGTCAAATCAATCTGTAAATGTTTCAGCTTTCAATAACTAATGGTCACTCTCTTGACTTAAAAATGGTTTCTTTGAAAACTGTTTCCTTATGCAGAATCTGATTGCTTTGCAATAAAACTGTGTCCTGAAGTGATGAAAAAGGAAAAAAAGCTTTTTTCACAATATAGCATTATGTTATCCTTTAAAATGAACCATGTTCAGGAGGTACAAGAGGCCTGAGCATGGTACATTTCTCAAAGAATAAAACAGATGAAGTCTAGACTCCTTGGTTCAGGAAAATGGAATCTGAACAGGGTGTTATAACAGTGGTGTAATGGTAAATTGTAAAAAATAAGTAGCTGTTGAAATTACTGGGTGGGAATGTGGGATGTGTATTGTAGCTGTATATGTTCTTCAGCTGACTACTCATTATCACTTATGTTTGTGTCTGGTATAGTGCTTAAGGCTATTTAACACATTTTAGGTGAGCTCTTCTACTGCCTAATTCCTGTCATTCCATTCTCTCTCTGAGAGAATGTTTTCATATATTTCTCAACATCTGCTCTTTCTATTTCTGACATGCCCTTTTTTTGCCACTTGGGCATCCTGATAGTAATAGGCCATAACCAAAGTAATCAATATATAATTGTTATCAGTACTGGTAGTTTTTTAAAGAGTTTGTGCGGGTGTTTGATCAGTACATTATTACAGAAAAATAATTCGAAGGAGAAGGGATAAACCAAAAAGGCTGCTCAGGTTGGAAAATACTCAGTGAATAGCCAGGGTGGCTGTGCTTTCTGCTGAAAGCACCGAGACTCAGGGTGGGTGCAGAGCTGATGGAAGCTCGTGGAGCTGTGGCAACACTGGTGCGGCCTTTGGAAGGGAGGAGGAGGCAGCTGTGGAAGGAAGAGCAAGGTTTGGTGGGCTGCAGAGGGCGGGTGAAGGTGCCAAGGCAGGATATCAGAGGTGGAGGCTTCCTGGCCATGCAGGAGCAGAGGCAGGACCTGCTTTTGTGGTGAGTGTGCCTGTGGATATGGGCCAAGGCGTCCAGTGCCTGCTGTGGTCACATCTACACAGCTGGAGTATTCTCCTCAGCTGCTGTGGGAATGACATGTGCTTCCTGCTGATCAGCCCTACAAAGGTTTTGAGATTGCTATCTGCTCTTCCCTCATACATCACTGTGAAAGACTGTTCTTACCTGGTCTGTCTTGTCTGTCTCTTCTGTCCCTGGAGAGCAGTTATCCTGCATCCTGACAGGCTTTCATCAAATCTCAGTCTTAGTCTTCTCTTTCAAAACCTTAAAAGACTATGCTCTGTGGGGAAGAGGTAATGATTTGGGTCAGCACAGCAGAGAAACCTGGAAGAAGCAAAGCCCAGCTGGTTATTGATTGCATGAAGTGATGTGATGCTCTGCTTATCCTGCCTACCAGCCATTGTTTCTCTGTCATCTTGCTTTGGCAGCTCGTAACTCTAGGTAGTAGCAAAACTTTCTGCGGGAGGCATGATGTATTTATCTTTCTCTCTGCAGTGCTGCCCATATTGTAGAGCTTCCTGTGAAAATAATGCTATTGATAACACAGGAAAGCACAGAGGCAGGGGAAGTCTCGAAGCATTAGTGATGCTTAAACTGCAGAAAAACCGATGCCAACAGGCAACAAGAAGAACGCACTAGAGAAAGGGCTAAAAGGGGATTTTAGTCATTTGTTATTCAACAAATTTGAGTTTACAAGCTATAGGCCAAATTCTGTCTTCTGATTCTTGCTTTAATGCAAGAGGAGGGTTTTTTTACTAGGGATCATGATTTATTCATGTTAAGGAAATGCTTTTTTATGCCAAGTTCAGCCTACAAAGTGGTAGTTAGTAGATGACATTCAGACTGGAGATTTCCCTTGAAACAACGCGAGAAAGAATTTATTTTCTGAAGTTCATTTCCCTTCACAGATAGTTTCCTACCATGTAATATCTAACAGTCAGGAAAAAGAGCCCAATACTGTGACAGGCTGGATATGTAAATGCAATATTCATACATAGCTTTATGGAGGGTTTCTTTTCCACGGTGTGTGAACCAAACATCTCAATTAAATCAAGAAGGGAAAGACCTGGTTTTCATTAGCTGTGAAGACTTTCAGAATGACATTAGTTGCAGTTGATTAGATCTTATAATTGCATTTGCTGTGTGTCAGGATGAGGCAGTAAAGGGTTTGGGTGTGTTGAGGGGGGCGGTATCCAGCTCATAGATCACTCGTGCAGGACTCATGATTAGTTTCTGCTGCCTCGGTCTGTTGGAATCAATCCCAGGGTTTTATACTTATGAAGGTGGATAAAATCCACCACGTGTTGCAACGTTGGTGTCGGGGGCAGGACAGAGTTGGGTTTATTTTGCCTCCCTGCTCCATGCTGCTGCAGGTGCCCAGCAGGACACTGCCTGTGGCTCAGTGGGGAGGTGAATCCACAGGATATTCTGGACTGTCAAAAGCAAATTATGTTTTCATTTATTCCAGCTCTGCTTCCAACTGAAAAAGCAGAATGATTATGCTGGTCTCAGGGAGAAGTTGCAATGAAACTGTGCCACAGCGTGAGACTGTGAAAAGGTGTGGTCTGTCAGGGCTGCTCCCGCTGCCCGAAGGCTTAGTTATCCACATTGTCTGGTCTGATGGGTCAGCCAAGGAGGTCAGCTCAGAGGAGTGCATCTGAGGCCCTTCCCAGTGGGTCAGCACACATTAGCCTCCCCTAGTTTTGTCTATGATTTATAGATATCTCCTCTCCTAATTCTAGGTGTCTGAAAGTTCACTGGTCTGTCAGAGGAAATGAGGAATGACCATGGCAGCTAACTTTGAAGGTACCCCTCTCTCCACAGGAAGAAGTGAGTCTTTACTGATCATGCAGAGCATATTGGTAGCCAGTTTAGATTATTTTTACAAGATTGAAGTTAAGGTGGTACCTTGCCTCAAGGAACACATGGCTGTGTTTCCAAATCAGAGAAAACAAAGATCACGGAGAGGTGGCACTGGGTGGGGACACCAGGTATCTGGATAAGTTTCAAGATCTCTTCAAAAACCACCAAATCCTTCTTTGTCTTTAACATTTTTTCATGAAAAGGAAGTTACTTAGATGGGGATTCTCTCATGTGCTGTCTTGGTCTTATCTCGACAAAAAGTAAGCTCTTCAAGACAGGGACCATCTCCAGCAATGAAGAAGGCTCTGCATATATGTGCCAAATACTTAAGAAAAGCTGACATTGCTAATGAGATATAAATGCTAAAAAGTTAAAAATTATTTTATTGAATCAATCAAAGTGAAATGAAATTTGGGCTTGAAATAACTCTATGCGTACACAGAACACATTGTAAGGTGAACAGTGTTTTCTTCAAATTGATCTGTCACCAAGTTCAATCACTGCTGCCCCTCTTGCTGTGGGATATCACACAGCTTAATTTGCACTAATTTCTTTTGTTTCAAGATTACTTAATGTTAAATATAACAGGCCCTTCTCATTAATTTGTATTCTACCTCCCAGGACCATCACTTAGCTTCACTGGAACACTCTGTCTTCCAGGCATTTATATCCTTAGATTTTATGATAGCATTGACACTCAGTAATCCAGACTGTTTAGATTTAAAATTATTTTGATTAATTTTTTTAAAAATTGGGATGATCTTAATGTGCTTCATTTTGGGGGTGCATCTCACTCAAGGTACATTAAAAGACTGTAGCATCCTGACAGTTGGATACAGGACATTTGTTTAATTTCTCATTTTAGGTAGAGTTGTTCTCACTATAAGTAATAAAACTTGAGCACTCTGAAAGTTTAGTATTAGTAGAAGTCATTTAGTCTTCTCCTGTGATGGGAACAGAGGTGAGATCTCACAGGTGAGACTGTGTAGATAGCAGCTGAGTAAACCAGGAATGTAAGTTTAACTTTATGTTTAAGAAATGTAAACATACAGAATTGGAATCTCATTTTAAGTAGGAGGTTTGGTTGTTGTTGTTGTTTTAGGAAAATAAAAAAAGCAATATTTCATTGGAGACAATCAAAGCACTGTGTTTTGCTACTGCATATTTTGCAATCTTTCGTAGTTTTGTATGGTTGTGGGGTCCTTTGGAAATTAGAAGTAGCCTCTGGAAAAGTACCATCTATTTGTTTTGTTTCATGGGCAGTTCTCAGTTTGAACAAGTACAATTGCCGTGGATTTTAGGTCTTTCAGGTCAGATGACTGAGGCAAACTCTGTGTGTGTCTACTTCCCAGGCTAGGGGGAATTTCTCAGTTTCCATTATTATTACCTGAGTTCGCAAAAGGGTTGCTCGAAATGTGGTTGCACTGCAAAAACTGAAAGGAGATTTGGCATGGTGGAAGTACATAAACAGCAAAGTGCAATTATAAACAAGCCTTGTTTAATATGAAAGAGCATCTAGTTCCAGGAAAAGCAAAGCTATCAGGAGTAGTTGTGTCAGAGCTGGAAAACACAAAGACAGCTTTCATTTCTATATGCTCTAAAGTATGCAGTAATCATGGTCTAATTACCTCACTGCAGCCAGAAAGCAATATGGGATATTGTGGGGGTGTGGGAAAGAACATAATAATGCTACAGTTAAGCTGTAATCTTTGGCATGGTCACTCAGCAGATAAAGCTTTTCTGCTGTCGCATTCGAGACAGTCATTCTTTGGCTGCTAAAGCCTGGGGAAAATATGTGGTGCTGTTCCTAGGAGCTGTTGCACAGAGGCTTCATTATGGGTTTCTTCCTCAGCAGCTGGCCAAGCCCAGCCAGTGCTGTCTGCATTTGAGAGCTGTGGCCTTAGCACTCCCCATCTCTCTGTCTGTGCTTGGGGAGGTTTGTAGTGCTGGTAGTGGAATGGGGGGAACCTTATTAGCCACCATGGAATGTATTTGTGAGCTTTAAGTTTTTGGTTACAAACCTCTTTGCTCAGGGTCTGATGTATAATGGAACCTGCATTTGGCAGAGATTTGTGAGCGTATGGTTTATACACAGAAAGACCTTGAGAATGCAGGAAATAAATGTGATAGCTCTGTGACAGGTTAGGTGCATAATTATGCACGTGTATTAACCCCAGGATGCAGACCGTGTTCACGGGGACGTGATCACATTCACATGCAATTATGCTCACCTTCCTTTGACAATCTAGTTTTACAGCCTGGTATGAAACCTTGCTAGTAGCATCTCTTATTTTCTGAAATTCTCCACCATTTTAAGGAAACTATTCCACGGTCTTGAAGCAAGCTCTTGAATTCACACACTTAATTGTTCATACAACTTACCTGACTCTTTCCATTTTCCCAGACTTCTTTCTTTCTGAGGAGAGTTTTCCTGCATTGCAGGCTTGTGTGGACTTACTAGAATTCTAGTAGGAATAGAAAGGAAAGAGTGGCAGGAGAAGTCAGGTCAACTTTGAATACGTTAACCTTGAGGTGACGTGGTCTGACAAGGCATGAATGAGTTGCTTGGAGTATGAATGCAGATTGTGACATAGATCAGCCTTTACTGCTGCAAGAGGCTTTTTAATTTTTATGCAATGCCACAGATAAATGGGTTCAGAGAGACTTGGTTTCTCTCTAGAGTATGTTAAGGCTTAGAAGGGATTAGAAGTGACCAGTGGTTTGGGAGTGTTCGGTTTTGTCCTAGATCTGTTTTTGCATTATAGAACACACATTTATTTTTTGATAAACCAGCCATGATTTCTGAAGAAGTAGGTACAGGTACATTAGATCAGAACCTGATTATTTTGCTGCTTTGCAAAGCAGAAACATGAACTATTTTGAAGGCTTATGGCATGCACAGTCTTTGCAAGCCTTGTCTGACAGCCTGCAAGAGCAACTTGGTCCATGTCAGTAATTCCTTCCAGCATCAGGCTTTCAGAACCAGGCCTTACTTTTGTGCACATCTGGTCTTCACTGCTTGGAATAAGATGTGTCTATCTTGAACTGTTTCATAAATGGGTGCTGCCAAGCCAAGCAGCTCAAAACACAACTGCACCAGAAGAGCTTTAACCTGTTGTAGGAAAGGATTTGTCCTGATTTCTGCATAGGAACCCTAAAAGCAAAATGCACTAGGTGCTGCATGGGAAAGGTAATCTCAGTCTTAAAGTTTGTGTAGTTCAGTACTAGATCTACAGTTAGACAGCTAGAAGCCAAAAGAAGGCACGTCAGATGCAGAAACGGCAATTAGACCAATTACAAATATGTTTCACAACTTTTTTTTAAGTGCCTGTGTAGAAACTTCCCAATCCTGACTCCAGTAACACTGTGGTGTTAGGAGATGTTCCACCAGGCAGCACCTCAGCCCAAACAGCAATCCTTGTCTCCTACTGTCTGCAGAAGCATTTAATTGCAATTGCTCTTACTCACTCAATACCTTGTAAAGCAAGGATCATATTTGTATATTCAGGCTGTTCCATAGTATCCATCTTTTTTAATGTGGCAATGCCTGAGAATTATTTGAAATGTCTCTTTTTGATAAAATTTTGTCATCTTTGTATTTTTTTTTATTAGGTTCTCATGTACACTTATTCCTGTTTTGATATCTTAATGTAGTCTTTCTCACCTGTAGCAGAGGTGGTTGCATCAGGCAGCAAACGGGACTGGAACTGAAAGAGAAAGAGGAGCTGTAGTGGATAGAAAGCTGGACATGTCCTGTGGTGGAGAGGTAGTAAGAGAGAGAAGAGAAGACACCAGATCTCTAATACAGGGGCTTTAAGGTCCAAAGGATGCACTGTTATCAGATGCCCAGTCTGAAACACAAAAGATGTGGTTTTACCAAATTAGAACAGCCTGAAGCATAATTTTGGCTGCGGTCAAAAGGCTCTTTCCCAAAACCAATCCCATGCATCACTCAGAAGTTACCTCTGGTCAGGGAGCACTCCTGGAAGATAACACAATCACCATTCTGTGGAGAATAAGAAAGTGTAAGATTGTGGGCTTGGGCTGTACAAGACAATTATCTCCAACATGTTTCATTTACTGCAAGTTTCATTTACTGCAATTGACCCAACCTTAATGTTCAAAGCTCCTACCATTTTCTGCAGACAGGCTCCAAAAGCAGGACTTGCAGTAGGAGATACCTATGAAAAGTTTGACACAAGTATTTTGCCCACACAAGAACAAATGCAAGCCTGATGATGTCATAAAATATGTGTGTAATGCCTTATCAGGTTATGCTGTCAGGAATTCACCAACTGTGGCAAGTTACAGAAAGGAGACACTCAGGAGCTGCCTCCAGATACTTTCCAGTTAAAGCCTGCTTAGGCCACACAGTGGAAAAGATCAGAAAATACATTCAGTTTAAAATCAACAGGTTTAAAGGAAGGTTGTCTGGGTGAAGGGAGAGTGCTTTGATTTCATTTTAACACAGGTCAGCATAGTGCTACACTTAAGGGTTGTTTCAGGAGCACAAATGGCATTTTCCTGCTAGCGCCATGGTATTTGCATGCAGAGAACAGTCCTGACATGGAAATGGTTATGGATTGAGCAAAGTGCATCTGCCATGTCCTCCCCCTTCTCTAAATGAGGTGTGTAGTTTGGTGTGAGCTGCTGTGGGTACAGGAGTAGTGGATTGCCTGCCTTCAGATGTTTTCTTTAGGGTGGCCTTGAGGGTGTCACACACATTGAGGGTATGCTCAGTCTTTGGGCCCTTGGAGATAAACTCTGCCTGCTGGTGCCTGAGCTGGGTCTGAAGCTGCAGAGGGAACTTTCTGGAGCAGGAGTAAGGTAAGTCCTCAGGTCTCCTGTAGGACGCTATCTTCCTAGAGAAAGTATATTTTCAAGATTTGGAGGAACAGAAGATGAAAGGAGCTTGTATTGAGAGGTGTTAGTCAGACATGCAGGACAATTTCTGCTGATGACCGTTTGTTGCAGCCCAGATTTCTGGTTTGGTTTTGTGTCTGAATGACAGCATTTGCTGGTGGATGTTGACAACAGGACATTGGCTTTATACTTCTCAGCTCCTGTCTCAGTTTGTGGGTCTGCATGTCTTGCACTTCCCCATTTTCTGGTTTAATACAGCTCTCTGGGGGATTGCTACCAGAGTAATAAAAATCTCATATAAAAATTCCCACCTTCTTTCCCACTCTCCCTGCCCTTTCCAGGCCTATGCTGTGGGGTGGAGGGGATCTTCCAAACCATCTCATGGTCCTGATCTGTTTTGCCATTTAACAGTGGATAACTGAAATCCCTGGGAGCCAGAGGGGTGGCGGGGGGGACAGCAGTGGGAGACTGAGCAGTTCACAAGGGAGTCCTGTCACAAAGCTCAGGGGTGAGCACATGAAGCACCTGGGCAGTGCCCCCGTTAGCCGAACACAGCCTGACAGCCACGGACAGGGAGCTGCAATCCCCACGGCCTCCATGAATCTCTCCTGTCCTGTCGCGTTTGGCTTCTCACATTCAAAGTCGCCCAGTTGTCAGAACAATTTAGTCTCTTGCCTACGCTCCATCTATAATTCATTAAGAAACCCAGAGCGGTGAAGCTATTGACATTTCCCACTCTTTTCCCTCTGGAAGGCATCCGTGGGCCCAGTGTTGTTTGCAGCAGGACGTGAATGAAACTGCTCTAAACCCAGAAGCCAAGAGGAAGGCGGTGGGAGAGGGACACGCTGCCGTCTCCTGCTGGGACACCGAAGCATGGCATCTGCCTGTCACAAGCACATCCTTTACATCTACCACCATAAACTCAGGCATGACTTTGCTCAGAAAATCCTGGCCAGATCCTGGACCTGAAGTGCGCTGGGTCTTTCGGATGCTAGTCTTCAAAGGTGTTCAGGTCTCACTACAAACTTTTGCAGCAGCTTCCCCACGAGTTAAAATTCATGCTTCATGTGCTCCCCAGAGCTGCAGCCTGTCTTTCTGCTTCACTCCAGATACAAGTTTTTTGGAACCAAAATCGCATTCTCCTCATCATCATGTCAGGCTGAACTGCCTCAGCTCTGCTTTATCCTTGCAACAGCTGCAAGCAAAAATAACCCATTATTCACCATAAAAGTGTGGGTTATTCACATATTGTCATTCTGAAACCACAAATATAATTGGGCATTTAAGTGCAATTTTGAGGAATGGCTACAGGCATCATTTGTCATACAGATTTCAATAATGGCAAATATTGATGTCTAAAAAGCAAGAAGTTCCCACAAGAAGAAGAAATTTTATCCAATATACTGTAAAGATTAGTCTTCTGAACTGGTAGTGATTTTGAAATGTGATTGCAGACTGTTGTTTAAATTTTGCCATAGATTAAATAACCAGTTTTTTTACCCATGTGTTCCAGGCCTTTCCCTGTTATTGTCTTTTAGAGTTCAGCATCCCCAACAGCTTGTGTGGAGAGTTCTGTGGAAAGGATACAGTGGAAGAAATCTTCATCTTTAAAGGGTCATCACACAGGAAAATAATTTTTAAAACTCCAAACAGTTCCACTGACTGCTATTCTGTCTCAGCAGTGTCTGTCTGTCTGCAAGGTTGAACTATTTGAGTCTGACAGACTTCCAGGGGTGGAGGTAGGACTGTTTTGAGCCTGACAGATGAAGGGCCCCATGTGAACTCCATCTGTAGCAGCAGAGTTTGCACCGAGCTCTGAAGCACCCTCGTAAGAGCCACAAATCCCAGTCCCGAACAGAGGGATTCACCAGAGGGCAGCACACTATCACTTTCTATTGTAAAAGTAGAAGTTAATAATTTCAGCTGTCAGAGAGCTCTTAGAAATTAGCTGCTTGTTGTTCCATCATTATGATTTCAAATAAGTTTCTCTTTAAAGCTAGCCTCTAGAGCATTTCCTAAATCCAAGGTATTAGGCATTGATGTTTTAATGTCCAGGCATTCACACAGTGGAAGCAGAGAGAGTTCAAGCAATTGTGTTCTCAATGTATGCCTTTGCCTGGTTTCTGTCCAGGGCTGGTTGGGGCAGCTGGTGGGTGCTGGTCCACCTTCAAACATTCCAGAAACTCTCCTGTGTTAAAGGCATCAGCCTGGGTGAATATTACTTCAGCCTCATTTTCTGGGAGGCATTAAACAGAAGGAGTAAACCCTCTGATGTCAATTGATGACTTCTGCAAGATAAGGGTTCACAGAGGGTGAATCTAGAACCATAGAATCATGGAATGGCCTGGGTTGGAAGGAACATTAAAGGTCACCCAGTTCCAACCCACTTGCCAGGGCAGGGACACTTTTCACTAGACAAGTTTTCACAGAGCTCCATCCAAGCTGGTGTTGAACACTTTCAGGGATGGGGTGTCCACAACTTCTCTGGGCAACCTGTTCCAGTGCCTCACCACCCTCACTGAAAAAAAGCTTCCTTCTGAGATTAGATTAGAATCTAAACCTACTCTCAGTTTAAAGCCACCCCCCCTTGTTCTATCACTATATGGCATTTAAAAAGGTCCCTCACCAGTTTTCTTTTAGGTCCCCTTTAGGTACTGGAAGGCTGAGATCTTTTTATGTTACAATTGTATTTACTTCTGGTTGTCACATGTGCTGAGTAGATTCTAGGTCCTTTAGCATTTAGGCTAAACTCCTGCCATTCAAGGAGTTAAGAGGAATCACTGATCACGTTTTGCCTGCTCAGCTTCTTTCAATTCAGGGCTTCACCTGTTGTCAGTCTGTTCCTAGTTATTTCTCTGTTCTGCTGCACAGGTGTCTGCAGCAGTCACCTCCCCTGGTTCAAGTGCCACTGTGCTTTTCTGTCCTTTCCTGACCTCTTTCAGCATATATAGTCAAAGCATTTTGTGCTGTTTTCCTGTAAATTACCTACATCTTTTGGCCTTGGTCCTTCCCTTTCCTATTTTGACTTCTGCCTGGTGGGATGCCTCACATGTAGCATCAGTCTTGCGCTTTCCTCCTGACATCACACGAAAGGTCTTCCTTGATGGACTGTTTCTGATCTCACTCCTTTTGAAGTTCAGTCTGAAACCCATCTGCTCCAGCTCATCCCAACACTTATTAGCTCTGTACTAATGCCTTCAAAGACACAGCTTTTCCATGGGGCTGCTTCCCATGTATCCTTAGCTTTCCTTAGCTCAAATATTATCTTTATTTAAAGTCCTGGAACCTTAAGAATATATATTTAGAATTTTTAAAAACCACTTGTCTTACAATATTAGCTTAAGTTACATTATGTAGTCTTCTGAGAGTATAGTATTCAGAGTAGGTACAAAATTATGAACTTAGTAGAAATAATATAAATATCTTTAAAGACAGGTCTGTGTCTTCTCTAAAAGAAAATAAAAATGTGTTTCTGTTTTACGAAGAAGATTTTAAATCCCTATTCTGTCTTTTTCTTTCTTTCTTTCTTTCTTTCTTTCTTGTTTATTTTTTTCATTTGTATTCTTTTTATTTCTTGGGAAAACCGAGGGAAAAAAACAATAAAAATTACAAAAAAGTATTTTGTTCAGTTTCCTTTGTTTTTATATTCCATTTTTATTTCATCACATTTTTCCAAGGAAAAAAGAAGAAAATTAGGGGGTTTTGAAGGCAAAGTGATTGGAGAAAAGAAACTAGAAGATTTTTAAAGAAATTTTTTTTTAAGATTTAGCAGGGCAGAAAATGTCTTTGAAAATTCACAAAAAAGAAAAGGAAAGTTTAAAAGGGAAGTACTTTGTATTCAACCATATTAACAAGGGTTTGGAGCTAGTTAAGGCAGCCAGCACAGTGTGCTTTTTAGTATTTTCTAGATGAGGACAGTCCATCACCTTTACAGGAATCCATACCAATGCACAGTGCCCTTGCATGACATCAAGAGGTCCTGGTGGGCATTACACCAAGTTTTCTGACTAAAACCGATTCAGTTTCCCTTAAAGGTCCTCCAATTTCACAGTCAGTGCTATGACTATCACTCAGTGTAGAAATAACCCAACCTGGTCTTTGAAATAGGGATGAGGCAAGGCTGTGTCATCTTCTGTATACATAACTTTTAGAGTCATCTTTCACTGCTTTTAAATATTTAATTTTTCAGGCTCTGCCAAGATAACCAGAGAGGCACACAGCTTGGGAGTGGTCATTGCTGAAGAGTGGTGGCTTTTGGGTGTCAGTGCTCAAGACTACCAGTCAGATGTATGTGCTTTGCCAAGGTGTGTGGCACCTGTTCTTCATGTGTATTTAGGGGTTTGGAGAAGTTACACAATGTCAGGCTTTCTTGTTTCTTGCCTAAACTAAAAATATTTAAGTACACCTTGAAATTGGTCTTTTCAGGATCAGCAACTTCTTCCATCTTTTGTTTGTTTCTTTCCATTTCAATTTATATCCATGCTATTATTATTTAAAGAAAAAAGTATCTTTCAAAAGCTTTTATTCACTGTGGATAAATTAGTAAGGTTCTTCTTGGAAGGTGTTCAGAAGTCTGATCCTGCATGGTTGAAATTAATGAGTTCATTTTATGCAGGAACAGAGATGTTACTTGTAAGAGCTACCCAAGCTACGCAGTCACATAACTTAGTTGTTATGTATAACTAAGTATCTTCTCTGATTCATCAGATTTCCTTTGATCTGAATGGCCTTTTTCTGGAAATAAATCTTCTTTTCTCATAAGATTTTAATAGCAAAATGATGATATGTTTTTGTAAACAAGTATGGTATTCGTACCTAATTGAATTTGTTTTCACAAAGGATGCTTCTGCTGCAAAGAAATAAATATATGTACATACATATTTCCTATACCAAGAAAAAATTCTATGAAAATATATGCATTAAAGTAAGTAATTCGTGGCTTTAGACATTGTCAGTCTCATATTTGTGCTACTTTTTCATTTGTTTTTGAGCCATTGTATTATATTTCAGTTTTTATCAATCAAGTCAGGCTGAAAGCCTGTAAATAGGCTTTGCATTCCCTGTTCCCTAAATATGGAGAAATTGATACCTTCAGCAGTGAAGAATTAATAACATTTTTTTAATTTTGTCATGTCAACAATGTATTGCATTAAATATATGTACAGAATTTTGGAATATATTGTATACCAAAACTTATATGTCACAAATAGGGTTTACCCAGGAGTCTTCCCCATGGGCTGCTGTGCTATAGCAAAAGCTGTGGTTTTAAGTTCTTAAAAAAACACCATTTACTTTGCTCTCTTGTTTTCTCAGACTCAGGTGGGGAGAAGCTAAAAAAGTTCAGTATTGTTACTCTCCAGACATACTACTAAGAAAATAAGCATGTCACACAGAAATAAGACTGGATCTTATCTGCTGTGAGAAAGGTTTTTGTGCTGTTCCCTTCAAAGACTTACCTAGCTTATTTGTCACTGCACTTTAAGCTTCGAATCATGTGCAGGCAGGAGAGACTGAGAGAGAAGGAGATGAATATTTGTGCAGCTCTTTTTGGCGTGTTGACTTTGCTGAAGTTGTAGCGGGTTTCAAAAGCTCACTTTTCAATTAAATTTATAATATATAACCACAAAATAGATTACTCTGTCCCTCAAAATGGATTTATAAAGCTCTTCCTGAAAATAAAAGTACACAGATGCTGTACTACCTTTTATTCATGTTGAGACTGTAGATAGGTAACAGCTTGCATTAATATTTGACAAATCTATGTTACTGTCAGAAATGTAGCTGAAAATCTCTTTGGCTGGCTGGCTTGTACTTGAAACTGGTTTTCGTAAGATCTGGATTTGAAAATCTCTTCTACCAGACTTGTAGCTGTCAGATTCATTATCTTCAGAATTTCTCTTAACCTCTGATGGTGTTTTTCCTTCTGCAGAAACAGAAGGTGCATGCAGCACAGGATGTCAGTCTTCTTCAAGGAGTAACCTCTTCAACCCCAAGTGATACCAGCTCCTGCTAGTACCATGGGGCTAGAGGGTGTTTTTTTGGGCAGTGGACAGATCCACGTGATCCTGTGGGGAAGTTTGGCAGCCATGACGACACTCTTGTTCCTCACCTTCCTCATCTTCCTTTGCTCCAGCTGCAATGGGTAAGGCTCCAGGGCTTAATGGTTCTTGATTCACTTTGGACATAGCTTCATGCATAAATAGTTAGCAGGAAATACTGAGGACTGAGGTACAGAAATTAAATTAAGGTGCAGTTTTCAGAGCAAACTTCAGTTTGAACAGTTCTATTCATTCTAAAATCTAGTTATATTTTTTTTTTTACTGTGAAGGAAGTACACAATTGTGCTTGTTTGGTGGTTTCCCCTAATCTCTTTTGGAGCACAAAGAGACACACTGAGTGTTAGCAGATCACACCCCTAAAACTGTACTCTGAAACTGAAAACATTAGGTGAGCTAAACAGGACAAAAAAAAAGGATAGGTAAAGAGGAAAGGGAAATGGTTATGTACTTCAGCTTTGCTGTGGCCATTCCTGAACTCTAGGGAATATAGTATTGATCCTGCCTTTCAAGCAAAAATGCGTAAGGATCAAATAGTAGTACTAATTAATGCTTTATACCTTATACTTTTTTTCTTCTCCGTGAGAGGATTCAATTCCACCAATACAGGCACTTCTACAGACTTTGTTTATTCACATTTCAAGGCTCCTTCATGACATGTAAGCTGAGCCCTGCCCAGGGAAGCTGGACAGTCTGCAGCCTGTCCGTGGTGCCCATCCACAGGCCAGACCAGTCAGACCCTTTGCTGTGAGGAGTGGGACTGCTGTGGTCCATATTACTATATTTTGCAAGCACAGCTGAATCAGCCAAGTTTTTTGGGGAAAAAAATCCAGTACAGCAGCAAGATGTGCAGTTTGGATGCGTGTGCTTTCACCCCTTCAGCTTTGGCAACATTGAGGAAATTATGCAGCCGTAAGATGCACTGTATTGCCACAAGATGTGTCTGCAGTGGAAGAGCCTGTTTTTCAGCAGGATTTTTCTAATGCCCACCATGCAAAAAACAGTTGTGGGCAAAAAGAGGTCTGAAGTTGGTTGAAACCCTAAAAAGCCTAAGTTAGAACATGTAATTTCATGTGATTCAGGAGAAACACTTTTGTAAACTGTAAGCTGACAATATCTTCTTATTGTTACAGTTTCATGTGCTATATGTGTAATAAATAGTAGAATTTTTTTTTTATACTTTTATTTTAAAGTAGAAAGCCTATTTTGAATATTCTTTACTCCACAAAAACTGCATTTAGGTACTGTGTATTGTCTTTAAGGCCTTTTCCAACCCAAATGATTCTATAATTCTGTGTTTTCTTTTGTAACACAACAATCCTTGAAACATCTCCGGAAGGATGGGTCAGACTACTGAGTATTCTTTGCAGTTACAAAGATACATTGCCTGAAATATTCTGGTGATGTTTTTAAATAAATTCTTGTGTTGCTAGTTTGGACATAGTATCTTTTGTTTCAGGACATTCTGTTGGGTAGTTTGTTTTTGCAGAAACTTTTGTTGTGCAGAATTTCTTCCTTGCTTACTCTTCAAAAACAGATGAGAACATAGAAAACTGAATAAAATTTGTTCTTTCTAAATTATCAGAGTCAGAAAAACTTCCAGAGAGGAAATTCAGCTTTTAGCTTTCTATGCTCTGCATGCTCACTTGCTTATTTCCCAATCAGGTAGAATTTGAACAGTTGCTTATGTGGAAGTACAGTTCCTTGCAGACTTTAGAAGAAGCAAAAATTTTATATTGTCAATATTTTCTTGCCTTTTTACTTGACTTTTCATCTAGGGAAAGGAGTAACATTATATTAAGTTCATACTTTATTGCAGTATTTCTGAATAAGAGCTGTATTTCCCAAATGGTGGAAATGTGATCCATACTTAGACTTCTACGAAGGACCCAGGGAAGCAGGATTCCTTTAAAAATGTAGGCCCCTGCTGCTATGAAATTTGTAGGCCTTTTTGAACTGCTCATGCTTCTTACCAAGTTGACTAGCATTTTTAGCTGAAGTTATCTGGATTTTGTTGGCCTTTTCTAATTCCTCTTAGGATACACACTTTTTACTGACACAGTTTGAGGGGCTTCCTAAGTAGTCTGTCACCAGAATGCATATCTGAGAATTTCAGATATGATTAAATTGAAGAATAATATTTTTATTATCACAGAATCACAGAATGGCCTGGGTTGGAAGGGACTTTAAAGATCATCTAGTTCCCTGTCATGGGCAGGGACACATTTCACTACAGCAGGTTGCTCAGAGTCCTGTCCAACCTGGCCTTGAACACTGCCAGGGATGGGGCACCCACAAGTAGTTGCTTCTCAGAGCAATTTGTTCCAGTGTCTCACCACCCTCACAGTAAAGAATTTTTTCCTAATATTTAATCTAAACCTGCTCCTTTTCAGTTTGAAGCCATTTCCCCATGTCCTGTCTCTACATAATTATTTACATTATATTGTAATTATCACCAGTCACTTCTCACTGTGATCTAACACTGAGTGAGAAGAAGGGTTTTGTGTATTTGTTGTACCTCTTCAGTTATGTTTATCACCATTCTGCCTCAATTGTGTTTTTACACAGAGGTCATAAAAATTCCTGTAATAATTTTCAGTTATTCCATTTTCAATATTATTGCAAATCATTGTTCTGTTCCCTGCAGGAGTGTAAGGTCTATGAATGATGGGCATTTGTATATCAGCATAATTTGTAGTAAAAATTCATTTGCCTTTTTCATTAAGGGAAAAGAAGGCAAAAAATCAGAATGGAGATCATGAAAACCTGATGAATGTGGTAAGTATTTATTTCTGGCAGCTTGTGTCTTTCTTGTGGTTGGTTTGTACCAGGCTCCTTGCAAAATACAGCAGATTTAAAAAATAGCTCAGGAATTTCAAGATGGTTGAGCATGGGAAACTTTAAAAGTTGCAGAACAGGAAGAGGAGGAAAACTTGTGTACATCCTGATAATCTGCACTTTCTCAGTGCCCTTTCTGCCATCACTGTACTCCAGCCTTTCCTTCACTCCATTTGCAGCCCAAGGGCAGTGTACCCTTTGTCAGCTGCTGTCTTCTCATGAGTTAAAGCCATAGTAGTGTCTATTATCATAAAGCTTGAAAAGGACATCACTCTGGACATCTTTGCATTTATTTCTTTTTAACATCTGTAAACAAAGGCACTTAAATCTTTGAATCTAATTGGCATGGTTTGGTTCTGCTGCCAATAATACCTGTGAGTCAGAGCTCTGGAGATGAGAATGAAGTTTGTTGTGTGTGTATTCATGTGAACATTTATTCTGCTCCAATGGTCACTGATTTGTGTTGCAGCCTTCCGAGAAGGAGGTTTTCAGCCATTCCATCACAAGTTCAGCTACAGAGCCTCCCCCAAACAGTGAACAGAACGGAGCACTCAGCAACGGTGATGGTGAGTAGTGGCAGCCCCTGTGGGTGGGATGAGCCAGCGGCACCAACACAGCTCACAGCTCCACCTTAGCTGCACCCTGGTGATCCCTCAGGTTTCAGGTTTCTAGCCATCAGCTTTCCAAACACATAGGCAAGCCATTTGTCTGAGCACTCTGCACACCTCTGCAGGTCTGACACCAGATCACACACAACTTAAAAACAAGTCTAATGCCATAGAGTCATTTGCCTTGCTGGGAAGTCAGTGGAGATGATCATTTCATGGAGATTTGTGTGGCTTAGGCTGCATCTCCACTTCTCTACTGGGTGTGCTCTGGCACAGCCAACGCTGGAAGTGCTGAGGTCCTCTCCTGGGCTGCTGGGTCTGGGTCACCAAGCCATACCTGCAGATTGACCAGGTATCAGACAGAGATTGGGACTTTCCCTAATACTGGTAAGCTATGGAACAGGGATGAAGTTGCACCTTAGAGGTTCAAAAGTGCTCCAGTAGGCTGTGGAAATATTTCAGGTCCTCCTCCAGGGATTACAGCTTTGGATCACAGTCCTGTTCTCTGCTGTCACTTGTATTTTTATTTTTTATAAAACAGGCAACATAAATAGGCTTCCTTTTTTTGCCTTAGGCTTTGCTTTGCTGGACACTCAAAATGATTCACCCTGAAGTATCACTGGAAAATATTTTATTCAGCTGCACCTAAAAATAAACTCATTCTTAGCTCAGAGCCACTGGGAGCCAACTGTTGACTTCACACTAACACTGCACTCCAACTTACAGCTCTCTCCTCATCTCCTGCGACCAGAGGCTAAGCTATTCAGACTTTACCCCCTAGAGACACATACCCAAAGTAATTTTTAAACTTTGCTTTTGCAGCTAATTGCTGTTCCCATCCATTGGCTTGTTGTGTATGTAGGTGTGGTTCCCTGAGGGACTTGACGTGCAGAGCAGAGCTCTTCAGAATGGAAGTATTTCTCTCTGCCATGAGTCACCACATGTGCAGCTGTCAGAGCTGCTGCTAAAAGGAAAAGGTGTGCTGTCAACCAGCAGACAGTTTTCAGACTGTCTGATATTATACTCAGCTTACAGTCTGCATATCAGCCCTTCTGAATAACAGGAACCCCCATGCTTTAATTTCTTACTTATACTTTATGCACTTTTTGTTAGTAGTTCTTTTTATTACTGTTTCTGATAGCTTTTTGAGCAGGGGCAGAGCTATGGAAGCAGAACCATCAAATGCTGTGTTTTTTTCCTTTTCCCAACCTGACAGCATTGTCTTGTCTATGCCAACCCTTCAGCTACACCAACCCCTTCTGTGCTACCACCCATAACCACAGAAACACAGAAACTTGAGCTCTCATTGTTTTTTTATTATCCCCTCCAGCCCGAATGGGGTGTGTGCTGCGTTCTGTAAGGGTGCTCAGCACAGCATAGAAACCACTAGAATCAAGGACCAGAAAGGCCAAACGCCCGTCTCCCATTCAGACAGTGATTACCATTTTACACCTCCACTTCTGTTCTGAGTTTTGCCATCAGAGTATGGTTCCCTGCAGATGCTGACTGTGTCTGCATGCCCTGAAAACAAGAGAAAGCAATGGCAGTGGCAACCACCAAATCAAGGGCATTGATTGCTTTGGCAACATTTCTGTCACACTGTCAACACACTGAAGGACACAGAAGAATGGGTTGTTTTTGTTGAGATAGTGCCTTAGTAACTGTACTAGGAAAAGTCAAGCTGTTCAGAAGTGATTTTTTAAAGAAATAGTGTGAGGTAAAGTTGCCTACCATGCTTGAAACATGCTTGTGTACGCCCATGAATGCATGCAAATGTCACACATGTGGTGTTAGATGAGAAGCCCCATACATTTCAGTCCCTAATACGCCAGTGACAATGACATGTGGCCCACTTCTGGGACCTAAAACAACATGTTCTGCCTAACACTACCTTCTAAAGTCTAGTCTTCTCTCTTGTGCATATGGCCAGCTCGTTAGTAGGTTGTCAACCTACATTATGTGCTGCGAGACTAAGAGAAGTATGGCTCAGCCTTCGGTGAGGAGCTTCTGGTGAGCGTGCAGGGAAGGCTGAGCAAAGTGCAACTCCAACGAGAATTTGGCCAGCATGTTAAACAAGCTGAGGGGTGGTAGGGAGGAAGAAGGAAGGCTTTCCTTTTGATTCCAAAGAATGGGGAAATGCAAAGAGGAAAATCTAACAAGGACTTTTTTTAAGGCGCTTGGTTTGAGCCTCCCACCTGTTTCCCATCTGAGACTACTGAGCACTCTAATCATTCAGTGAAACTGAGTACAAGGCAGCTGAATATCCATGCAAAGCTAACCTTCCACCCCCTGTTCTGACAGTGAATGCTGTTGCCATATAATGTGACTCGGGGGTGTACAGACTATTTTAGATGTTGTTAGAAAGATATTTTACCAGTAGAGTGCAGAAATGTCTGTAACTGGAACCTTTTGATAAGCAAAAAGTATGTTAATTTCCAGGCATTAGTATCATTTATCCTTTCCAGATATCACAAAAACAAAGTGTTGTAGAGAATACCAAATCACACCTTTTGTTGTGCCTTTGTTTGTAATACTTCTCTGTAATTTTCTTTAGTTCTTTCTGAGGACAGCACAGCTGCCTGTATCCAGCCTTATGAAGAAGTACAGACATCTGATCTACTAGATCAACAGGATAGTCTTGGAAAGTCTATAAAATGTCACCAGAGCCGGGAACTACCCAGTATTCCCCCTAACAACCCCATGGAAACTATCATCTCATCTAGAAATGCAGAAAATGATCAAGGTCTTGGAATGGAAGGGCCTTATGAAGTCTTGAAAGACAGCTCCTCTCAGGAGAACATAGTTGAAGACTGCTTGTATGAAACAGTGAAGGAAATTAAAGATGTTGGAGCAGTAGTCAGCATGGAAGGGAACTCTAACAGCAAATCAAAGGTTTCACTGACAGTTTCTGAAGGTCAAAATCAGATTCCTGAGTGCAGAATTGAGTCAGCAGAATATGCATCTGTTGACCGAAATAAGAAGAGTCGCCAAAGTGCAAATTCAGAAAGTCCTCTTGACAACATACCAGATGTAGAAGATGAGCTTCCCCCTCCAGTACCCATGAAACTTCTTGATGAAAATGAGAATGTGCAAGAAAAAGATGTGGAAGAAGAAGTGACAGAAGGAGCAAGTAAACCAGAAAAGGTAAATATTGCAAATATTTGTCCTCATCAAATAGCCAAATAATGATAGAGAACATATGGGTGGCAGAGGATTTTATTTCTCTGTAACAAAAAATAACAAGGAGAAAAACCCCTCTCAAGATGAAGCAAGACTGTAAATGGAAATATGATAATGTATAGTATAGTCTTTGCATTAGAGGCATATGCTCATTCTGTTGCCACTGGTATTTTTGACTGTTGCAGCTATGCACTGCATAAGGCTTTTCCCAAATATTATCCAGGAATTGCATAAGAGGCCTCTGCTTCTTTGTTCGATGGTACTATACTTGTGGAAGCTATTACAAAGCACATCCAGTATCTCTGTCAGCATCTATATTTCTTGTTCTGAAGCCCGCTCTTCTTTTTTTCCTAATGAAACTGCAACTTACAAAAAGGAGAAGGGGGCATCCTTGGTGAATGTCCTTACTTTAGATATGCCTCTTTTGTTGGGCCACCTTGACTTAGCTGGGCAAGTGTTAGGCACACGCTCAAAGTGACTCGCTTTGTCTTTTGCTGTAGGAGTGAGGGATAGAAAGAGATTGCAGCTGTATGCTTTTTTATTTGTCAAATTCAGTATGTCACATATAAACTGCATATAAGGAATTTCTAAGTGTTGAAATCACAGCCAAAAGTTAAGTTTTCTCAGCAGCTTATGCTTCCCCCTTGGAGTGAGTTGTGCTGAATTCCTTGAAAAATAGAATTATGATATTTTCAACAGTTTGTAGTTTTTTATCAGAAGTCATTTTAAGGATGCTTTCAGATCACAGGAGAGACTTTTCATAAAACTGTTGAGTTTGCATTTTTCAGAATGTTTAGATATCTTATTGTGAATGAAGGAACTGTAGGTTTAGTAGATTTTTGGTGTCCAAGTTATCAAATAATATTAGGTAGATTTTGATGAAAATTTAAAAAAAAATCTTAAAATGCAATGTGACTTCTAAATGTAAGCATTTATGTGAAATATCACAGCAGAGCTGAGGTGTTGTTACTTGTTTCTGGTTGTTCTCTTATTTGAAGAATTTCAGTAATCCAGGAAGAAGGCCAAATAATATCTTGTTAAATAAATAACCATGTAACTTGTAAAGCACAATAGAGTCCAAATGAATAAACTGAAGACTTCTTGCAGCATAAAAATTGTTTAGCTAGACTCTTCAGTGCACATTTTTACAAATAATGAGCTCGTTAAGTAGAAAATTAAGAAGTGATTGTCAACAATAGTCCAGCAACATTCCCCCTTCCCACATTCCAGACATAAGTAATTTCTAATTAAACTTTAAGATAAACAGCTTTGCATAACAGTGACATTTTTCCTACCAAGTGTGAAAAGACAAGCAGAAAGTAATTGTATTTCCCAGGCACTGATACAAAGGAAAACAGATACAGATGCAGAGCTTTGCCACTCTGTAACTCCCCAGTACACCATGTATGCAGTGTCAGTAACTGCAAGGAGTGGGAATTGATTAAAATGGTTGGGGTTTTGAAGGATTAATCAGGAGATGACACACGCAGTCCCCTAAGTGCCAGAAAAAAGGTGTTTGTCTAATTAAAATTTATTCAGAGCTGAAGCCACCCTGAGTTAAATCTTGGGCAGCATCAGATCATTCCCATGCTTGCTGCTGGGTACATGCATTATGCATCGAGGTGTGCGCCTGTCCTGTCCTTGAGAGCTACAGCTGCAGCAGAGCTGGAGATGGTAATTGATGGAATATATAAATGTCATTATTGTTGGCATTGTGCAGGGAGGTGGCTGTGGGATTGTTTTTCTGCTGTGATGATGATAATTTTTCCCTTTATTTTGCTGCTTCAAGCAGTGCAGAGCAATGCCTGTTTTTTATAGTGTGGCAACCGAAACCAAGATGTTCATGGAAATGTGTGTTACACTGATAACTCTTTTAGTTACACCCCATAGGTGCTTCTGGTTTTGCTTCCTCTTCTATGAGTCTACTTAGCTGCTTTGTTTAGCATGGTGTCTGTATCCCAAACTCTTCAACCTTCTGCCCTGGCCCTGGTGAAGACAGAGGTTGTGCATACGTCATGCAAGTGTCCCTCACTGTAATGAGGGCACAAAGAAGGGACAGGCAGGCAGGCACCTGTGTAACTGAGGCTTGTACCTACCAACAGAGGGAACAGACTATGTGCAAGCTGTTTCAGTCTCACCATCTAAAAGGGGGCAGCCAGGGTGATCCCCAGCCCGTGCCAGTCCCTGAAGCACACCAGTCTGGGAGAGAACCAGGTGCTTACCAAGCCAGAGACCATTCCCATATATAACAGCATGAAAACAACAAAGCATCCTTTTAAGAGGCAGGTGTGAAATAATGTATGAAAATTTACCTAAACTGGTTTTTGGCTGTCACCCACCCAAACTCTTTGGAAAGACTTGGTGAGGAAAGACATACCTTTAATAGCACAAGACCTCTTATAGGCCTCTGTCACCTGCAAAACCTTGTGCACAGTTCTTCTAATGATACTGGAAAAGTAGAATAGATTTCTTTAGTTCTTTCTTTTATTTAAAAAGGAAGTATGGACCTCCTTTTTCACCCAGATCTTTCCAGAGTGAGCATCAGTAGAAATGCTCTCTGTGTGTCCATCTGGCTGCTGCCATCTGATTTCAGCCTTGCACAGCCTGAGGATGGGCAAAGCATCTCTTACAAATGCACCAGAGGAGAATGTTCTTCTTGTTCTTGTGCCCAAGTCAGGAGCAGCACCTGAGCCAAAGAGCAAAAAATCAAGTGCTGTTGAGGAACAAAAAGGAAGTGGAAGGCAAATAAGGAGACATGTTGTTTGTGTTGTTACTCTTGAGGTTTCAGCATAGTTTAAAATGTTGCTAGGTACAAAAGGTTTAGGGGCAAGTGGGATTTTTTTAACTTTGAAGGATAACAATATTCTCCAAAACTGATGTGTCACAAGCTTCACATTTAGAAGAAAGAATGCTATATCCAGGGAAACAGCACAGGATGGCAAACACCCTGGGGTATTTATCAGTACTTGAGTGGGAAACTGTAGAAGGGGTCCTGACACATGGTGCTTATTGACACACTGATGACAGAAAAATTACTGAAGAATTTTATGAGCACATGGTTGTTTTAATGTGTGAGGATGAAATTAGCTTTCTCCCCAGCACAAAAAATAATGCTGCAAATAGGAAAGACTAAACAAAGTTGCTGTGCTGATCTAATACAAAGCCAGAATATATTTTAACTTTTCTCTTTTTTTTAAGTAAACAAACCACAGGTTAAAGAGCACTGTTCACCAGTCTGTGAGAAAGAAGTGATGAAGTTTGTCAGTGTGAGGGAAGCTCTTCAGGAGCAACAGGCAGAACTTTAGTATGCTTTGGGCCAGAAAACTGTCAGAAGTGCTCAGGAACCTGGAGTTTGGTATTTACCAGAAGTAAAACCAACAAGAAGATGGCAGGAGGAAAGAATCTATCACAATGAGCCTCTGAGAAAAAAAAAAAAAAAAGTTCTGTGTACCTGGAAGTGGTTTTTTATTGACTATCCTAAAAATAGCTCTAGTCCTCCTTGTTGGCTTGCATTGGAGGTGGTATGAAGTATTTTAGTTGGAGAAGTTGTGTGAAAGTCCAAAATGCAGCCTTTTAACAGTGCTGGAAGGCTCCCTCTGAATCACTGTGGAGCGGGAGTCTGGCAAAACTTTCTTGCCCCAGGGAGGAGGCATCCCACAGTTGCTGTATAGCAGCAGGGTCTTTGTTGTTGTAAAGGTCTGAAGGCATTTTTCATAAAAGCAAAATGCTTTTCCCCTGATGTATCATTACCTGCTTTACACAGAACACTTCAGATGCTTGAAATTAGACTTGATACAAAATGAAGCCCTCCATCCTTCAGTGACTCTGCTGTGTGACCTGGCTCCAGCTCAGGGTGGGCCTCAGCAGGTCTGAGTGGTTGTGTGCTGCTGAGCACATCTGCACAGGGACTGCATTGTAGGGATGGGGAGGACACAGCTCTCCCATGCAGGATCTACAGAATGAAGGACAACAATCATCCAGAAGGTGTCAGCTGAATATTGTTCTTTTGTCATCTTTTGAAAGGACAACTGGTGTATCACAACAGCTGATGTCCAATTGTTCAGAAGCCTCTGCAGATACTTCATAAGAAGTGTAAAGGCAGGGATACAGTGGTGCAGAGTTTGTTTTAACCATTACATCATTTTTACCCTTTTCAGGTCAGGACAAGAGAAGACACATTAAAAAGCTTTATTAACCTCAGTGCTGTTATCTCCAGAGAAGTACTGTGATATAGTGGGGATATTAACTATGTATAATGGAATTTGAGAGCAAATGACCATAAAATATAATGTATTGATTATAATGGGAGGGTTTTGTTACAGATTTTGCACTGTTGATGGGTAATGTGCCTTTTATTTTCTTTCTTTCTTCCTGTTTTACAGAGGCTTAGTTCAGTGTCTTACAAGTCTCGAGAGGAAGATCCATCTCTTACAGAAGATGAGGTAGGTTTCTTGCATGAAATTCAGTAACTAACTAGAGACCAATTTTTAGGCAGAAATTAGCATAAGCTCTACATGATTAAGCAGCATCTAAGAAAGGTGAAACTTGTGTGAAGAGAAAATGAAAGCCCAAGATTCTTTGCACAGAGTTTCTATTGCCATGTTCCTAAAATCAGAACTATTCTAACATATGGCTGTATCAGGCCCAAAGATCAAAAATGGTGTCAGAAAATAATAGGAGACCACAATTAGTTGATTGTTAGGGGGTAATTTCTTGATTTGAATGACAAGACCTTCTCAAGATTAACCAGTAGCCTTTTGAAACATATGCTCTACCTTCCCCAGACAAAGTGTTTGGGGCTCTGGGAAGTAAACTGAAGCACAAGAAATGCACTGGAACATAAACTGTTCTTTAAAATGTCTGTTGGTCAGATAAATGGAGTAGAGTTAAACAAAGAGAAAAGTTAAACATAAATAAGGCTCATCTCCAGTACACCCATGCCATTTATAAATATGTTCTCTGGACATAAAAGTAAACACAAACTTGGCAATGAGCTAAGTGAGCTAATGCCTTCTGCTAGAAGAAGCATTCCCAGACGTTAATGAATAACCTGATCTTGAACTGGGTTAATGCAATCTAATCCTGAGAAGAGTTAAGTATAGATGAGAAAAAAAGCCATTTTTTGTTTGGTTAGCTGAAATTGTAAAAAGTAAGAAATATTGCTATCTCCAGGTTGATGTCCCTCTAAAACAAACAAACAAAAACCAACCAGCACCAAAAACCCCAAACCAAAAACCAAAAAAACCCCCCAACCAATCAACCAACCAAACCCACCCTCACACAAACACACGCCAAAATAAATCCCAAAATTATCAGAAGTCATCTGATTCATCTGCTTCAGTCTGTGTTGCTGAATGGAAATGGACATTTTCATGCCAATCTACTCTTTCAACTGTATTGATACAAACCCAGAATGGCCTTGCATGCTTGGGAAAGACTTTAAATGCAATAGAAGAGCTGTGTTGCATACTGGGTACCAGAGATGCCAGGCAGGGAATTTCAGCCATCTGTCCTGTGCAAGGGCTAGTACCCATTTAGCCTGGGAGAGGGACTTAAGCCTGATCCCTGTGCTTGGCACCAAGCCCAGATAATCCCTGAGCAGAAGGACACATGTGGGTGTGGGCTTCTCCTCACTATTTCATCATGGGCCACTTTCATGCACTTGTTGAAGTGTACCACCTCACCAGAGGGAATTTTGAGTTAGGAATGAAACACTGTCTCCCTTTCTGCTGTTTACAGCTGAGAAGCTTCAGTCTCCAGTCTAAAGTTCACATGCTCAGTGCCTGAGAAGCAGCTCTTCTTTGTAGGCAGAGTATAGTCAACAGAGCAGACCTATCAGTATTGGCACTATTTGCTGTTATCTGGTGTGAGTAATTTATTTACAGATTTTTAATATTGTCTTCACATGTGTTGGTGCCTATTTAGTCCTGCCTATAAAAAAAACCAATTCTTGTACTGCAGTGTCTCTAAAAGCAGAAAAGTAGCCACAACTGTTAAAAATAGTAACAATAGTTTTAAAAGCCCTAAGGATCAGACAGCATCCTTCTCCTACATTTCAGCAGTTCAATCTGATCCTCCTTTTGATGCCTCTCTCCCTATTGAGTCCAAATTGACTCCAGGACCACAGCAAAACTTTCAAGAGCTCCTGGTCACAAAGCCATTTCCTTTTGCCCAGTTCTAATTTTCTTAATTTTCTTGCCAGGGTTTTATATTCAAGGAAGTTTTACATTTACAAAATTATTTTATAAAGCATTCTTTTTTTGAAAGAAAACAAATTTATAAATGCATACTAGAAAAAGAAGGATTTGTAAGAAATAATTTTTATATTTGTTTCAAGGAAAAAATCATATTCTTTTAGAAAGGATATCTTTTTATCAGAAGATCTTGTCTGTCCTTAAATAACCAACATCCTTGTAGTACAAGGGTACAGACTGATGCCCAAGCTTTATGCCATGCTTCATACTCAGCAGGTGTCTCCTTTTCCTAGATCTCAGCCATGTACTCATCGGTGAGTAAGCCGGGACAGGCCATCAAGGCACTGGATTCTCCTTACACCTGCATTCAAGAAATCACATCTCAGAGGTCACCGTCTATTTGCAGCGGCCTCTATGCAAGTGTGAAAGACTTTGAAAACACCCTAAATTCTACCACTGTGCCTCAGTCAGCAGACAGACCAAATGGGGAGCTGGAGCCGGACTATGAAGCTATCCAGTCAGTGAGCCAAGAAGAAGACAGGACCTTGTCTGTGCCTAACACAAACCACACTGCTCTTTCAGGAGAGAATGACTATGAGAGCATAGGGGACTTGCAGCACCACAGGGAATTCACCAGACTTTAACTACTCCAGCAGCAGATTTCCCCACTGTTACTTTCAAAGGACAAGTGAAACATGGAGAGGGAAGTGCTTTTCCTTTTGAGGAACAAAGCTAAGTATGGAACACAAGTTGTGAAGAAGCAATGTATATTTCAGCCAGGGTGTGATAGCTGCTGGTTTTTCTGAGTGGTGGTTCAAGGCTCATGGGAAAGGGCACATCAGGTCAGAAAGATGACCAGGACAATGTAAAGGTTTCTTTATTATTATTTGCTCCAAGGCAAACGTAATTTGGGGAGTACCATGCTTGTCGTCCTGAAAGGATTATGTACCAAAAAGACTACCTTTACACAAAACTAGCTTCTCATTTTAAGAGATTATTTTATGTCATTTTCTTCAAAGTGTTTTTCAAGCATAATTTTTCATTCAAGTTTCAGCATCCACAATGTTGAGCAAACCACGGATAATTGTACCTCAACTCAGACTTTCTTTGCAGGGCTGGGGAAGATGCACTCACTTCTGAGTCTTTTGGGGAGCTCTGTCCACTTTCACTGCAACTAAAGTGCAAACAACAGTAGTTCACAAGGGACCGACTTCCAAATGTACTTGAATTAATTCTGCTGGCTTTTTCTTTTCTATCTTTTTTTTTTTAATGTCAAGGGCTGTAGAATGTGACTTGCAGTATTTGAGATGTGTACTGGTATTTGTAGGGATTTTGTTTGATTATTTGTGAAATATCCTTTTAAAATGGCAGTGGTCACCCTTAGCATTCTTGCACTGTTTCCCTCAAATGGACACAAACACCTACACATACACACCACAGACCATTGTCGTGTTGCAAAAAGCTGTGCAAATCAATGCATTGGCATAATGTGTAGTCTAACCTTAGTAGTGTTGAGTAATTTTTTTGCAGAATTTTGCCCTTTTTAAAGACTTAAATATTTTAATATGTTTGTCTAGTTTCTTATATAGGAAAAATTATGGGTTGAGTGTATATTATTTTTATTTTTTACAACATATTTTTCATCTTCAGAGTTTTTGTAGATTAACTTACTGGTGTTTGTAACAGGAGGAATCCCATTCTTTATTTGGGCTTTATTTGGTTTTGTTTTTAAATTTTTTTTCATATTTCAAAAGTAGATAAATGAAAATTGCTTTGGGGTTGTTTTGTTGGCTTTTTCTGTCTCCTTGAGCAGGGATATGGAACATGCCTTGCAGTTTTTAAGCTAAAATCATAGAGTCTGTGTAAAAGAACACTGCCAAAGGGCAAAAAAGAGGCAAAAGAGACAGTGGGATTTAGTCTGGTATAGCCACTGGTCTTCCTTGTTCTTTTGCTAAAAGGCAGAACAAGGGGCAACCAGGACCTTCTTGGGCCTCTGACAAGCAGTTTGAAAGCCACTGGCTTTTCAAAAATGCTGAGTTATTCTGTTACTGTGAAAAGCAAAGTGCAGTGCTTGGATGAAATACGCAGGTACTGGATTGGTACTTTTTTCTTCAAGAATAATACAATAAATAGTACAATGGTACAAGAATAGTCCAGCAGGAAAGAACTAGCATTGTGTGACATGCATGTGCACATATCCCCATGTATATAAGCATACACTTGTAATTTGGACACAAGTATAAGTTATAGTCCAAACTTGGAAACATTCACATACGTAATATCTGGCATGCGCTTGAAAAGCGGTTTATTTTTAATTAAAAATAAACAGTACATAAACTGAGGTTGACTTCTTCTGTAGTAAACAAAACAGGTTTACTTTCAGCTCAGTTGGTACTGGGTTTTGAAGGTTGAGCCCTTCTCGGGTCCTTGGTCAGTGCTCAACCTGACATGGTACTATAAAGAGCAAACATAGATCTGGTTACACACATTTATTAGAAATAGCTTCATAACTGAAAGAAGCGTGCTGATTTACAGGCTTTGTCTGTAAGTAGTACAGCTCTGAGAAGCAGTGCAGTTGTGCAGTCAGCCTCTGCCCACAGGGTGGTTCAAACTTCATGGATCCTGGCCTTGTGTGACAGTGCAGCACACTCGATCTACAACTCTCTTCCTTGGAGAAGCAGTTCAGACCACTCTACATCCATCCTGATCTTGACCATGCTGCCATGTTTTGACAGCTGCAGAAAACTCTTTGCTTCCACTTCAGTGCTTTTTAAGGATGACTGTGTTCTTGCTTTCTGGAGTTTTTCCCTTTGTAAAAATTTTTGTGTCTGTTTCCTTGAATGTGAATTCATGAAGTTTACTTTTGAATGTTCTCTCCTACTTCACACTGTTTCAGGCCAAAGATAAAATGCACCATGTTTCAGAAGATTTGTTGTGCTAAGTCTGAAGAATGTCTTTAGTCTTTAACTATGTGTTTGCTGTCTCTTCCTTGCTCAGGGGTACCAGTTTATATATGTAGTCCTCAGCCTGACTCCTGCAGCTTAGTGGCAGGCATACCTCGTGAAATTTCAACTCGTGAAATTCCCAAATACATCTCAAGATGTAGTTATCCCTTTACATGGATGACTGCTTTTGGAGAAACAGTAGGAACACGAGGTTTGCCAAGTTCACTAGATTCAATTCCAAGACCAATTCAAAGATACTTTGAGATAATGTCAGTTGATAGCAAAGAATAGCACTGAATTCTTTATTGTAAAATTTTAAGGTAAAAAAAAAAAGAAAAGCAAACATCACTCTAGAAATACCCCCATTGAGACCAGCAGGTCAAAGGATGGTATAGGACTGTCCAGTCATTCTGTTGTCTTTCATTGCCAGACCAGAAATCTTGCTTTGTAGGAAGGGACGCAAGTCCTTTCATCCTTTCTTCCGTCTGTTCTGACAACTGCTCCTGAGACCTCCTAGACTTCCCTTTTTCACAGTGAAAGAAGAATTTTCCTCCTCCTCTCTTCTTTCTTTGGTTTCTGTTTTTAATCTGTCTCATACAGCCTTGCACTGGGAGCTGGTACCATGTCTGCAGTCCTGTGGCAGTGGAACATTCTTTCCTTTTTAAATCACTTTCAGGCTGGTCACAGCCTTTTAATGGTCCATCAGACTTCAGTCTCATGGAGAAGCAGTTCACATTTTGGATTGCTGCTTTTGGGATGTGATCCTGCCCTCAGCCTTGAGACTCACATACACCGGACTTAAAAGCTGCAAAAAATAATTATCCTCCTGAACAAGGATGTACAGGGGAGTCCATAACTCCCCTGCAATCTCCATTATGTAGTCTAGTGGTAAAGGAAAATGTTTTAGAATTCAGTCTGAGGTTGGTAAGTATTTACATTACTTGACAAAGAATCAAGGTTCTGGTTTAGTTCCCTCTTCCCAAAAGTAATACTTGTTCCATTATGGCTGTTGTCAGTGCTTCCTTTTCATTAATATATTTGATAGAAAGATTTTTCCAGCAGTAATCCCCAAAGAGATAAATCTGACTGTAAAGAAAAGGGAGTCTCTTCTACTTGTCTCTTTACTGTTCTTTTTAAGTCTTTCACCATATCCCTAAAGAAGATGTTAACATCCAAAATGAAGTATTGGTTATGTGGTGATGTTTTCTGGGGAAGCTTCAACAGTCTATTTCTTTGCTTCCTTTTTTTGGCACAACTGTACAATAAGATCTCACATCAAATTGCCACCGTAAGGCCAGGAGAAGCTGTAATGTATATATACATTATATATAACTATATATAATGTGTATATATATGTGTGTGTGTATATATATATAACAGAACATAACTGCACTAGTAAAAAGGTCTTTTTGATTTCTCTCTAGGAACTGGTAGAAAATAGGAAATGCAGTTCAGACATCTCTTCCATGAATCTGTGTCTCCCATGAGCATTGTTCTTACCACATACCTAAACCAGTGCTAATCCAATATGTAAACCAGTCATCCTTTTCTACCATAGTGTAGAATAACTTTCTCAGCCACAGACAGAAGTAAATTCTTTGCAGATACATGTAGCATAGGCATGTACCTAATTACCACAGTTAGATCAGTTAAGAGTGCCTTTTCTACAAAGCAGCTAGTACTTCCATACTTTTTTCCATACTGCATGTGTTAAACTCAAAAGTACAAAGGGACAACCCCAACATTTACTTGTTCCAAGTTGGAAACATCTTTTTAAAGACACATTTAATGTACTGGACCTCAGTTAGCCCTACAACAGCAATACTCACTCCCAAACATCCAGTGAAAAGCCCAGTAATGTAGCTATGATGACTAAGCTTTGCAATAAGAATTATCTGTCTTCTTTTGAAGAAACTAGGTTTTACAATAGTGAGCATTCAGGGAGGTGGTGTTCATGTGAACTGTGAACAAATCGTTGCTTCAGTCTTTCTATTAATATAAATTGCAGACTTGCTTACATGTAGCAGGATCCATGGAGTGAGGGACGAGTAGGTGTGGGGATTCATATTCATGACTAACTCAGAGTTGGGTTATCCCCATAGTTTCAACTGGCTGATGACCAGCTGCCTTGTTCTCCAAGCCCTCATCTATCGTGCCTTCAAGGAATCCATCCTGCAGGGATGCTTCTGGGCTGCATGCTTCTCCATGGCTCCCTGAACAGCTCCTGTCCGCTGTTTTGAACACAGTTCCGTATACATGGTGCTCTCTGTTCAACCGTTCAATGGTGCTTTTATAAGATGCTGGATAAATGGTTTGCATGTGCTTTCTGAAAGCTGATGTGTAAAGCTGTGACACAGAGTGCTCTCTCCGGTATTGTCTGCTTCCCAGAACTTAGCGTTAACTGTGCTACTCTTGGCTACAAAAGCTGACAGCGCTGCCTTGTCTCTTGCTCATCTCACCAGAGCCAGAGTGGAGTCACCACGTGTGACAGGCCTGCCTAGGCTGGGACACAGGTGTTTAAAAGCAGCCATTCAGGCCAGGCGACATGACTCTCATCTCTGCACTGTGGGACTGGAAACATCATAGCCCAGCTCAAGGACCTTTTTTCTGTCTCCTATTGTGCATATACATTTGTTTGCCATGTGACTAAGAAATCTGTTTCTGCAACAAACATTTTAATTTGGACCACACTCCCATGAGGTACTTTTGCTCTTAGGTAAATAACCATTTATTTCAGATGAGTTTTATTTTTTGAGGTTGGAGTACACCTGAATAAGGCTCTTACATGCCTCACAAGTAATTTGGTGTGGTAGTCTGCTACAAAATAGAAGAATGCAGAAAGATGCTTAGCCTGACAGATGCTCTTTTGGTGATGTGCTGAAGACTTTCAAGGGCAGGTCTCTTCCTGGGAGCAGGGAACATAATTATTGTTAATATGATTTCATACCCTGATGTTGTAGTTGATTTGTAGCATCTCTTCTGGGATGGTGGTGGCTAAAGTCATTGCCAGAGCAGATCTCAGCCTCAGAAAAGAAAACATATATATATATATATATATATATATATATAATATATACCCCTTGCTGGCAAGCAACATGTGTTTAGGATTATGTTGAAGATGAATGCTGCAAATGGAACGTCACATTAAAATACAGGGTTCTCTTTCTTCAAGGAGAGAGAATCCCTTAGGTTGGTCAGTGTAAAATATCCCAGGCTTACAAAATGTGTTAAACAAATTAATTGCCTATGTGGTGATTTTCCAGGAGTGCATTAGGATATGACATACAGTAGTCACTGCTCTTTTCTCCTGAAGAGCAGAAAGATGGTAACTTATTTGTAATACAAGGTTCCCATTGATTAACTGATAAAACTTAATTCATATATAATCCAAAGGTCAGCAAGAGTGTCTACACAATGTAGATATATTTTAGCTCCAGCACCTCAATTTCCATAGAAATGCAGAGATGATCTTTGTTTGTTATTACATACCCATTGGTCTGTGCCCAGTCTATGGGTAACATAAATCTTACAGTTCTGTTTTCACAAGCTGCGAGGTTTTGTTTCTGGAGGCCTTCAGTTTTAAACTGGCCAGAAGGACAGTCACTACAAATATGATAGCAAAGTGCCTAAAAATATGGATGTTTCTGTAAAGGTAAAGATGCTCACTGTTATTGCACAGCCACTTGACTACTGTATGTGGTGCTCTCTTGCTATACACACTCCTAAATACTAGCTTTCATTTCTGGTGTTCATTTTTTGTTATAATAGCACAGTCTGAGAAGGGTTTGTCTCTGCAGATTCATTGGTTAATTTTAACTAGCATGTGTTTGTACAGAAAATACAAAATGATTTTTTTTCATTTAGAAAGCAGCTATGTTATTTCTTACAGTTTATGATAATGCAACAATCGGCTTAGATTATTTATAAGGTGTGTAAGTATCACTTGCCTTCAAAATGCTTGAGATTTCAGAATGCCTCCTGTTCACTACAAGACAATATAACCAACTCTTGTCCTTTCGATCTTGTTATACTGGGGAGGGGGCTTAAACCTTACAAATCTTATTACTAAAAAAAAAACCTCACTGATGGATGTGAAGTGCTGATGTTTTCAATTCCTAACATCTAAAAACAGAACAATTTTAACTCATATTTTAACTTTCAGCATAGGTGGGATTTAGACTACTCTCTTATTTATGGAACTGCTCTTTCCCCCCTATGTTCAGCTGTCACTATCTGAGTATCTCTTTTGTCCTTAGTGAAATATGACAGTTGTACAGAGGGGACAGAAACTGCATGACATTAACACTTCTGACTGGGACCTTTTCAATGGGCCTGTGAGACTCAGGAGCATGGACTTCAGTCAGATGTTTTAAGGTAATCACATCCTGTCTGGAGGACATCTGTGGATGTCTTCACTTTTTTTCAAGGCAAGAAATTCTGTAGCTTGCAAGCACTTACATGACATTCAGAGATACATCTAGGATGTGAAGTGTCATATGTATTTTTATATGTATTATTAAAGAGACATCTAAGAGCACAAGAACCTGCTTTCTCACTTGTCTGAAGATACTGGAATTTGCTCACTGTATCTGAGAAAGGTCACATAACCAGTCTCCTCAGAACGTCCTACCAGCAGACAGGTCTTTGAAATGAGCCACTGTGGTGGCTCCTGAGTTTATGCACGTACCACCTTGATGATTCCCAGCAGGGCCTATCTCATCTCATCTCTGTGGCAATGACTACTTAGGAATGGCCCTTTGCTTCACAGTCCCAACCCCTTAAACTTAAGGAAGGGCATGTGAGCTGCTTCTCCTCAGTCTGACTGGTCTTTCTAGATGGAAGTGTGCTGAGCCCACCTTCAGACCCACAAAAAAGCATCCACTGTCAGGGTAAGACAGGCACAGCCTGCTGCAGCAGCTAGGAAGAAAGAGGTAAAGTAACAATAGCTAAGTTTCATTTGCACTTCCCCCATCTCACAGACAACGCGTTTCAAAATATTTTTAAAGCAGAAAAGGTTACAGTAAAGGGATGAGTTGCACAGGAGATGGACAACACTGTTTAATTCTTCTCAGTATTCCCTATATACAGAGAGGTGGGAGCAAGTCAGCACCACCCAAACATGATGCAGTTGGATTATCTTTTATCAAGCCTCTGTATCAACAGAACTGAAATGAATAAATTCTAAATACATTTTTTGTTCTATTAGAAGCCCAACACACACAAATGTAAATGCACTAAAGTAAGTACCATATGTAGATCTTGATTTGCATCATATGGGGTTTTTAGCAAAAAACAAATCCAAAACCCAAATGAACAAAAAAACAGCTCTAACTGGATTACTTTATTTAAATAGAATTCTTTGCATGAGCCAAGGCTGCAGGATTGGGCCCTAAGAGTTTAGATGTTTGGTTTAGTGATAGGTACTTTTGTTTGTATTTTCAGTGAATTGTCTTTTCTTTTATATCAGTGAATTGACATGACTTCCACAAGAACAACAAAAATAGTCAGTTACATGGATAATTACGTCTAATAGCTAATTATTAAAATCATGCCTCAATAAGAGTCACTTAAAATTGGGTGCTATATGAGCTTCAGCATACAATTGCTTTACATATGGAACACTGCATACCAAGAAGATAGTGGGTAAGAATTTGTAAATACAGACAGTTGTTTTATCCATTGTTTTATAATGGAAAAAATATGTGTTACTGGAATATCTCTGAGCAAAATTCTCTTACATAGTGTTCTAGCTACAAAAAATGTTTTCTTTTGAAACAACTATTTGAGTCTCTGATCACTGACACAGAACTGCAAAACATCCTCAAAACAGTATGAGCTTGTGAAAAGAGAGGTTTAGAACTGTGCTGGCTATCTTAGAGAGGATATAGTTGAACATACTGAGAAGCTCAGCTCTGTAGGCAGTGAGAGCAGCTCAGTGATTCAGTGACTGTGCCATATACACCTGGAGTCAAAGCATGCCGACTTCTGAGATGGCATCTACTAGGGCTTGTTTGCTACATGAAGGGTTATTTGGCTTGCTACCTGTTTGAAATCAAAATACTTTCATTAACACCACTGCAAACACTCAAATACTGTTGTTTTGCAGAATGTATGTTCCATAAATTGTAGTTTAACTGTAATTGCAGGGTTTATCCCACTGTTAGAGCAGTTCAGATCCAACACTGAATTGCATTTTGTAAATTAACAAATGCCACTAAATTCCTCTCAATATTTTGTAATAGTATACACAAATTGATATCATTTAGTCATACCTTTGTTCCTAGAATCTTCATCAGATATTTCTATAGCCAATTCAGCTTTTGGCTGCTGAAAGCACAGTAGGCAATTATGGTAAATGTAGACAAGTTTTATGTAAATATTTCTGGGGGAAAAAGGCTACATGAACATATGAAGCAGTTATCTAAAAGTAAGAACATAAGTCAATAATAAAAAATGCAGGTTTTATTTATGTACAGTAGTATCCTAGTATTTACTTGTTTATATGCAGAAAAAAATCATATGATTCTGTACTGTATTACCTGAAAGCATTTAAAAGAAACTCTGCCATTTTCTCTGGTTATTATATTTGCAAATAACTCTTGAATTTATTGGAAATCCGTGTAAATTATGTCAAATGGGAAACATGTTACATTACAATGAAATTATTTTAATTCAAAAATCCTGGCAAAATTCACTGGACTAAAATCTATATATAAATTCAATAGCCAGACAGAATAAACCGCAATAAATAAGCTTTGTCTTCTGTTTTAGTGGTTTTGTTCAGTGGTTGGTTGGTTGGTTAGTTTTTACCTGTGCCTCTTCTTGCTGTTTTATTAACAATTATTCAGTCCTTGCAGTCACTTCATCCTGCAGGTCTTAAAACCTGCATTATTTTACAGAATTCTATTTGTTCTGGGAATTTTGTGCTGATTTCATTATCTGACAACTACTAAGACTTCTTTGTGATATATAGCACCTTACTCCTCCCAAAGCCACAATCCTGTCAAGATTCAAGCATGCACACAACAGCACCAATTATAAGTTGTCTCTGACTAAAGCAGGGACTGCCATGAATGTAGTGGCACTATGCTCTTTAATGCAGGTAAGAATATTGGGTATGAGCCTTTCAAAGTTGTGCAGCTTTCAGCATTTTTAAAGTTGCAATTGCCAGCCCTATGGATTATCCTCTTAAATTGCCATGGCATTTGATTCCCTTTCCTTTGTTAGAGATGCTCTTTAGCTAATGTTCCCCATCCATTTGCTGCACTGCTCTGTCAGTAGCAAGACTCATTTGTGTAGAAATACTTTTAAGAGCATCCTAAAGCATTTCAGAGGCAGGTGACTTAGGACCACTGCTAAATATGTAATACAGATTCTGCATGTAAGTCTAACACAAAGAAATGTCATCTTTTCACTGGAACAAGGCTCCTTTGTACACTAGGGCATGAGGCTAAAATAGTACCTAACCTTTTGGGGCTTGCACTCACCATAACTTGCACCTTCCTCCTCATTATCTTTAATTACAGATAGGAAAAGAGCAGCTTTACCCACTTAATACTAAATAGTTACTGATGAACAGGTTCCTGGAAAATTCACAGTGCAGACAGGGATTAGTTATGCCAAGCTGAGAGGCTGTAGAAATTAGAGACTGACAAGTAGTATCTGTTCACGGTCAAAGTAATGGCTTTTTAATGCTTAATCTGGTAAGTGTATTTTAATACTCAAAAGATACAAGGTTATAGGTCAAATAGAGAATAATAGAGAAAAATAATAGATAAAAATAAGGAATATTTCATATGCAAAATCATTCAGGATTTGATAAGTGTAAAAGACGATTGTTTTTTACTGAACATTTGTTCATGGGCCAAGAAGTTGCAAAATATGCAAAATTTGCAATTTGATAGAATTTTTTTATTAAGTAACTGCTGAATATTATCCAATATGGGCTCTTCTTCGGGGGAAAAAGTGCATGCAGCATTATTATCAAGAAAACTGTTTAATAGATTTTTTTTTTTTATTTTTTTTTTTAATTCTTCATTCTGGACAGTTGTTATCAGCCATAAAATAGCTCTATTTCTGTGGTTAGCTTCAGGTTTGAGGCCAGCCACACAGAACTGTAAACGTGTCTGGTTGAAATACTGAACAATTTCCCCAGATTCTGGCTATCATACAGCCGCATGCAGACACTTGGGAAGAGAAAGTACAAGCATCTTTGTTCTCCATGAGCTTTGACATCACATAAAAGTAAAGCTTTAACCTAATGGGAGCTCGGTGTGGAATCAGGAGTATACTGCAGTGACACCTGGTGTTTAAAATAGAATTAGTCTCTGGGAAGTGTGGCTGACAATTTACTTTTAATTGGGCACATATTCACTCAAAGACTCACAGTTCATCCTGTGTTCATGGAGCATAGCATTATGTTGAACTAGAAAGCATTGGAGCTAAAGAGTGGCTTGACATTGCTTTATAGAAAATGTGTCTGACAGATTTGTTTCAAAAGCCCAAAACTGCAGTGACATGATCTTCCTAGCACTGGAGCTGGCAAGATACTTTAGCACTACTTCTTCTCAGCTGGCTATTATATAAATGAGATTGACCTTTCGTATAACTCACACGACTGGAATTTCTGTGCAGCCTTTGTGGAAGGACTGATAGGCAAGAACAGAGAACTGTCAGTTCAGGCAGAAAACAGGGATCCTGTGTGTGTCGTGGTGCTAGAAAGCATATTAGAGCTACAATAGATTCTTCTGAAACAGCTCCTGCTAAAGAGCTTATTGACCAAAGTAGTCAAGATCTGCATATTTACAGATGTGACTGAAATGGCATGTAAATCCCATTATCAGTTAATGTAATTAAGGATTATTAGGATAATGTAAGATAATAATAACAAGGATCATTATTACTAAGGATTTCAGTTTGCCACAAGATGAAATAAAAATAAGATCTCTAATTTGGACTGATGAACTATTTTTATGATGCAGAAAGGTTTGTGTCACCTATTTTGAAAACAACTTACATGCTCCACATTTATGTAGTCAATCCATAAAATCTGGCAAGGACAAAACTCTAAGGCTAGCATTCTGGTTTTCCTTTATGCCACAAAATTCTGTTAAGGGGTTGGCTGAGCTACAAAAGTCAGATTATCCTAAAAGTCACTGGTTTTTATTTCCTTAATTTTTCTGGAAAATTATGGGGGCCTGTAAAAACAAACAAACCTGAACCTGAACTTTCTAAGGCTGCACTTATGTTGCATGTCAACCAGCAGAGAGCCAAGCCTTGTCCAGCAGATACTTGAAGGTTGGCACTCAAACTCGCATTCAAAGGGCTTTCTAATTTCTCACCTGCAGCTTATTTTCAGCAGCAAAGTACAAAGGAAAAAGGGGATCTGGCAAAATGAAGTCTGGAGGATTCTGAAGGAAGCAAGCAGCTGCTGCTCAAAGTTCTGCAGCAGCAGAACCAGCACTGTGCTGTTTCTAGGTTAGAGAGCTGAGGCTGCCACAGGCTGGAGAGGAGTTATCAGTAGCTTGTCTTTAAAACACATTGTTCCTTGAGTACTCCTTCAGGTTATTTTGGAAGATAGGAGTGACGTTTACTTCCCCCCAGTTTTCATGCATCTCTCCAAGTCATCATGATCATCCAAAGATAGTTAAAATGCAATGACATGAGCCAGCTCCCTCAGCATTTTCAGGTGCATCCCACTGGGGTCCATGTCCAGTTTGCTTAAGTATTCTGTAACCTGATCCTCTTCCACCTCATGTACATGTTTCTTGCCTCAAACTGTCCCTCTGTCTCCAGGTCCTTGGATTGCTGAAGGCAGGTTTTTCTAGTAGAGACTGACGTGAAGAAGGCATTCAGTACCTCATGTCCTGTGTCACCAGGGCCCCTGCCACCTTCACCAGCAGCAGGCTCACATTTTCCCTTTTTGTGACTGATACAATTACAGAAAGCCTTCTTGTTGCCTTGGACACCCCTCACCAGATTTAATTCTGGTTGGTCTTTGGCTTTCCTGTGTCTTGCCTGCTTGGACAGAGTCTGTATCCTTCACAGGTCTCCTGTCCCTGCTTTCACCTTCCATATACTTCATTTTTGTGTTTTAGTTTTGCCAGAAACTCCTTGTTCATCCATGCAGGTATCCTGGCATTTTTGCCTGACTTCCTGCTCCTTAAGATGGACCCCTGTTGATCTTGGAGGAAGTGAAGCTTGAATATCAATCAGCTTTCTTGGATCCCTCCAAAGCCTTATCTCATTGGACTCTTTCAAGCAGATCCTCATTCGCATCATTCACCAAAATAAGAGGATTTTTGTGGAAAAGTAGTATTGTCACCTTATTTGCAATGACCTTAATTGGTTGATCAGGTGTGGGGTTTTTTGCCCAGAGAAACTGTCTCAGTAGTTGTAAGCACAAAAAATAGCACAAACCTGTATGAAGTATGTGAAGGTATTTGTAAATCTGAGGTTTCTTTCCCTCCAGATTTTGCAGCTTAGGTAACACTTGAAGGTTTGATACATGATTGAAAGATGTTGATTACCGTTGCCACTTGTCTGTGACATGTCTGCAGTTGACATTATAAAGACTGATAAGTGGAAAGATAAGATGACAAGGATTCTGTCCTTTATAATTTGCAGCTAAAATACTCATTGGGCAGATGAGTGCAAAGAGATGAGTAGGAGTAAAGTCCATTCTCTGTTGTTCACTGTAATAGGTTTTTTATGATACTCTGAACAGTGAGATTACTTCTTTCCATGGCTCCCAAATTCCCAGTAGGTCCTCCTGGGTTCATCTACAGTGTTCTCCAATACATGTGGTGTCTGGCAAGCCTCCTATCCCAGGCACAGCCTGCTTCTACAGCCCATGTCACCAGAATATATAGTCAGCCCTGGCATATGGGGTAACATCCCCTGAGCTGCCTCAGCACAGCTCCAGCCTCAGCTAACATGCCTGCACAGAAACAAAGAAGCCCATGAGACAGAACTCATGTATCTCTGCACCAACACTGCAGTTTGGCCACAGTTACCCCAGGTAATTACCTCACATAAGGGAGATAAAGGGAGGTGGGTGTATTTCTCTAACTATGTGTTTGCATGGGTGTCAAGGGGAGAGGAGAAGACAGAGAATCACAGGTTTGAGATCACATAACTTCCCTTGTCAAAGCTCTTTTTATGCACCTTTCCATTTGGAATTGTCTGAGCAATGGCCTATAGAGAAAATTGGCTGGAAACTCAAGACAGAAAGATTTCAGGTTGTTTGTGGTCAGTCGTGTGGTTCATAGAACAAGATCGTTTGGAAGAGAGAACTCTCCCACTGGAAATGTGTGCACTAGAGGCAATACCACCATGAGGTGGTACAGTAAGAGGAACCCCTTCAAGAAGAGAACATGGCCTGGGGGTTATCCTGCACCTTTCAGCCACATATATGACAATATTAAAACCAAAATTACTATCTTGCTGCCTGGAGTGGCTGTAGAGACATGTTCTTAATAAATAAACCCCTTCAAAATACAAATTATTCCTTTTTGGACCCAAGCTGAGCAACTCTTTGTTTGCTTTGAAAAAAAAAAACCCAAAATACTTTAATATGTATGGAGGATACTCATGAAGCTATTATAGCCCTAGATGGTTACCACAAAATAAGAGCTGAGTGTTTGGGTCCCCTGCACTACTAATGGAGCTAGGTGACTTCAAAGGAGTCTCCAACAGGCTTATTGTTCTACTGAGAACAAACTGCTTGAGGAACACAGAGGATGATATTAAGGGTTTTCTCACCCAGTGTAGGATAGGCAAGTACTTCCTGGCAGTCATCTTTCATAGACACAAACCATTCCAGTATGTTCTGATATCTTGTGTCTTGAAACCTGTGTATTGGGTGAGATAATGACAACTAATATTTGCAGCATGAAAAAATTAGCCCGAAGAAATACTTAGCTCATGTTCTCTTCTGGAGAAGTGCAATATGAACTCATTCAGAGACTAAGCAACCATGACCGCATCCGTATGGGGAGCACATGTCCTCTCAGTTAAACACATCTCTATTTGTGCACCACTTCCCTCTTGGCAAATCTGCAAAAATCCAACACTTTAAAGCATGTGTCATCTCCATTATAGTATGGTGGTTAATGTAAAGTGCTGGGTACACTTTAGGCTGCATTCAGAACTGATTTAGAGCAGTGCTTGAACTCATTTGAGATTAATATCTGGTCAGGCCAGGACATCTCTCATGGATAACACTGAAGTCTGGATTTCCTTCTGGTATTTCAGAAATAACAGAAACTGATCTTGAAGGATTTGTCTCCAGCGATGCACATGCAATTTTCATATTGCAAGAGAAGAAGAAAGTTGCAGCACTGACAGCCACACAGTGCCATTTGAAGTGTAGTTAATTCACAATTCTCATGGGGTGACTTTACCTTTAAGATAGCTTTGAGAGCTAAGGAAGTTGAAGCTGCTGGTGGCTGATGGGAGTCTTTCCTCCTAACCAATTATCGGTCATTTCTAAGAATTGACAGCAGTTTTGACCATTAAAAAGTTAAGTCAACCTGTGAACACCTCCTTAAGATGTAAAGTCAGAGCACTCTTGTTCTCTTTGTTTCCTGGCTGTGAAAGGTGACAGAGCTCCGGCTGGCCTCCCGTTCCCTGCTCAGGCCATGAGGCCGGGCAGGGGTTGGGCTGGGCCCAGCGGCTCCCGGCCGGGAGATGGGGCCTGCGGGGCTTGCCCCGGGCTCTGGCCGGGCCAGGCCGGTCCCTGGCTCGGCTGCAGTTTTTGCTGTGACTGAATTCACCAGAAACTGCCGAGTAAAGAAAGGGAAAAAAAAGCTCTGGACCTGCGGCGGGCTGAAACAGCGACCACACGCTCCAGAGCAGCCATGAAGAATCTTCCATCGCAGACAACTCCAGCTCCTGCTCCTGCAGAGATCACAGAACCATCTACAAAGCCTGGGCAAGATTTTAACCTTTTCATTACCCAGATGAGACTTGCAGATTAATCCTTTTATCCAGAGAGAGAAAAAGAGAGTAATCAACATGTAAAGAGACTTTATAAACTATCAAAGACAGTAAAGAAAAAAATTAAACTTCAGAAGAGGTAGAGAATAAGGAGATGCTTTATAAGCTGAAATATTTTTCTGTTAAAGCTATGAAGATAGACAATAGGGTCTTGAAAAACTCCTTTAATTCATGACAGAGAATATAGGGAGGAATAGAGTGTTCAAAGTTTGAAATTTGAGCAAAAGGTGGAGTAATTGTGATACAGTGAGGTGCTGGAACAGAGTGAGATAGAGTAATAGTTGAAGATTTGAGGCCTTGAGAGCCAATGAGAAAACTGTTTCCAGGGAAGCTCACAGAAACAGATGAAAAGAACTTTTGCCTTTGAATAACTCATCCTTAAAAATAACATCCCTAGACTCGTTGACCCATAACACACCTCAGAGTGATGTGAAATGGGAGGAGTGAACTGATGACAGATTTCCGGGCCGTTGGCATCAGAAAAATAGAAAGCTATAACAGAAATAGCTTTCTTGTAGAAAACTCCACAGATTAACAGGAAAAGACTTCTGTTTTTCTACAAAGACTGATGAAAAGACTCTAGAAGGAATTGGGACTGTTTTAAACACCAAAGTTCGAAAGTTTTTGTCTCTATGTTGTCATGTGAACAAGGGAATGGTGAGTAGTAGGGGATAAAAAGGGTTTTCTGGAAGTTTATTCTGGTGTTCTTATTCTTGTAGTTTGTTAATAAACTTTCTTTATTCCTTTTTAAGTTTTAAGCCTGTTTTTCTCTTGCTCTAATCCATATCTCACAGCAAGAAATAAGTAATTTTTTTAGTTACTGTTTTAAAACCACAACAACAATTAAGCTAATTAATTTGTTCCTCTGTAAAGTACATTTGCAACAAAGGAAAAGAATGAGAATGCTATCACATCACAAGGGGTTCTTGCCATTTATTCTGCACAGACACAGAGATAGTTTAAGGTAGGCGAAAAAATTACAGGAATTTCATCAGACAGACTTTGCTAACATCTGCCATGTTACTACACCCAGCTTGTGGATTTGACACCTAAAGCCTAACAAGTAAGTGCTGTTGCACGTTTGCCTTTCCTCACCATATAGAAAAAATATTTTCTTTTCCCTAGAAAGCTGCAAGCCCTTGGCATGATTGGCTCTGAATCCATCAGCGGTCTCCACAGGGTCCAGGACTTCAAAGGCTCTACTTCCTTGTATGGAGGTTTTGGGGCCCCCTCATAGCTTTTCTCAGGGCTGTTTAATTTACAAATTGTACTCCCTGTTGGGGCAGAAATAAAAAACTTGCCTAATTCCCTAACTAAATTCTGCCTCTGATGAACAAATTCAGTAGCAAAAGGATGGGAAGAGAGGCAACCCCCAGAATCCATGGGTTTGGACAGCTTTAGCATACTTAACTGTTTATACAGCATGCATCCACTTATAGGAAGAGCCATGAGTGAACAACTTCTGTTCCTGCTCATTTTACCGAGTAATATTTGTTCTGCAAGGGCCATACCCCTCACTCCAGTGACCACAAAAGAAGGCATGTGTCCCAGAGACAATTCTGGACCAGCATGGGCATCCAGGAAGATCGCCAAGTGTTCTGTTTCTAGTGGGAAGAGGGTGGGTACTGCAGGGTGTAAGAAACTCTATTGTTTGTGCTTGATGGGGTGGAAGAGTCAGAAGGGGAAGAGAAATGATGGAAGACAGAATGCAGTTGGGATAATTTTCATTTCTAAGATTGCAAAGCTGAATTTCAGTCTTGGGTTCTGGGAGATATGCAGGGCAGCAAGCACCCTCCATACAGATGTCTCAGAGTTCCGGGAGGTTTTAAGTTCAAAACGGTGACTTCAGCATTCAACAGCCCTGGCAAGCATTAAGAGGAAAAATTTGGCATGTGTTAAGGATCTCAAAGAGAGGAGGAGGGAGACTGCTGCCAAAAGCTCTCCATTTTGAACTTAGCTTTCCTCAGAAACTCAGTTTCTATTGCTGTTCATTAAAGCTGCAATTTCTATACCTGAGGGGAAAAAAAGAGCCAAAGATAAGGAGAGGAAGAGGCTCTTAATTTTGAACAACTGTTCACTTTTTGCATTCCTACCCTTAGGTTTTTGACAGTACATTCTTAATTGAAATAATTATTGACTATGCTTCCCAACTTGAGTTTGGTTTAGGCAGTAACAAAGGCATTTTTGGAAATTAGGCTTAATCTAGAAACTGAAAACAAAGCTCAGTGTTTCTTAAAAACAAACAATGTTCTTACTGTTTGTTAAGGGAGGTTGTTTTTTTTTCTCTGGTGCTATTTTGAGTTCTAGCATGTCTATTGTACACAGGCTGGAGCGTTCACTCTGGTTGTTTACAACAATTTCCCTTGTGTTGCCAGGCTTTTCTTCTATGAAATGAAGCATAATTTTGTAGGCAATGTACAAAACAAGCTGCAGTGTAAATAAATGGAATATGTGTGAAAAGTGTTGGCTCAACACCCCTCAAATTTGTCTCTAGCCTATAACTGTCATGAGAGCATTAAACACTCATGATAAGTCAAAAGCACAGTAGGTACCTCCTTGGATTAAATTTTAAAGGATTGTTTCACTTGTGCAAAATTGGAACTGAAAATATTTCTCTAATTTCTGTGTCTTTAGAGTAGGCTTTGGTGGCTGCCCAAATTCCATTTTGGGTCTGCTGAGCTCACTTGCAGTCACAGCTGCAGTTGCTACCAACATGCCTGAGACCACTGATTTTAGTACCTGAAGGAGACTTTTTTGGTGCAGTAGCTGGAAACTGTTTTTCTGGGGCAACCACATGTGCAAGCCAACAGGGGATGGAAGCATTTTGTACCATTACATCTTCATGTTCTCCACAAAAGGTCTATCTCCCATACTTGATGCACACCTGGGAGGGCCACATGGTCATAGGACAAAACCAATGGTTCTCTGACTCTTACTCAAATTTTGTGGGAGTGGGTTAAGCAATACAACATCTTAGTGTGATGTTGCTACTGTGGAGAAACAAGTAGTGGGGAACGCTTTTATTGTCAGTACCCTCACCCTCAGAGATGGCTTGGCACATGGCTCCAGCACAGCATCCCCCCATCACACACACATATCAAACAATCTGGCATGTGCATGCAAGTTTATATGCATAACACAAGGGAGACTCAAGAGAAAAACTTTGCAGAAGAATAATACTGGAAAAAAAATGGAAAAAAAATACTTAAAGCACTGAATAATAGTTATATAGCAATTCCCCCTACTAGCTCCATGATCAAAATCAGAGACCAATAGATAGGAGCTTGTGTCACCCTGTGCTGTGCCCATTTTCACAGCTGTCACATGCTCAGTCCTGCAAGCCTGGGGAGAGCCACTGAAATCCTCACTGATAGCTACTGTGCAGACACATTTTCATTTGTTGTCATAATCAGACTGGTGTAAAATTTAGCCAAGAAACACAGCTGTTGTGAATAGGTGTCTCATCTCCTCCACATGCTAACACACACCTTCCCAGCGTCAGTGAAAAATCTGACTCAAATGCGCTACCACAAGTGGACAAGTACCCTGTCACATGCTTAAGAGCTAAGAAATTTGGTACTAATCATTATTAAAACAGAAGGAAAAAAGAAGGTATAAACAAGGCTTATAAATTTCTCACTAGTATGGATGCCACTGGTAAGGACTGCCCCAACATGAGCAGAGACTCGGACTTCTCTGCAAGCATTTTCTGAATGCCCAAAATTAGTCATTGCTGGAATTACCTTCCTCTGGATCTGAAACAATTAGGCTGGCCTCCAAAAGTGTTCAGTAACTCAGAAATGGTGTCTTGTTAAACTGTATGATCACACAAGCCATCACAGAATATAAGATCCCTTTCTATTTATCAGTTGCTTAAGAGATGGTTAATAACACTATCCAGTTCTCTGATGAGCTGCTGAAAAACTGTGTTCAGGACCTCTGAGAAGTGGCAGTTGTAGAGCACCTTAGACTGCCTTAGGAAGGAGGTCCGCTGCACTGTGACACCTAACATTAGAAAGAATCTGCTGCCCGTGGGATTTCCAAAATAGAACATGTACATAGGCTATGTGGAACATAGGAAAGATACATCCAAAACTTTATGGTTAACTCACATTTTTTGAAAAGCTGCAACAGATCCTGTGTTTCCTAGAGGTGTCAGAGGCATTGTATGTGCTGTATGGCTGATCTGCCCATGTGCTGGATATAGATGAATTTGACCAAAAGAAGGGTTGTTTTGTTTAGCTCAATTTGACATGGACTTTTTGGTGCATAGTTCAGTTTCCTAACCAGAATTCTAATTAACTCCCCAAATGAACGCTATAACTTACTTTCAATATGCACTTTTCCTCTTCTATGGAAAACTAAGAGAGGTGTTTTGCTTCTGGAGAGGAGGAAGCTTTCCAGGAAGGAATTGCAGTGAATTGTTTGAGGCAGCCAGTGGCCTTCCAAACTCAGGGATTTCAGAAATTAAAGAGAAAATGAAAAATGGTTTCCTCCTCCTTCTCCTCCTCCATTTTCCTTACTACTAAGTCTAAAAAAAAAAGTTCAAACTATAGTGAGATGTATTTTAAGACTTATTTGAAGACTACCACTGAATCATTGTATTATTTTTCAGTTTTAGGAGCTATTCAATTAGCAATGACCTGGTAAAACAATTTTATTTCTCTGGGTACCACTTGGTGTGGTTAAGGAATACAGTAAAACTGAGACTAATTTGCTGTGAATGCTAGTGCACTAGACCATGAGGCTCCATGTCAGTAGAAAGCCGCATGTGACACGCAGATTACAGGCTATTTTTTATTGTCAAACTCAATCCTTCATTCAAACAAATACATTGTCAGAACCCTAATTATTTCTGTTAGAAGCATTGCAGCTTGTTATAAAGGGTCGTAAAGTCTTTCTCTGCAAATTCTTGATCATCGCATTACAATTCCAAACCATTTGTGAAATACACCATTTAATTTACAGCCTGTTTCTCTATGTGGGCTCTGATTACAGAATCATCAATCATTGTAAAGTATTAGCCCTGTGATGAACCATGCACTGGTTGTTTTTCCCACTCTGGTCTGAAATTAATGCCATTAGTTTTTTCCTTATTATCTCCTGTTCCTCATAATTGCTGACAGGCAAACTGGAAAATCTTGCCTTTTATTCAATCATCTTGCTCTTTTCAGCAGTGGGAATTTTGGGCAAATACAGTAACAATCCTTCTGGCTTCATCTAGTACTATAGAGTTTCATGGACAGGTTTTAAAATCCTTCATTATCAAGCAAATATTCTGTGCATGCATTGGAAGCTGCTTCCCTGACTGTAACTGTGAATGGAATTCAAGTTTGATCAATGGAAAAGTTTCTACAGGCCTAGTGACTGTTGGTACATGTCTATGTGCAAAACTTGTGGCTTATAATTATGCTTTGAGGGAAGAAACACAGCAAAATAGTAATATATCTTTCCATTGCTGGCATCTTCAGGCCAGGTCAAAACACCAGAATCAAGGTGGCTGGAACATGATGAGAATTCAGGCATTAGAGGTCTGTGTTTTTTTGCCTGGAATGAAAACGCTGACAGCTGGAAGATGTTTTAACTTAGTCTGTAAAGGTGATGGGATCCCTGTGGAATACAGCTGAAAACAGGTATGTGGAAACCCTGGATCTGGTAAGAGCTGGAGGTGGTTACCTGAGGAGAAAAGACCTGGGTCACACTGCACCAAAATGTCTATTTGAGTACAAAAACAAGAGCTAGTTTTTTAACACTTTATAACAATACAAATCCCATCAAGCAAGATTTACTACACCCCTGGACAAGTGATGATGCAGGGTGACCTCACATTGCTGGGTGGCAGTGTGTGGGTGTAGTAAAACTTTGCCCTAGATTTAACAGAACAGCCTGAGGCTAAGTATCTTTCCTGACCAACATCATGAACAGCAGGTGGAAGTTATTGGTGGCTCTAGGCTCAGGCTGATCCGGCACTTGGAGCAAGAGAAGTGACAGCAATTCTTCCAGGCAGGCTGCTCCCCCTAAACACAATCTTTGTGGCGTATTGCTGTGAGCATAGCACAGCAATGACACAGCTTTCTTGAGATGTTTTTATGCAACCCACTTTGGTTTTGTATTGCTGATTCAGAGTGTGCTATGTACAGAAGCAAAGACCCTAGCTGATCCACTGGATTCATCAGTGTGAATTTGTACTTCAGAGGACAGTACAGGCCTTTGGAATGCAGGTATAGATACTGAGTAAGAAAAATCTTCAAAGATTCACATAGAAAAAGTTTCTGAAATACTATGAATAAATTATATTCTTTGTTGTGCATGGATTGGGAGCACAACAGCCAAATCCTGAACTAGGAGCAACTTCATTGTAGAGAAACTACCACCAAGGTCTGTTTGGGGTTTTTTTCACCCTTTCTTAATACTTACCTATTGTAAGTAAGATGTCTGTGTTGGTTGATCTGAATTTTCTGTAAACTGAACTCTGAACACTTTGGCCTTTAGTCTTTTAAGGAAGTCGGCTTAGTAAATTTCTTTAGTTTAATAAGGAATTCACTCTGCTCATCCATTTTCTGAGACAAAACCCAGCTTTGGAGATTAATTGCTCTTTTCCTGGAACAACTAAAAGAGAAGTCTACTGCTTGATCTGGCAGCAACACAAGGCTTTTGGAGTCTGTCCACTTCTGGAAAATTTAACCCAGTGTTTTTAAGGGTTTATCACTTTCTGACTCGTATATCAAGATAAAGTAATACTCCTTCAGAAATTTTCAGGAAAGAGAAAAAAGCTGAGCAGCAGTCTTTGAGAAAATTTAAAATTTGCCATTTCAGGATCCTGCTTTTTTATACAACATTATTATATTTATTATGCATTGACAGAAGTAATATGATAAACATCAGTATAAGACATTGTTTAGCTGCAGGGTATTTCTTAGTAATATAAATGACAATAAACCCCAAATTGCAAATAAAAGTGAAGAGGTGAAGGAGAATTGTCTTCAAGGATTAAAACCACAAATATATTTATGTATCTCAAAGCAACAACTTATGAGTAAAGAGAAGTTTTGAATTTAAACCCTTCTGAATGAAATGGAGAATCTGATAGCAATGGGAAGCAGAACTACTAAGGTATTATCCATTCAAAGGCAAGAACATGCATGAAAATGACTACTAAATCCATTGTCACAAATGTCTTTGAGATCAGTGAAGCGGAGATATTTAGTGACTTGGCATTGCTCAAAACCCACTAATCTCCATGAGCAGACTGAGATTCAAAGCAGACCAGAGAGCAACCCTTTGTTCATCATAATAAAGAATTTGCTGTATTCAAATGAAGTCACAGCAAAGTGGATGTGTGCCAGTGCAGCACCAGTGTTTCAAGAGAAAGGCAAGCTAGGAAATTATAGACCCTTCATCTCAATGTCTGCAATTTGCAAAATAAAGGGTACAACGAGGAGAACATTTGCAAAATGCATGTGCAAAGGAGTGTAATTCTCTGTAATCTACTTGTAGATAACTAGCAAGGTTAGGTAGTGTCAGTTAACTAATCTCCTTTTTGAAAGAACTATGCTACATTACTTAGTTATTAAAATTAAAACACTCAAAATAACAATTCATGTAGCAGGCTGTTCACCTAATACTCCGTGGCAGAAGAGGTTAATTCTCCACTAAAATCAGTGCCATTATTCTATAAGAACTTGAACAAAATGGTAATCTAGGTCCCAAGTCTCCCAAGTTTAGGTTTTGCAGACAGGTGGACTGAGCAGCCCAATGAGCAATGTGACCACAAAATAGAGACACAAAGGGAAAACGATCCAGACTTCTAACTGCAGTTGTATCAGGTATCTTCAGTACACTTACCCGTGTCATGTGTAATTATCCCAAGCCTCTCTTAGAAGGGTGATAGTCCTCTTCTTCTCTTACAGTCCCAGTAAGCTGCCCATGAAGAAGAGTTGTGTTCAAGGACAAATTCTGAGGAAATAAGTATTAGAAACAAAATTATTGGCTTCATACACAACTCTGCTATTATTCATTGCCTTGGGTCTAGCCCAGCCTCCCATTCCTAGTACTTGATCCCCTTGCACTTCCACTCTTCTTCTGCTGTCCTTCCTCTGTGATTAGATCCATCCTCTGACATTCCTGTTCCTCCTTTTCTTTGTTGTAGTTCCCCGAGCTGCTTCACTCTGCCTTCATTTTCCACTTTTGTGTTTATCCAAGTAACATGTTCCAAATTACTAACTTAGACAAGGCAGTAGATGCTTCATTAGCTCTAGCTCAAGTGAAACTCTTTATCTTGCCATCTACACCAAACTTGTGCATTGTCACTGTATTTTGGCCAAATATCTTCAATAGGACAAAAAGCCTTCAGGAAGAGGCATGCTGGCTTCTCCCTCTGCTCTGCTCCTTCCTGCTGCTCCATTCCTCCCACAATAAAGCCTAACTTGACAGTTCATTCAAATGAAAAAAAAAAAAGTTATACACAAATAAGTTTGTTCTACAAACACTTGAACCCTTTGTATTTAGTAACATGTTAGTACCCACAAGGTTTTCTTTTTGCTTACATAAATCATACATTAAAATACAACACACCTCTACCAAAGGAAACCAGCAGAACAGAAGAGCTGAAGTATTTGTAAACAGAGCCCAACCATTTAGAAACCAAAAAATTAATTTAAAAGACTTAGAAATTCAAGCCAAAACATTATGGTTGAAAAGATAATCACCAAAAAAAATGCTTAAAACACCAACACTTTAAAATTCAGTTTTTGTTTTACAACATCTTCCCTCTGAAAACAAAACCAAAGCCCTAATCTCCCGGAAGAGAAATGAGTGAGATTTAGTACATGGAACTTAAGACCTTTTCCTGTTTCCCAGGGGGGTTGCTGCAGTTGAATTGAACTTGCCACAGCCATTAGCTGCGACCTTGACTGTAATTCACATTATGTGTATTGTACTCAAATCCCACCGCGTGTTTAGTAGTACACGTTTACACATGTATTGTGCTTGTACAGCAGGTGACCGCTGGATTACAAACTGTCCCAACCGCGTTCACGTCAGAGGGTCCCTAGTTATCAATTTTAGCTCAACAATCATGAGGTGTGACAGATCCAGGTTTGGGTCATTTTACACGTTTGCCGATTTCTGAGCTCTAGTATGAAAGTTTCTGAACTTTTTTTTTTTTTTTTTCCCCCTCACAGAGGAAGATTACAATGGCTTCATTTGGATGTTTTTTTTAAGGAAGCCGAAAGTCTTACACAACCCTCCGACGTGTAAGCAGCGGGGGCTTTTCGGTGTTTATTTATAACCCGCTGCGGCACCGATCACTGCAGAGCCCTAACCGCACGGGGCCACGGAGAGGGGCAGAGCACAGGCGGCCGCTGCCGAGGGCTGCTCGGAGCCGGGACGAGCCCCCGCCCCCGCCCCCGCCTAGGAAATACGCAGGAGCCATCGCTGCCGGCACACGGCCTCCTCCCCTCTCGGCGGCCCAGCCCTCGGGCCTCCCCGTCCGAGGGGCCGGGCGGGGCCGGGGGCGTCCCGGCGCCTCGACCGCGCTGCCCGCGCCCCTCCCGCGCAGCGCCGGGCGGCACGGCGGCCCCGCCGCGCGTGTTTACGCGCCGCGCTCCGCCGGCAGCAGCAGCCGGAATCCGAGGCAAAAGCCGAACAGGATCGCGGGCGGGAGCATGGACGGGGACTGCCGGAGCTCGGAGCGGGGCTGCCGCAGCTAGGCCGGCCCTCAGCGCCCGGGGGCGGTGCGGAGAGCGGGCCGTCGCCAGCGGCGTGACAGCGAGGGGCACGGACCTGGCGGGGACTGCCCGCTTCCGTGCTAGTCCGCTTCGGCTGAGCCTGTCCGGCTCCCAGCGTGTGTGACTTGTTTGTTTACTCAGGATTTTTCTTCATGGAGGAGAGCAGGGTGGGAGAGGCTGGGAGAGGCAGGAAGAGGTCGGCCGCGTTTCCTCATGGAGAACGGGACAGCTTGATCCCGAAGGAGGACGGACGAGGAAAGAGGAACAAACAGTTTGGTGTGGTCTCGTTCAGCCTTTAAAGGAAAAACGGGCCATCAGAACTGTTCATTTTTCTGGACGCTCCCAAGGAGTTGTCTGGAAGGAGAACTTCCAGAGTAACTTCCATTTTTTCGGGGAGCTTACCTGAAAAAACATCAAACCCAAACAAAAATAATTCCACCAGCACCAAAAATTAGCTTTTATGAACCACTGCACTCCCCAGAAAACAGGAACATGCATAACACAGAAAATGTCTCTTACCTCTCCAGCTAGTGAACTAGCTTGTAGCTGATTGATGAAGGAATCTTTAAAGTGTGAGTGATCCCCAAGTTATCTATCTGCCCAGTGTTTCCCTTAACTTTGGGAAGTTTTTATAGCTCCAAGTGATATTTACTTGGAGCCTTGTCAGTGTGGTATGCAAGCAAAAAAATGTGGAGTGCCTTTTTTCAAAGGAAAGTATTCATCTCCAAGATAAAGAATTTATGGAAAAAAAACTACACTATCTTATCATTGGTAGCAAGATGAACAAAATAAAATTTTAGTCATTGCTTAATTTATTGGTGTAAATATTTTTATTGCTGGTGTTGACTAACAGCTATGTAGCCTTTTTTTTTTTTTTTTTTTTCTTCCACAAGATTTACAAAGGAGCTTCCATGTGAAAAGTAAGTCTGAAAGAAGTTTTTTGGGTCCTGTAATATTTATGTTTTTCTGAGTGCCCGATCTAATTTGAGGAAAAGCTAGTTACTTTCTTTTAATTGCTATCTCTGCAAATTCAGCTTTGACTTTCAGAATCAATCTAAGTTCTTTGACACTTCATTGAGAAAGAGGAAGTTGATGTGCCAATCTTGCAGTTTTCTTTAGTATATATTTAATATAATTTGCAGGGGAAGTTCCATCTGAATTAAGACAATTAATGAATACACTTGCTTAAAATAACATTTCAATTATCATCTTTCATTTCCTATATCCTCCCTTTAATTCTCATGTCATTTCAGGGATTGTTATTTCATGCACATTGCTGTTACCCCATATGAATGAGCACAAGCAACATAGAAAATCCCTCAAATAACTTTTGTGTGTGTGTGTAAGAAAACCCCAGCTTATGTATACATGGTTATTTCCATTTTCAGAGGCCTATGTATCCTGTGTGTCTGCCCTCAGTGTAGACTCTTCGGGTTTTTTTGCCTGCACTGCTTTTGTTCAGAAAAAGTGTTTTCTCTCTTTTTTTTTTTTTTTTTTTTTCATGTTGAGTCAGCTAATTAAGTAGGAAAATGTTAGTGTTACTTTTTTCAAGTTCATCCCCATGTTTTTCTCAGTCTAGTTAATTTGTAAAAAGGGGAACCATAGTCACTGTATTAGCACTAGCATGAAACTCCAGTGAGTTGACCTCTTTTTTAAGCAGGGGAACAAAACCTTTTAAGAGACATGAACGTGTAAATCACATTAAAGTACTAATGGTAAAAGAAAGACCTCTGGGGAGGGGTTTCTAAAAAGCCGTGCAGGTCTGGTTGGTGTTCATTCTCTCACAGTCCAAGGATGGACTGTCTGGAATTCCTTTCATTTCTGTACCAGTAAGGTTATTCAGACCTAGTCAGTATTTCAGTAGTAACTGAAAAGTTATGTGTAATGTCTGGTGAATTTTTCCACTTCATTCATGCCAGCATGGCTGGCACTGGGACCTCCTTCACGCAGAAGGCACAGCCTTGTCTGCAGGGTGGCATTTTACTGCACAACAGCCAGACGCAGAAGTGACCCTGTGCTCCCCACTCAGCTGACAAGTGGGGCAGAGGCGTGTCACAGAAGCGATGATTTCGCGTACTGAGAAGGGGGTCGGAAGGTTGCCACCTCTCCTTTTGAGCAGCATCTGGTAGACAATTTTCTGCCTAATATTGTCAATCATTCCCTTGTTCTTGAAGGTGCCTGGCTGTCCTCCCAGCTGGAGTGAGAACTTCAATGATCACTAGAAAGCAAAACAAATGCAAAGTTTACAAAGGGAGTGTGGAGAAGGCAGGTCCCCGAATAAAGAAGTTGGCAGGGGCTCAGATGCCTGGGATTATGAGGGAAGTGGGACACACACACACAGTTAGTGCACATGCTGGTTTGAATACCAAAGCTCAAACAAATACATTTGTGGCACTCTAAAAAGTGAAAAGTGAATGACTAGTTGATTAGGTTATATTTGAAAAAAATGTGATGAAATGTGCAGTAAATTGAGGGTGTCTTTGTATTGCTGCTAGATTTTTAAAGGCAAGAACTGAAGCATAGCATCATCAGTCTGGGAGGAGGCAGGAGCAGGGGGGTCTTGCCTCTAGTGATAAAAAGCTGGCATTCATGGACAAGGGGAAAAAATATTCAGATATTAAAGAAAATAACAAAAAATGTATTATTTCCTTGAAGGCATATAAAAAAAAAGGAGAAAAATAAAAGAGATTAAAAAAAAAAAAAAACCAAAAATGAGAGCTAGCTGAGGCAGGATTCAGGGTGGTCCAATAAAATGCCTGCTGTTGATGTAGCCACCTGCTCCTATGAGGCAAACTAAAGCACACCCATACTAGTGCTTGTTAGCTGTGGCTAGTGTTGCATTGCTGAGTGATGGTCCCTGGTGGAAGCACTTCTGGGACCAGTGAGCAGGGAGGTTATAGAGTAAGTAATGCCTCCTCAGCATTACAGAAAAATCTCTGCTTTTTGAAGTAAAAGGAACTTGTTCCCTTGATGTGATGTCAGGGAAGCTTTGCCTGTAGTCATGATCACAGTAGCAGCTGCTGGATAGAACAAAATGTCAAACAGATCAGTAAATAATTATCTTAAAAATTTGATGAATACTTAACTGAACAAGGGACTAAATGAAATATTTGGGAAAAATATGTATTATAAGACAACTCCACCTGATGGTAATCAGCACGGAGTAGTTAAGCCAGTGCTAGGGAAAGACAGATTTATTTATTTTTCTGTGCCTAGTGCACAGGGCTACCCAGTGGGTATACTGAAAGAAGATAGACAATAATTATTCAAGATGAAGTGAAAAGCTGTCAGTGTAATTCACCTTCACAGATTGCTCTAGAAGAACTTCTACAGGGAGATATATAGGCTTACATCTACTTATCATAAGAATTGTCTCATGTCTTTAGAGAGAGAGAGAAATTTCATTTTTGGAAGTATGAACTGATTGTTAAGGTTAGAGGCAAAGAAGCACCTGAAACATTTCTGCTGTGTTGGAGAGCTGTGTACACAAAGGGAGTGTGGATGTGCACATTAACTTTTAATAAGCTTGGAAATCATTGACATGTAAACAGCTCCTACTCCAGCCAGAGCCTGTACTTACATTAGAGGCATATTTTGGTGTGGTACAATCATGAGATATCTCTGTTGAGCTAAGTGATACAATATTACCCCATATATCACAAGAATTTACGTGGTGTCAGGCCATGGCTATGGGCCAGAATTGTTCAGCAGATCACCCCAAGAGTGCTAAGACTGAGTCTCTGGCAAAAAATGTTGATGTGTGATACTGGATTATGACCTGTGTTTGACACTTAACTGTTTGTGAATGTAAATATATAGAAAAGGACTGTCTAGGACTCCCTGACTTCCTTCATAATTTAGCTCCCCTGGGAAGCACTGGAAGGACAGCAAGGGTTCAGCTTCAGCTCCATTCATACTGCAAGTCAGACAGACTGGAAGAAATGGAGCAAACAGTCATTTCTATCTTTTGTTTGTATCAAATATTGTGAGAGAAGTTATTCCTACTATAGCTCCAATCTGGCTTGCCTGAGAAGTGCTAGAAATCTTTAACCAATCTGTTGTAGAGTTGTCAACACTGTCTTCTCATTCCATTTGATAACCCAACAGGAGTAAAAAACATTAGCAGCTCAGATTACTAATGGAAAGTCAGTCTTCTCTAAACCCCTTCCTGGGACTGCACTGGCCATCAACCTAGTGAACTCTGGATTGTCATTCCCTCTGGACCCCAAAACTATTTTGGCATCTCTCCCTCCACCAGAATTTGGTTACACTTTTCCTCTGTCACCCTGACCAACTCTTGCAGGGATCACATGCTGTCCTTCTCTGCTTTGAGATCTGATGGGCCATAAACTGGTGGAGTCCTGTGGAGAAGAGGAAACATTTTGGGGGATGGAGCATCTTCCTGCAGGCAGGCAGGCCTGGGATGTTTTGTGTGTGCCTGAGTACCTGCCTGAGCCTCTTTGCCTTCTGCCACCATGCTTCCAAACCAGAGAACCCATCTAAGTAATTCTTGAAACAATTGTTGAACTGAGAACTGAAAGCCTGGTAATTGATTAGCAATCTCTGTTTTTATGTTCACCAGAAACCTCAGGGCAAGAGGTGTCAAGTTAGCTATACCTTAGAGCAGATCCCAGAGCAAACCTGGCAAAAAGGCTGAATAGGGAGTTCAAAGAGACGCTGAAGTGTGAGCTGTCATGGGAGTTAACAGATGTGCCTCTACAAGCCCAGCTATCCTTTATCACCACAGTTTTCTGCAAGAGATCCTTTGGTTTCCATTCTGTTGTTTGTAGTGTTCATGCTAGTACATATAATCCAATTCATATGATCCAATTTAGTAATCCACACTTGCTGCATATAGTTTCTAAATTTGTTTCTTATTTTGCTGCAATTAAAACACACAGGACTTTAAAAAAACTAAGGAAGTCTCTCAATATATATCCCAATATGTGGCAGATAGGAATGGGACTCGTAGTAACACAATTATAATTCAGATAACTGTGAACACAACCCACTAGAGAAGATCACAATTAGATTCAGGTAGTATTAAAATTATATAAAACACTTCAAATAATCTGAAGACTAGGAGGTATTGGAATGATTCTATTTCCATGCCTTTAAGGTATAAGGAACTATGACTACCATTGAAATTCATGTTGAAATTCATGTTTAAGGTAATAAAACCTAAGCATAACTTAATTATGTCAAATATAAACTCTAAATCTGAACATTCAGCATAGGAATAAAACAAAACAAAAAAAAAAGTATTTATATATATATTATTTTTCCCCACCAATTTCCCCTTTATACAACATCAGCTTCAAAAAACTATGACTGATCCACTCATCCAGGTGTCAAGAAGTTAAGCACACATGTAGTAGCAGGAAAAAAGACAGAACATCTTGTGGCAGCATGTACTAGAAGTTTTGGCTGCTGTTCTGCTGAGATGGGCTGAGCTGACATTGCAGTGCAGCTGGTCAAAGCACTGGGAAAACATCTGGAAAGGACAGTTTTGGAGAGGTGGGGAAATACTGCTGGAAACCCTGATATGCCAGAATTTGCCAGCAATTTTGTTGCAGATCTTGACCCAGATCTCTGGGAACCTTGAAATAATGAATGCAAACAACTGGTTTGCAGGTTGGGTTGAGAGAATTCAAACAACTTACAGAGTTTGACATGAAAAGCCACTTCAGTATTTAAGAACAGGTACTGTATTATGTATAATTTCTTGCCTAAAAAATGCTGTATGCTATATTCCAGAATAAAAAATACCATTGCTTTTTGAAAGGGATGAATTAACCTAGGATGAAGCTTGGCCCCATGCTGACAATATGTGTACATTTGGCCTGTTGGCAGGTCTCTAGAACAGAATGTGCAGGGAGAAAAGTACTGAACACTGAGAAGGGAATGACTGTAATTCACTTGTAGATGGAAAAGAATATACATATGGCTCAAAAAATAACATGTGAACGCAGACTTAAGATTTATAGAGGAAGAGTTTAGGAAAAGCATGTGACAACCTTAAGTATAATTCAGTCTCAAGAGGCATTAATGAATGGCATAGAAGCCTGTAGCAAATTTAAATGCTGGCCACAGTAACTTGAAACTGTTTGGAAACGATTTTAATTTTCTAAAAAAAAAGCTTTTCAGAAAGATATTTTAAGTTCGAAGCACAGAATTTAAACCAGAAATTATTTCCCTAACAGTTCCAGGTAATTTTCTTCTCAACAGGGTATAGATACCACTGCTTCAATTATTGATCTTGAAAAAAACCCAAACAAATTCTTAATTTCAGAATTTTTTTCCTCCAAAAGTTCCATTTTTCCGCCATTTATCTTTTTTTAGGGGGAAGAAGTGAAATAATTTTATTTTACTGAAGCCCGAGAAATCTGGCAGCCTGTCCTGCGGGTGGAGGTTGTCACAGAATCAATTAGGTTGGAACAAACCTCCGAGATCATCGGATCCGACGTATGACTGAACACCACCGGGTGAACTAAATTATAGTACCAAGTGTCATCCCCAGTCCTTCCTTAAGCAGCTCCACGGTCGGCGACTCCCTCCACCACCTCTCCTGGGCAGCTCAGTCCCATATCTAAACACATTCCTCCTGATGTCCAACCCAAACCTTGCCTGGCGTAGCCTAAGACTTTAGCCTCTCGTCCTGTCACTGCTTATCTGAGAGAAAAAGCCGCCCTCTCCCTGGCTACAGCCTCCTTTCAGGGACTTGTAGAAAACACTAAGGTCCCCCCGAGCCTCCTTTACTCCAGCCTAAACAACCCCAGCTCCGTCAGCCACTCCTCACAGGACTTGTGCTCCAGACCCTTCTCCAGCTTTGTTGCCCTTCTCCGGACACGCTGCAGCACCGCAATGTCCTGTCGGGCACCCGTGCCCTGCTGCGGTGTGAACACAGCACACGCGGGCAGGGCCGGCAGGGCGCTCCCGGGCCGAGGCGGGTGGGCGGCGGGGGCCGGCCTGCCCGGCAGCCAAATCCGCCCGCGGCTCCGGGCGAAGGCGGCGCGGCCCCAGCGCCCCGCGCCTGGCGGAGCCGCGGCCGGCGGGAATCCAGTCCGGGTTTTGGCGCCGGGGACCGGCGGCGGCGAGGAAGGGCGAGCGGGAGGGACCGCGCGCTGCACCCGACAGCCGAGCCGGGCCGGGCGGGCAGCCGGCGGAGGAGGAGGGCGCGGGGAGCAGGTGGGCGAGCGGCGGGGCGGCCACGCCGGCTCCGGGCCCGCCTGGCCGCGGTCGCGGGCCCCCATGGCCGCGGCGCGCCCGCCGCACACACCCACCGCCGCCCCCCGGTGAGCGCCGCCGCCGCCCCTTGGGCACCTCGGCGGGGCCGCTGCCCGCGGCCGGGGCTGAGCGCGGCGGGAGGCGGCCGGGCCGGGCCGGCCGGGCGGAGGCAGCATGCAGGCGCGGCGCTTGGCCAAGCGCTCCAGCATGGGCAGCCGGCGGCTGAGCGCGGCGGCGCCGCAGGTGGACGCGGTCCGGCCCCCCAAGCCCGAGAGCGCCTGGAGGCCGCCCCGGCGGGAGGGCTCCGCTGCGGCGCTTGAGGAAGAGGACGAAGACGAGGACGTGGTGGTTGAGGTGGAGGAGGAAGAGGAGGAGGAGGAGGGCGGCCTGGGGAGCGCCCCCCCGGCACTGGCCGGCCACGGCAAGGGCCCCCTCCGGGGGAGCCTTAAGGTGCGTCCCGGGAGGGAGCGGGGCGGGGGCGGTTGAGGGGCCCGGACGGGGGTGCGGAGCCGGCGAGGCGGGCCGGGCCGGGCCGGGCCGGGCCGGGCCGCTGTCCCGGGCTGGGCCGGCAGGCGCTGCGGGCGGCCTGGGGCCGGCGACGGGGCTGGGAGCGGGCTGGCGCCGGGAGGCTCTGGGGGACTCCGACGGCGGGCGGGCGGGCCGGCTGGCCGGCCCTCAGCAAGTCCCGGGCGAAGCTGGCGGGGGGCGTGGGGAGCCATCGGGGTCTGAAGGAGTTTGAGCATTGGGAGTGGAGACTTGGCTGGGTGAAGCGCGCGGCTGGCGGGGGTTGGAAGGATGTTCGACCCGGCCGTGTGCGCAGAGGTGTTCGGAGAGCTGTGCCTGCGGGGCGTGCGAGCTGCCGGGGCTGGGCAAGGCTCCTGCGAGCGCGGGTGGCCGTGGTCAGGAGGCCTGGGTGGGCGACCTGTGGAAAGTTTAGGAATGCAGCCTTTCTGTGCAGAGGCCCGATTCAAATCCCATCGAAGCGTGCGCGGGCAGTGCGCTGAAATCGGTGCGGTTTGGAACAACCTGATGAACACACCCACTGGCTGAGATCCCGCAGATTTAGGCGTAATGATTTTATTATGAAGCGTTTTCTGTAATTATTTTTCTCTTGGGATAACCAGGGTAGTAGGATTAAGTCTATGTACAGTACTATAGAGGATTCGTGTGATAGATGTGCACTGGTTATGGAAAATAAATGTGTATGAAAGTTTAAAGGGCACCCATTTTAATTGATTTTTGGTTGTTTGGTTTTTTTTCAATCTAAGTAATAATTCTTACTTAATAAGAGTTCAGGGTTGGATAATTGGAGTGCTGTATTACCATTGGGGTCTCTCCTGTATCCACAGATGGGGAGAAAAAGAAGGAAACAAATCCAAAGCAAACGACACACAAAGGAAAATAGCAGCAGAAATGCAAGTTATCCCTGTATTACTTCAGAGCAGTTTTGTTACAGCACTGAGAATCAGTGTGACACAGCTGGGTCATCGGACTGTAGCTCTTCACTGGGTCTGTCAAATGCCATGAGTTGCGGTTATGGTGTTTGGGTCAGACCATCCAAGGTACTGGGGCCTGGCAGGCTGAAACAACTTTGTTGCTACAGAAACAACACTTGACACTTGAGTGGTAGCTTTAGGATGAGGAACACTACAATGGACTTCTGGTCCCATCATTCTCCCCTTAGTAATGAAAGTCTTAAGTGGTAGAGAAGGCTTAGAGGAACTTCCTGTGTATACCTAATAGGAAAAAGAGTGAAATTCTTAAGTGGAGCATAATAAACTGAAATATAACTGGATTACATAGGTATAATCTGCATATAATGTGTGAGTGTACTGTTCTCTTTGTGAACCCTCAACATGCTTTCAGGTAGTAGGACTGTAAGAGATTGCTGGTATTTCTGCCTTACACTTAGGAGTATGTGTACTTACAAAAATATTGTGCTTGCATGTATTTACTTCCTTGAATAGTAAACCTATCTCATAGGTCAGATGAGTGTAGTAATGTCTGTTAGTCTACTTTTAGCGTACATAATAAACTGCTGTGTCACCACTGATAACCAGGTGCACATATTTACCCTCTTTGGAGGTATGTTTCTGTCATTACCTGCTCAGTTTCTGCTTTCTCTGTTTATACTTTTGAGTATTATAAACTACAGGGACTTAAAATTTAACATTGTAAATGAATTATCTTTGGTTTCTGTGTATTTCTTTAGAGATTGTTAGTGTGAGAGCTCTCAAAGCTTAATGGGAGGGTTCTTCCAAGTAATTTTAAAGCAGCAGATTAAACTTCTTTGCCTTTGGCATTGTGTTTCTGAGTGCTTTTAAACTTGAAGCAACTGAACTGCAGAGGTGCTTCCCAAAAGTAGCTCTGGCTTTGTGGCTTGGAGTGTGTCAGAAAGTGGGTTTTCCAAGTGGTTTATGTTTCTTTTAATGAGAGAAGCAGACATAAAATGAATATTGAGGTCCAACTGCAAAGTACTGGGAGGGTAATAGGACTGGCATGATCTGGTTGTGATTTGTCAACTGGAATTCCTTCCAAATGGAGAAGTGGCATGGAATAAGCAGCATTTGACTCCCAGGGCTTTTGAAATGGGGCCTGGGAACAAAGTAAATTGAAGGGGTGTCGCCTCCTGAGAGATGGCATAAATTGTTGCGGTGACCAATACTCTTCATAATAAGAGAAATCCTAAAGAGCATCAGAATTCATTTGGACTTGAAAGGAAAGTGATCTGGGTTTTGCAGTATATGCTATCTGGATAATTCAATTAAGAAGCATCACACAGTGTTCTGGTGTGTATTCACATATACATTTGATGTCTGTGCCCTTAGGTGGAATGGCATTTTAAAGCTAGAGGTGTCAGGGGCTTGTGACAAAGTCACTTCTGTGAACTGCCTGTGATACAAGGATGAAAGCATCATAGGGTCAGCAATGGAATTAATACTGTTAAAAGGTGCCTGAGAATTTGGTTCACTAGTCAAAAATCAGCAAAGTACTGGTGCTATTAGGTCTTATAGCCACATTCTCTGCTCCAGAAAGAAGTCCGCTGTGTGGCTGCACCTTTGGTAGTCTGGTTTTGACCCTTACTCTTAAGCATGGGGATAGAGGGGAAGAAGTACTTTATACAGATAAATATTATTTCTCCAGTTTCTGAAGTCATGGAAAGAGAGCACATATATGACAATAAAGAAAGACTGGTGGTCATGGGGAAGATACGAAAATCGTGTCTTAATGGTGCTGTAGCTGCCCAGGAGGAGAACACTGGAGAATGTTTTTGTTGCTTTTTCTCCCCTGCTATGCTGCCATGCTGGAAGAGGCATGAGTGTGCTGTGTGTGACTGGTGGGTAATGGCAGAATAGCCAGAGAATCTTGGAGAGCCTGTAAAGCCTAGCTGAGAAGTGCTGTGTTTTCTTACTTTGTCAGAACTAGTTCATGAATCTCTGTATGGAAATGAATTACACCAAGGTGCTGATTATGCACACTTATTTTGCATGTGAAACTTTTTGTGCAGTCCATATTTGCTTTGGCTGCATTTGGATTTTCAGCTATTTGAAATTAGATGAAAAAGTATAAGTAGTGTAATTGCTAGTACTTTTTCTTGAAGCATGGGTTAATTTGCAGTCCTGTTTAATTCATCTTTAGTATGCAGCCTAGTTCAAATATCACAAATAGCCATGTTAGTACCATGCTGGGGTTAATGCAGTCTGTGGAAAGTGCTGAGTTTGATGATAGGGTAAGAAGTTTTGAAGTAGGGTCCATCAGCAGTCTCCAGTGCTGACTTTATCAGATACTTAGAAGAAAGCCCCACTGCAAGTAGCAGAGTTATGCTAATTTGTCTGTAAACAATTAGAATGCTATGATTTAGATTGTGGGCTAGTAGTGAACATGGGCTTGTGATAACATGTCAGCATGTTGCAATGTTTTCTCTACTGTAGTGAATAGTAAATGAGTTAGTGCTTACTTCGTTCAGTTGAGTTCCAGCCCAATTTCTGTCCCCAGGCTAAGAGTATGGACACAGGACATTCCTAATCCCGCTGACTATGGGTGCTGCACCTGTTCCTCACCCATGGAACTACCTGTTCCAGATACTGGCTTGTTTGTGAACACCTCTTTGTAGTTTAGAAGGATAAATTTTCCACAAGTGGATTTGATCCTGCAAATACATAGCTCCCAAAGTGATGGAGAATGATCAGATGAAGTCAGAAAATTAAAGATCCAGAGAGCTGTGCGGTGACGGCAGAGGAATACAAGAGCCCAGGCAGTATAAGCAGGACTTTAACTTCATGCTTACACTTTAACATTGGGCTCAGTTTTGACCACTTTGTGAAGTGAAATTTATGACAAGTGCAAAGTAAGGAGCATGTACAAGTCTGTTCCAGAGGTTTCAGGATGGAGATGGCAAACATTGGTAGGAGTTCATGAAAAATTATGCTTTTGAACACAGTTTTGTGGTTTGTTATCTTTTGGGTTGATTTTTTCACCCTTTTTTGTTTTTTAAAGGTAAAGACATATGTGTGATATGTGGGATGCAGAAGAATCTTTAGAGCTTATATGGAAGAAATCAGTTGCCTTTCAGTTATGTGTTGTTCAGCTGTGTTGAATTCACTCTCTTCTCTTTTTCTTTCTAAAGCCAGGTGTGAATTCAGTCCTTTAAATTAGACTTTCAGCTTTGCTGTCTGAATGGACTATATACTCATCGTGGACAAAAAAGTGGGTTTTCCTGCTTGATTAGCAAAGTGTTATTTAATTTAGCTTTCATATGTGTATGCAAATGTATTTTAATAGGCAATTTCCAAAATACAAGCTTCAAATACCAGATTTCCTTAGTGGAGGAGAGACCTTGCAAAACACATTAGGAACTTAAGAGGAAAATTAAATCTTCCCTTTCAGACTAATAATGATAATGTTATTTTTATAAATACTGCTAGTTATTAGAACACCCGAACTTACGTCCTGAACCTGGAGCCTTTTAGGCTAGGCTGTGTACAAACTTAGAACAAGCATGATCCTGGTCTGCCTACTTCTGTAGAGAGTAACATGAGATATGAATGAACACTGATGGACTGTGAGGAACAACTAAAGGATGAGACGAGAGAGGCAGATAAACACCAGCAACTTAGCTGTATTTTTGTAAGTAGATAAAGTTAATTTTTAAATTTCAATCTTCCTTCAGTTTCTTGTTCTTGAGTGAAAACCTGTCTAGTGAAGTTGGTGTGGAAAATTCTTGGCTAGACTTGTGGTTTTTTTTCTTTTCTTCCTTTTGAAAAATTTTAAATTTTAAATTTTAACATAATATGGATTACTGGAGGCAGAACTGGGGGTGCTGAGAAAGTAAAATAGTATTTTTTTTCTCCACTCCCCTAATAAAGAATGAATGGGACTAATTTGCTGAGGATTTTTTAATGTAATTTTGTTGTTGTTGTTGTTTGGACACAGACCAAACAAAACCACTTTGCCTCTAAAAGGAATTGTATTAGAAAACTGTAACTACGTAAAAGTGAAGCCACTAACAGTTCTGATCTTTATTTGCCATATTAGTTTTGGTCTTGAATGAGGTCAGTGCTGAGTGATCAGTTCACAGTCCTCAGGTATTCAGTACATACCAGTGGACAGAGATGTGCTGCTCTGTCTGTCTCAGAACGCTTGGATTTGGAAGGGACCTTGGGAGATCACCTGGTCCAGTCCCCTGTCGCTGCCCGCTCGGCCCCTTTTGCCTCGGCTAGCTGTGGCCGATGTCAGCGGCAGGAGTGGGGAACCAGGCAAGCACTGCGAGGCTCAACCTGGAACCTCCAGAGCTCCTCTGCGCTCTGGCGTTGTGGCTCACAGGGCGACACGGGTTGTGACGAAGGGAGAAAGAGTGCTCAGGCTCTCCCGATTTCCCAGGAACAAGTTTATTCCAACAGGTGCAGGGCTGGGATCACAGGGGAGAGGTCTGAGCCGAGACCCTGGGCACCCCCATGCGCCAGGTTTTAAGGACCGTGGGCGGCTCATATGGTGACCAATGGGACAACAGCAACGGAGGGGTTATGGGTGGGGATTACAATATGCAGGACCAATGGTAGGGACCCGGGGGGGGGGAAAGCAACTGTACAATCAATAGGGCGTCGAGGAAGGGATGATAGGCAAGGAAAGAACTGGAACAAAAGGTGGGGGTTCACATAGATTGACAGGGCTTAGGGGCAGGATTGGGGTGATGGATGGGGAACAATCTGGAAAAATGGGAAGGGTTTACAATGATGGGCAACTGGGGACAAACCATTCTTTATGACAGGGGAGCAACTGGGGTAAACCACCTCTGAACTTAATAAAACCAAGCAATATGGGCGGCAACAGTCCCCCAGGTCCAGTAGGGTCTGGATGTAGAGCTGACAATGTCCAGATAGGTTTTGAGTATCTTCAAGGAAGGAGACTCCTCAGCCTGTTTGGGCAACCTGTTCCAGTGCTGGGTCACCCTCAGAGTGAAGAAGTGTTTCCTGATGTTCAGAGGGAGCCTCCTGTATTGCAGTGTATGACCATTGCCTCTGGTCCTGGCACTGGGCACCATTGAGGAGAGCCTGTCTCCTCAATGTTCCCTCCATTCAGATGTTTCTAGACATTTTTAAGATTCCCCTAAGCTCTCTCTTGGGTGAACAGTCCCAGCTCTCCTCATAGGAGAGGTAATCCAATCTCTTAATCACAGAATCACAGAACAGTTTGGAATGGAAAGCACCTTAAAAATCTTTTATTTCCAAGCCTCTTGCTGTGGACAGCAAGATGTCACTCACTGACTAGACCAGGTTGCTCAGAGCTCAGTTGAGCCTTGAACACTTCAGGGCTGGGGAATCCACCACTTTTCTGGGCACCTGTTCTAGTGCTTGGCCACCCTCTGAGTAAAGAATTTCTTCCTAACACCTCCTCTAAACATGCCCTCTTTTCATTTTAAAACTGTCACTCTTCTTTGTGTCACTATCTGCCCATTCAAAAAGTCCTTCTCCCTCCTTTGTGTAAGTCCCCTTGAGGTACTGGAAGGCTGTAGTGAGGTTTCTCCAAAGCCTTCTCTTCTCCATGTTGAAATCATTCTGGTGGCCTTTTGCTGCACTTTTTCTGGTGTGTCCATGTCTTTCTTTTATTTGGGATCCCAGAACTGCACCTGTCATTCCAGGTGTGGCCTCTCCAGTGCCTTAGTAGAGGGGGCAGGATCATCTCCCTCTACCTGCTGTCAATACTTTGTCTAATGCAGCCCAGGACATGGTTCTGCTATTTGCCACAACGGCTCACTGCTGGCTCATGTTCAGCTTGGTGTCCACTGGGAGCCCAGGGCCTTTTCCACAAAGCTGTTTTCCAACTGGGTGGCCTCCAGCAGAAACTAGTGCCTGGGTTTGTCCCTCCCCAGGTCCAGGACTCCACATTTCCCCTGCCTGGATTTCTTGAGGTTCCTGTTGGCTCATTTCTCTAACCTGTCAAGGTTTCTCTGGGTGGCCGCATGAGTGTCGGGTGTATCATCCACATCTGCTCCTCCCTGTCTTGTGATCCCTTCCCAGGGATCAAGGTGAGGCTGACCAGCCAGCCTGTATTTCCCTGGGTCTTCCTTGGAGATAGAAGTGACATTTTTTTCCATCTGAAAATTAAATATTGAGAAAGTGCTTTTCATGGGCTCGTAATTAACATTTGTAATGTGTCCTGTGACAAGTGCAGATGCACAGACCATCTGTGCCTTTGTTGATCCTATGCTCTTCCAAGCTTTCTTCAGACCCAAGGTTACAGAGAAGTCTAAGAATCCTGTAAATCAGCTTTGAATGCTCAAGTCCTATTCTGTTTTTCCAGTGCTAGATCAGAAATTCCAGTGTTACAGGAGCACCAGAGAGCTTTTACTAGACTGTGAGATAAATTGGTTCCTCAAAGATGAGAGCTTGGCTGCTTGGCCAGCCAGGAGCATGCTGGTCCTTGCTGGTGTCTGCTCTGCAAATACTGCTCTGGATTGAGCAATGATGCTTTTTTTTTTTCTTTTTCTTTTTTTTTTTTTTAAATCCCTCAGAATGAGTCCCCATTGGCTTTATAATACTTTCAAGTGATTTATTGAATTGCTTGTTTCTAAAAATAGTGAGCAGCTTGACTAATACTGCAGCTTAAGGCCAGCCCAAAGACTACAGAAGGACAGTAGGTTAAAAGAGAAACTCTTAAGTATTTTTGTTTATTCACAAAAACTGAAGAGGAAATATAAGGTAAATGAAAAGAATGTTTGTTAGCTCCTCTGGGAATCAGTTTTGATTTCATGAACTTCTGTCCATGTTTTTCACTGTAGCATGTTGCTGAGCAGAGCACATAGGAATTTAATGTTGCCACTGCTGCTGCTGAACAATCTGTGATGGGATCACTTTCACTACTCTGGCACCTTGCCAGACTTTCCAATCTCAAATGATTATTGCAGTGACATTTATCTTATTGTATTAAAAGTACATGTGTGGGTGGTATTTGTTGTTTGACAACAAAACTAATGAAGACAGGAAACTGAACAACTTCTGTTGCTTGAACTTCGAATAAAAATACAGATATTTTTACTGGTGTTTTTGTAAAACATACAGAGTCTAATTTCCATAAAATCCTGACCCAGCTAAAGTTGATGGAAAAGTCCTGCTAGTTTAAGCAGATTTAGGATTTCAGCCCAATTACTTGAACACAAGTATAAATCTACTAGTAGCCTAAAACCTTTTCATAGTGGTCCTAATAATTGTAAAAGACTGTTGTGATCACTAAACACAGAATCAGAGGGAAGGTAAAATGCCTCAGTGATCAGAAAGTGATGTGGGAAATTATATAGCTCAGTGTTTTACTGTCTTTAATGTATTTTTTTACATGGTGGATAAAAGATTATTTGAACTGTAGATGGGCAGTGCTGTTAAAACAAGCAGTCAAAATCAGATGGTTACTTTTATTTTCTGCTTCAGCAAATAATATGGCTGATGCCTACATCATACTGACATAGAGAGTAAATTGTACAATCACATCCTATGAACTGGACTTTGTAAAGCTGGCAAGATAAACATTTGAACCAGCCTGATCTTTTATGTATATGTTCATGTCCATTTGAAATGGTGTAAAAAAAAAACTCTGATTGGATCCAAAATGCTTTTTACCTCATATTTCTCAACAGGTTTCTTTCTGTAATGCAGTGATGGAAATGTGAGTACTTCCAGAGGAAAAAATCTGATTTTTCTGCTTTAAAATACTTTGAAGAGAACACTGTGATGCAGTCCTTGCTGCCTTTAGGTCTAGGTCAGTGGTGATCCATAAGGCCATGGAAAGCCATTCACATCTGGTTTACAGAGCTATACAGAAAAAGCAGTGAAATGAATAAGGGTGAATTGGTGGTTGTTATGGATTTACAGTGATATTTTGCTTCAACATGTGTGACCAACATTGTTTCATATAATTGTCCTTATTTTCTCAGAGCAGAAGAGAAATGGTTGGTCTTACAGGTGTTTCTTTTTCCATGCTGGTAGGTCCATCTGCTGCAGCAGCAGCATGGGTAGTATAGAGCACTTTGTGCCTGGGCATTGGATGAAACAGATGAAGTTTATGGAGTTTATGTTTCATCAGTTCTACAAGGGGTTTTTCCTCCAGCTCCCAGTTACTCACAGGCAGCCTTGTGCTTGTGCTGGAATTTGTGTGCTTTTGTGGGCTACTGAAACAGTGGAAAACAATGTGCAGCAGCATCTGTAGATTCTGTGGTATCCTTCAGTTATGGTGGACCAAGGAAGAGCTCACCAAGTATCTTGATAGTGCAGAGGAAAAGATGGGATATCACAGCTAGGACAGACATATGGAGGAAAGAGAAAGTTAGAAATGGAGCAAGCCTTCATCCTTTAGAATACAGAAGCCATGTGGCAGTTGGACTGTGCTTAGCTTTGGGCCTGATGGTCCTTCAGGTTCCTTGCGAAGGCTTTTCTCCCATGAGATTATTGCATCCCTGTAGTGGTTTGATAGAGGGCTATTTTCTGGGGCAGCTGGAGAAGGTCGCATGTTGCCTCTGCATGTTTTTACTGCTGTTATTCTGTTGCTTCCCAGGGTAATGAGTTGTAACTCTGTGATACTGTTTATTGTACAGTCAGACACAAAAATAACCTCCTTTTTTTGGCACCTCTCCTAATCTGAACAGAAAAATTGCTACGTGTTTTTTGTCTTGAGCTGAGCTCAGACTTGGGAGAATCTTCTACTGGTGGCAGTGCTTCTTGCTTATTCTACTCTGCTGAAGGATCACTGAGGGATCATGCTTTCTACTTCCAGGCTCAAGATCTGTTAGAGGAGATAAGGACTTGTGCTTAATTTTTGTTTTGTAATGTCTCCTCCAGGCTTTCAGAATCAGGGATCTGGAAAATGGAATGGCCCTTTCATTCACAGCACCTATTTAATTCAGAAGTTAAAACAGTTGCATACATCTGTGAACTACCTTGGTTTAAGTTCACTGGAATGCCATTATTTAAACAAACAAAAAAGAGCAAAGTCCCAGGATGTAAAGGCAAATGGATTGCATTTCCATACCCTTTTAAGTGATCTAAGATCTGGAGTATCTCGTCTCAGCTGGCCGCTTTCAAAGTCAGACAATAACTTTTGACATCACAAGTCTCACACCTCTGTATCTTAATTGCAAGAGATCTTGAAAATAAAGCCAACCTGTTTTTATTTTCACTAAAAATATCCTACTATAAATATCTCTATCCAGTCAAGAGCAGGAGGGCTTTCAAATGCAGATGAACCAATCAAGAATTTTTTACTGAGGAGCAGCGAGGCAGCATTTCCAAAACCTTCTGCTAAGTGTGGGGAGTTCCCCACTGCCTCTATAGTTTGATTTTTGTGAACACTTACTTGCTTGATCATGAATGAGATTATAGAAGTGGTAGTACTTCTTTGAACTGTTGCCATCTTTACTGATCCCAGACCACCAGCAGATGAAGGGAGAAACAAGTGGAGTGTCTTGTACATCTTCAGCAATGGTCTTGAAATAGTTAAAATATATTTATTTGCACACGAAATTCAGCTAGTAAAGGCCATATTGATATATATAAGTAAGATAGTCCATACACAAGCCTGTATTAAGCTACATAAGATGTTGTGTAAAACTTTTTAATCTAGACAGAATCAAAATTAGGGCGGCAAAGACAGTAGGTACTTTACTATTGGGTTCTAGAACCCTTTTTGCATCTCTTACAAGTAAAATCACTGTTTCATAGAAAATAGATATTCATAGGCATATCATAGAAAATACCCTGACGTGAGGTTTCAGAACTTCAGTCAGTGCAGTGGAAACACCTGGTTTGATGTTGCTCGCTACTTGTATCTTGCAAGTACATAAAGTAATGCAACAGAAATAAGAACAGAAAAAGGTTTATTTGAACTTCCCTGCTACCCCACATTAACATGCTTGGTTTTGTCTCCAGTTTCAGGGTTTTTAAGTTTCCCCAGAGGTGACCAGAAAGACCCAATTATATCCTTCTCTTTTCTCCTGTTCTCTTTGACAACCCAGGACACACATTTCCAGGCCTTCATCTGTTCTCTGTGTGGCCACAGGTTGCTCTGATGGCATTGGGCGTTGCTTACACTGTTTTCACTGCAGGAGAGGTGAGGCGAACCTGCTACCTAGCAGGAACCCTTCCTTCCCACTTGCAGGGCCAGGCACGTAGCGTCTTGTGAGAAAAAAATATCTGATAATTGTTTTAGTTAATTTTAAGTTCACTTTTTGTGCAACCAGTAATTGGGAAGGCAATTATGACTGCCCATTCCTAGCCTGCAAGTCCTGCTAAAACCGTGGTGGAGTACCAAGCCCTCAGTGGTGAGCATGCTTGGCAAAGATTGAAGGAACAGAATTCCTAAATAAAAAATGAACCTGCTTTTTGCAACTATGACGCTCCACTTTCCTCCTGTTTAAGGCTTACCAAGGTAGCATCTATATTTTTAGATGTTTAGAGGCAGCGTGTTTCTCAGGCACTTGTTTTATTTAAGAAAAGGAAAACAGGGCTGAAATAGCTCTGCTGAGATCCTGCTAACAATGCCAAGCCTGGGGGCCAATGTCCAGTTGGAACCCAGGTAGGTGGGTTTGCAGAGCGGTGACTGCAGGTCACACCCCTGAGTGCCCAGCATAGCCAGGACACAGAACACAGAGTTACTTCTTTGAGACATAAACATTGTGAGCAAATTTTGAAGATATGCCCTTTCAGTAATTAGTATTAAAATTTGGTAATTGTTACTGATTAGTGTCTGAAAATGTTAGAAGTTATGTCATGTACTTTTCTGTGAAGAACTTATTATGCCTGCATATGGGAAAGAAAGCTACCATACTTCTACATCTTCATTCATTTGTTGATGTAGTGGAGAGAAAAAGGCACAGATATCTCTGAATAATTTTTGTTCAGACCTGAAAATGGTGTATGGGAAGGACCATGAATTCCCAGTGTTCCTTGCTGTCTCCCCTTGTAATCTTAATAAGATCTTTCTGTCCAGTTTTAGTAACATTTATGCTTCCTGTTCCAGTTAGTGCAGTATTTCAGATGTCAGAAGTTGGTGGTGGTTTTATTTGGGGTACAGCTGGTACCTGTCTGACTACTGGATTTCAAATGTGGAAGTGAAAGTTTCTGTCATTCATCTGGGTAGATTCTCTGTAACTCAGAAACACCTTCAACTGGTGTTGGGATACGTGGGGTTTGTAGATGAGTTAGGTTTAGCCAGGTGAGTGCTAACATACATGTGAGGATGACAGGAGGGTGGGAACTTCTTGGTGCCTCCAGTTCTTGCTGCATAACACTGTATTGTGAATCCAGGCTACTTAAAATGCTTAGAATTGTGTTTTAATACATAGAAAATATATTCTATGGATGGTTTTCAATATTCAGTCAAATGAAGATAGGGACTTTGTCCTAGCCGGGTTGAAGATGAATAGTGCATTACTGTACATTAATGTGTACTATATATTGTAAAGAATACTTACAGTGACCTTAAAATGCATTATCTCCTATATTGTTTGAGACCAACAATTTATAAATGCTTAGAGTGATTAGATTGATGTGATTTATGTGTAATGAGCAAATGCTGGTGAAGCGAGTAATTAAATGCAAAGTATACTCGAAAATGTAATAATACATTGAAATTCAGGGCAGATTATTTCCAAGCATCATTACGAGAATCTGTCTTATCTCTTTGTGTTCCAGTATGAATAGGGATTTCTGGCAAAATGGAAATTTGTTGCATTCTTTCCTTCCAGTGAGGACACTGTTTTAGAATGTCAAAAATTAGAGCCTTTTTATGTTAAAAAAACCCTCTGTTACAGGAACCTGAACTGGAAATATTGTACGAAGCAATATGAATGAACCAAAGTCTTTGTCCTTCCAGGGATTTAATTTAAATATTTTTTACTTGCATTTAATTTTGGTAGCAGATTTGGTGTTTCTCAATTTTGCTTGTTCTGTTTTGTTGTGAACTTTATTCCTGATTTCTTTCTTGTTGAGAAAAGTGGCTTATCCTTGTCCCTAGAGCATCGCCTGGCTGTTCAGGCTGGCCTGAAAAGGACTTTGCAGTTATTGAGCTCTTGTTTTGGCTGAACATTTTAAATGTGTGTCATGTTACATATACACATTTCATTCTTGTTTCCCTTTAACATGCTAGGCTGAAATATATTGATTCCTTCTTTTGCTTCCCCATTGAGCTGCCTGTTTGTTTTGTAACGGATCAAAAATGTTGCTAAAGCCTTGTTTAATTAAAAAAAAACAACTGTGACTTTTGTTTTCTTACCAGTTGGGAGTTTTATTGGCAGTCCCAAACACTTAGGATGATTACATCTATTTCAGAAAACAGAAAGAGGTGGTCACAAAGCCAATCAAAAAACTGTTTATGAAAAGCAGCGGAGTTATACAGCAGGTTGGCTGGTGCTAAACCATCTCATAGCTAATCTGTCTAATCTGGTGGTTTTTTAATTGGTGTTTAATCTAAAGAGTTTTTTTGATGGAATTAGATCAACTGATTACATAGTAAATCGGATGGAAATCAAAAATCCACATCCAAAACTGTGTCTTCTTTATCAGCTGTGTAGTGTTAATACTGTGCATAGGCCTAGGACTCACTGTTAAGTTAAAATTATTTATCTATTGACAGTACAGATAGCCAGGGTTGGAGCAGTGAGATAGGCGATTGCTGGTGGGGTGGGGTTTTTTGGTATGTGTATTTTAGTGTGTTATACCCCCATGCACATACTACAACCCCCAACCCTGCCTCCCCCACTCTGGAACACAGCTTAGTGTGGCTTGTGAGGGATCTTGTTGTTTTTGGAATGAAGTGACACTGGAGTTGAGTCCAGTTATAGTGGTCTGTAAGTGAAGTAAAGAAAATACTTTATGGGTTAAGGGAGAAAAAGTAGTTTGTACAAAAAAATGGAAACATGACAATGGCTTCAAGTATTATTAAGATAAGGTGGAATTACTCTAAGTTAGTTTCCCAGAATGTATTTCCACTAGTGTGTTTGTTTATAGGGAGTTTGGATGCAGTCAGCTTTGCTATAGATACTTGCCTCACCCTTGTAAAATAGTTTTATTGGTTTTTAGAGGTACTTCTTTGCTTTTATCATAAAATTAACTTTGTTATCTGTATGAACAAAACATGATGGCACAAAATAGGCCACAGTTGGAAGATTTTTTACTTTACACAGTCCTCTAAGATTCAAAGTATGCATGAAAGGGACAAACTCAACTTTCTCATATGTCTTAGTCCTTCCAGATCCCAGCAGACATTATGAGGAGAAACAGAAGTTAGCCAGTGTCTCCCCAGAAGGTTAAGGGGACCTGCTGGGCTCTCACTGCTGTGCTGCCTGACAGCTGCAAGCCTCTCTTTGCCGAGGCTGTGATTGGCGCCTGGTTCCTTGGCAGGCAGATGCGGTCACACTTGTGGTAAGATCTTCATGTGGTGTAAATCGGCATAGCTTCATGGAAGGTGCTGCATCAGGTCACAGGGGCTGGGAGGCAGTGCTCTGTTGTGCTGGGCAGCTGCCACGTGGAAATCAGCCTTTGAGTTGTTTATAAAACTGTCAGCAAAGTAGGCATGGTATGTGGTGTGGCAATTCTTTCAATAGTTTGTTGTATTTCTATCTGTCTGTGTAGTCTGTTATAAAGTCTCATAAAAATTATGTTTCTATTCCTGCGGTGCCCACCTGAATCCACAGTTCTGCACCAAAAAAAAAAAAAATAGGAAATTTGAAAGAATGTGGTTAGAAGTCAGTTTTCACATTTGAAGATGTACTTCTGTATGGTTGGGTCACATAGAGGCAAATAATGCTAATATTCTTGGGAGTTTAATGGTTTCCATTGTATAAGAAACACAGACATCTTAATGCCTGTTAAATGCTAGTGAGCTATTTGAAAATAAATAACTCCAGTTTTTAAGCAGCAGTGTACCATCAGCAAGGGAAGATGACAAAGTCTAGTCAGGTTGTACTCAAGGGGTGACATTCATAATCTGTCAAATCTGAGTCTCTGTGTTTCCATATAAATGTGATAGGTCTACTTATTCTAGTGTTTGGTGATCCTTTGAACAGGCAATTCAGTGCCCAAGTTGTCTTTTTGATCAATAATTTTTTTGCTGTTCAGGGTAAAATGCAAGCTGAAATTGGAGGAGACTGTGATTTGAGTGCAATGTCAGCATCTTATCAGGATATACTCTTGGGTAGGGCAAAAATTGACTGCACATAAGTTAAGGCCTAAACTACTGAAAATTGCAGCCTGCACATCATTTGTAAAGAATAGCAAAAAAACTTCTTTAAATTCCTCAGTTTATGTCAGTGTCAAGCATGCTCATTTTGGGCAGGACTTACATTGCAACACATGGTCTTGATGTTGAGTTCAGGACCAGCGATTTGGCTAAGACAAAATACCACCACATAAAAGTTTCTATAGGCAGGTTAAGATAGGTTTTACAATGAAAAATTATTAATATACTGCTGAAAATAGCAACTGTGCTAATCATTTAGCTGTCACATGGATTATTAAATTTTGTCATTTAATAATAATGAACAAGCTTTAAAGTAAAACCCTTAAATTAAAAGTAAAACCCTCAATCTAAATATATACCATTGTCTTGACAACTTTGAAACAGAAATTGAAAGGCTTTCTTAAGAAAGCTTTTACTTAGAAATCAAAGCAAGAAACGATTTTCACTTCTTGCAGGATGATAACTGAAGGAGTAATGCCACATCAGACCTCACCTCTGGCACTGCCTCATGCTTGAGCTCCAGTGGGTAAGGCTTGGGTAATATGGTTGTTTCCAAGGAGCAGAGTATTAAAAGTTTCCCTTGCCCAGTAATGATGTGGGGGAGATTAAGGCAGGTGGAGGTCACTGCAGAGAGAAACAAAGCTAGTTTTTTTTTTACAGGTGGTTTATAGCTACTGTTTCTGTGACTGAACTTCCAAGTGACATTGGTTGCCTGAGGCCAGGTTGTAAAGGACTCTGTTGAAAGTAAGCTGAAGGTTGCTAATGGCTTAAGGGTGAAAATTCAAAGTGAATTGCATAGAAAACCAGCCTATTATCAAGTTGCTTGTATGAGTGATAATTCATCCAGTGCATGAAAAAGACAGAAGTTTTACCAGCAGTTGATACTGGGGGCAATAAGTCAGCAAATTTGGAGGTCTAATGACAAGAAAAGCTGAACCATTAGGGAATAATGTAATCATGGAATCTGAGAACAGCAAAGGATGGAGAAATGTGAAGTATTGGAAGTAAGTTGAAATAAAATAGTGTTGAATTCTTACCTTCTGTCTGTCTGTGAAACAGGCCTAGACATGTTGGACTAGATCTTCCACAGAATTTTTGCTGTGACATGCTGGACTTGAAGGACCACCACAGTACTCAAATGGATAAAAGAATATGGAGAATCGATGGAAAAAAGTTACTGATAAAATATGACAGAACTGTTAACTGTTTGGAAAGATATATTGGAAATGGTCTGTGTTATCTGTAAACTGTGAGTGCTGGTGAAGCAGAGCTAGAGATCAGAGGCATCCTGGTCATTAATTAATGTGTTTGTCAGGAAGTGATGAACTTGATCATTCAAATGACCGTGACCCTCAGTACTCCTCACATCAATGGCTGCTTGTGTAGGTGGTTGGATTTCCAGCAAAAGACACCATACACTTCCAGAAAGGGCAGGTGTCTCAAGTGGAAATGGCTTCCATAGGAATGGATGAATTAAAATAGAAGAACTGTATGTGGAGTAGGAGAATGCTACTGGAGAAAACCCACCAAGGAAAACTCTTGGCTTTCTCTCATGATCACCCGCTTCTAAAGCAGAAAAAATTCTTTACATGCAATCACTCTCAAGGGAAAGTTTAGAAAGAAAGCATTTCCAAGCATTTGTTGAAAACTGGAGGAGAAGAGAGTTGGCCTAAGCATTGGATTTGGTCTTCTGCTTTTCCTGGCCATTGGCTGAGGAGCCTAAGCTGTTTCTGCAACCTAAGCATTTGCTCTGTGATTTTTGTCTTTCCTCACCTCCATATGCCTGCATGAGGCTGACTTAATTGTGACATATTGACATGAAGTGTGTTTGAACTGAATGTAGATAAATTTGATATCTAAAAATAGATTATCTGCTATCACAGTACAAGAATTCTGCTATTTGTGGTTTTGGCTTTCTTTTAAGCTGCAGTCTGAGCCTGCAACCTTCTGTCGTCACTACTTAGGTCTGTAAAGGAAACTCAGCAATGTATGGCACAATATATTTGCTGAAACTGAGTAAAATCGTACAGTTTCTTAAAGAGAAGACAAAAATAAATTTTTCTCTTTGAAACAGTCATACACTTAGTCCATTAAAAGAATAATTAAAACCATCCTGATGAAAACTGAGTTCAGTCTGGCACTGGAGAGTAGGAAATGAGAGAAGCTGTCCATCTCCCATGCTCTCAGCGCTTTCTACTCTAAGGGTTGTAGAGGGTAAGGGGGCAACTGCTGATGCTGCCTGGTACTTGTGCACATCTGCACCCCTGCCATGCACAGTGGGTGGAGCTGCCCCTGCCCCACACACAACCATCCTCTGCACCGGATGAGGTGGAAATCCTGGGAGGGAGGGAGGAAGGGAGTTGTGGTCATGAAAGGAAAGACCATGTGGCAGTGGAAGGGATGGAATTCAAGTCTTATATAAACCTTTGTTTGGCATTACATAATTTCTAGGGGCTGGATATTGGAACTTGGCTATTTTCAGCCTTTTTTGTTACTTCAGTGCATTACTTAAAAGTCGGTTTTAATGAAAATTGAAGGCAGCTCAGCATTTCAGTTCTCAGAGATTCTCAGGCACACAAAAAAAGGTTTATTATAAATCTAAGAAGTTTTTTTTTAAAAATCATTGTATCAGAATTCAATTTGTGTTGTTTATATGTCTTCTCCTAATTCTGTGTGATCACATGCTGACTGTTTTGTCTTTCAGGCAGATTTTCTTGGTAATGTGTCATCTGTTTGTGTGTGAAGAAGTGTAAAGTGTCTAATTCTTTCTACTGTTTACATTCATAGAGTAATAACTCTTGTTTTGTTCTTGAAGCAACTGCTAAAAGCCCCTCAGTGGAAGCACTAGAAACAATTAAATCATCAGTCCTAAATAGTTACACATTAATGATGTGATACACTTTACAGAATACAGCAAAATTACTTTGGCAAGTATGTCTTTCCTGTGAACTTGAAATTGTGTGCACCATTTTTATAACTGCCAAGGTTTGAAATCTACAGAGATCTATGGAGAGAGGAATATATTTTGATGCATAAATATATACACAAATACATTGATTACTTTTTTTGGATGATGAAAAGGAGGAATAAGTTGGAAGAGTTGACAAGATACAGTTGACAAGAGTTGACAAGAATTTCAGTTTTTTAGCACTGTTACTGTCTGAGGACAATACAGTTTGAATAGCTCCACTGTAAAGATCAGCAATAATTTACAAATATATTAAAATCCACTTTGCCAGCTCTAGAAGGCACCTGGATTTCTCCAAGCAAATGCATGTGGTGTGGAAGTACCTCTGCTGAAGGCAGGAGAAGCTGCCACTTTGTTGGGCCGTCTTTTGCTTGGCTGTTGGAGTTGGTTGGAGGGGTCACCTGACAGAGGGGTCTGCCCCTGTGAAGCTGGGGAAGTGTAGGTGGCCAGGGCATGGATTTCACAGGAACGTCTAGGTCCTGTGCTTTGTTTTGCTTGCTGGGAAGATGGAATGGCTTGGTACTGATGAGTTTTTGGGGTCTTCCCTGCAACCTCTGCACTAGTTTGCTTTATAAATACCAGGAGATTGTATTCCAGAGTGTTAGTGTATTTGTTAAAACACCTATATGCTTGGGAAATCTTTGCTTATGGGGAAGCAGCAGACCTGAAAATCTGGGAAGTGCTGGCAGGCAAAGAGACAGCCTGGCATTGCTCCTGGGTGTGTTTTCTTGCTCACTATTGCTGGATGGCCTCCTCACAGAGATCCTGCTGCCATCACTTGCTCCCCTTTGTCTTCTGCCAGATGAGTTGGAGCATAGCAAATTATTTTTCTGCTCCTGGAAAAACTCTCATTTACAAATATAGCTTTCAAAGAATCCAGTATGTGGCTGTCAGAAATGCTTTAATTTTTTGGTTATGTTTAGTCAGGAAAAATTCTGACTTTTTTCTGGAATTTTAGGAGGAAGGCAGCTAGGATTTCTTTTGCATAGCTATGCAGCACAGATGTGTGTGCGTTAAAGATATACTGTTTATAATCTGGTTTCTGACATTCTGATCCAAATCTCTTTTTGATTTAACATAAAGATGTTGAAAGCTTTATCAAATGGACAAAAATTTCTTATTTTCTTGAATAGTCTTCAACAACTTTGAGAAATTAATGGCAGTTTCAGAATTTATGAAGGCCAAAGAAATGGTATTCACTAATTCAAATAATTAATAGAAGTAAATGTCTGCGGTTAGTAGGTTGTTTCCCATTTTAGGAGAATTAGAAGAAAATTTAATAATTGCTTTCAATTTTTTCAGGCAGCCAACATCAAGCGTGAAATGACCTTCCATGCATTTCAACAGGAGGATGTAAAAAGTGACATCAGTCGAAAACTGCCAGACCAACAGTTTCTCCTGTTCACCACAAAGGAGGAAGATTTAAAAACAGCAGAGACCAAAAAACTAAACAGAGCTCATGAGTATGAAAAGGAAAACACTCGTTCTGTTTGTCTTCTGGAACAGAAGCGCAAGGTTGTTTCTTCAAATATTGATGTGCCTCCAGCAAGGTAAGGAGAGTTGGACTTTTTTGTTGTGATTTGTTTTAAGCTTTATTCCTTTTTCTTTCCTGCCATTTTTTCAAATGGGATATTAGATACAAGTTTGGTAAACAGCACTATGAACTGCTGAGACTATTGTTTGTGCCCAGGCAGTCCAAAGTCAGTCACAACCCTCCTATTTGAGAAATCTGCTAGGAAATTAAGAACACCAGTACCAGAAAATGAGAGCATCTGCAGAATAGGACTTTGTATTGCTTTTGCATTGTTTTTACTTTAGAATGTGCTGCAGCTGAGGTACTTGGAGAAGAGGATGTGTCTTAAGAGGAAGAGATTGTTGACTCAGCCTCACCCTGAGAAGTAATCTTCTAAATTAGACACAGAATCATCTTACTTGCTAGCAATTTATTTTTCAAATTTTTTTTACTGTCATACTTGCAGACACTTTATACTCATTGAGTATTCTGTGTTGCAAGATGACAAGTGCTTTTACTTGTTCATGTTAGCATCAGTCTGTCTGTAAAGATTTCTGCTTAATCTTCCTAGTAAATTTACTTGCACATAATTCAGTAAAAGGCCTTTCAAGTTTATGATTCCACTTAAAAAATTGTAGTCAAAACAGATGTTTAGTTTTTCAGTTTGCTTTCTGAAGACCAACATAACCAGCAGGTTCTACCACATCATCCAGAACAGGATAACTAGATGTTTTTCTCTGGCTGTCTTAGATGTCACTTGCACTGAGTCCAGGAGCATTTTTACAGGATTTTCTCCCATATATATATAGTAAAAAGCTACATATTAAAACTTTGAAAATGTTAGGATACTTACTAGAGATTTTCACTAGTAATCAACTTTGTAATGTCTGAGTGCCCTTCTCATTCATCTTGTGTGTCTCAAGGCAAATGGGATCACAAGAAAATGTAGGTCAGGAGGGACCTCAGGAAGTCACCTAGGCTAACCTTCTGCTCAAACCATATGTTAGCATTTCCATTTAACAACTCAGGCTGCTAAGGTACAGGGTTTAAGTGCATTTTTATGTGACTTCATGCAGATAATCCGCTTGAAGTAGTAGTCAAGCTCTCATTTTCTATAGCTATGAGATCATCTTTCCTTGGAGGGATGGATATTTTTTCCCCAATAAGCTGAAAAGGAGGATGAATTAACATCTTTAATGCCTTCTTAAAGCTAATTGTGACACCAGTTGTGAGCACAGGATACTTGAGATGATAGGAGATAAGTTCACTTACAAACGTGTCTTCTCAAGTTGTTCTTTCCATCTGCATATATTTTGTTGGGAGCATAAAAATTACTGTATTATGTTGTGTGTTTTCAGACATGCAGGTTGAGCTCCTGCATTAGCAGAATTAAAGAATGAAGTGGGAAAGAAACCTGGAGTTTATGTTCAGTAGCATAATAAACATTGTGGTCATTCTTGCTAAATATTTCCAGTCCAGCTGAAGTTCTGCTTTGAAGCTGAGGTGAAATATGGGGCCATTTGTCCACCACTGATGGGAAGAACACTTAAACCTTTGCTTAGAGATCTTCCTAAATATTTGCTGTTGTAATGAAGGAGAACACCCAGTCTATTCCTCAGCAACAGCGCAGTTTGATCTCTAAGTCACGTTCTCCAAGAAGACTCCATACATTTAAACTTTCTTGCCTCTTTCTAAGTCCCTCCCAGTCTTCTGTCTAGGACTATGCTGAGAGAATTGCATGTTCCCCAGAGGTGAATTCCTTGTTCCTTTGCCTCCTGGCAGGATTCGTTGGTTCAGCTGTTCTCTCTTCTGATGAGAAAATCCACCCACCTTTGCAGATTTGTTATACCCAGGTGTGGAAGGTCATCTTGAATTAATCAGATAATGTTTACAATTATGTGGGACAAGTAAGGGTTTAATATGGTCTTAATTTCTTATTGCTGCATACATCCTCTTTCCAAAAAAAACCCCAACTTTTTATTCTCTAATAAGGGTATATATAGTAATAAGTGAAAATGAAGCTTGCTGTTTATTTTGTTTTAAAACATTAGTGGAACCCATTTAACTTCAGATGTTGAAATAAAGAAAACATTAAATTTTGCCATATCCAACTAAACCCATGACAATATTTAAGTGATTTTGAGAAGTTTATCATAGCTTCAGATTAATTATCAGCAGGGGCATACAAGTATGTCCAAAAGAGCTCTGAAATTGTGTTTGCAAAAGATCTGTTAAGAAGTAGATAATAATTTTGGCCACAAAATGAAACAAAGACAATCCCTTCTTAGCTGTTTCTAAGGATCTCAATGAATAAGAATGGAAATGTTTGTGAGGCACTGTATCTAAAATAACTAACAGTTCAGAAAAACACCAGCATAATGTTTCTTGGAGGCATTCAGCTTCAGGGCTTTCATTATTGCTTATAGAATCTGAAATTTTAGAAATGCAAAAATATCTTAACTGAGTCCTAGTGTTCTGTGTGATCGGTAGTCAGGTGCATAGAAATTATAGTATAATAAATATTTTATTGGATGCAGAATTTTTAAGTTCACTGTTTACTTTTTTATTTCATCTTGTGAAAATACTACACATGTTTCTCTCTATGTTATGTCCTGTACTGGAAGTGTCTTTTGGATTAAGACAGAAGGAGATCACAACCTTTTCATCATGATTTTTATTTTTGGAGTGCAAGAAATGAAATGACAGTTAACAGCATTATTTTTTTCCCTTTTCAGATTTCTTCATTTGGTCATTTTGAACAAAATTTATCTGAGTAAATTGTGTTCCTTCTTCTGAAATGCAGATAAGCATAAATGAAACTGTTCAGCTTGAGCAAATGAATTTTTTGATATAATGAGGAAACTTGAATTCTTTATTTTTCCTTTAAATATTGAATGTATTGTCAGTTTTGATGCATAAAGGACTGCAGTCTTGGAAAAAGGGGTTTGGTTTTGAAGTGCAATTATCTCTGAGAATTGAGATGTTATCTGTAGGTAAGAGAAGAATACACTTTTGGTTGATCTCCAGTTCAAACAGCAGCAATCAAACACAGACAGATCCATGGATCTGAGCAGTGAAAGGCCATTTTGTAAAAAGAGAGTGCTATCACTGTGGGACTAATCACCTTGTCTGGTGGGCAGAAGCAAGCCCAGGTTTGCCTGTATTTCAGATAGCTACATCTGTAGAGGTCAAATGTAATCAGAGATGATGTGTCCAATAGGCAGAGATGTGGAAGTTAACAGGACCTTCTTGCTCATTTGTATTTTCTTCACTTACTTACTATCATGTACACATAGTTCCAAAGCATGTCAAGAAACACATGAAAGAGCCTGGACTGCTGCTATAGTGGGTGTGAGAATGTGAGGAGGGACCCAATTCAGGCCAGGTACACAGGGGATGGCTTCTACCTTTTGGAAGAATGAGGATAGAAGGGTGGGTGGTGGAGAGCAGGGGATGAAGTTTCCTTTTTTTGAGTAAAATGTGAGAATAAATGTCTGAAAATGGTGGTGGTGTTAAAGAAAGGCCTTTTAAGACTGAAGTGTTTTGACCAATGGTAGCTGGAAACCCTTCAGAACTCAAAAGCCTTAGTGTCAGAGGAGGTCCCTTCAGGTGTTCCAGAAGGCACTAGGCAGACATCACTTCTACCCCTCTGATGGGTAGGTGCGTTAGAATAAATAAAAGATTTTCTTTTGTTAGTCTTCTGCTAGATGACCTCAAAATATCATGAAATTTTTATTATCATCTTGATACATTATCCTCCTCTTCCCCAGTCCTCCTGTACTCTGTTGTCTCTGAAGAACAAAAGATAAATTTTCTAACTGCCTAGCTTTTTCTGCATAGCTTGTGCTGCTAAAGGACAAGCCACAGCTAAACGTCAGCTGCTTAAACACTTCATTATAGTATTAAAATAGTTATTGTGCAATAAACGCTAGTTGCTGTGCTCTTCTGCTTCACTGCGGTTAAGTGGTGGCATTTGCCATGACCATAATATATTGGATTTTGCTATCTTCTGATGCTTTTATATTAAAAAAGCTGCTCTATTACTGTGAAATTATTTTTTATTCCTGTACCTACATTTTATCTACTAATTAGTTTTATAATTTAATGGAAAAATATATTAAATAATTTAAATAAAGTAAATGAAATATCTCTAGGAATTCTCTCTGATATTCCTTTAGGTCTATATATCTATATCCTATATATCTTTAGGTCTTTGTAGAATAGCTACAGAAAGCTGGGGCAAAATAAATTTCAGCCATGTTTCCTGACCATCATTATAAAGAAATAGTACAGATGGTGATGTATTTTCATCCCTAAACGATTTTCTTGCCTGGTCTCTCCAGGAACATAGCTCTGGGCAGCCTTCTGATTAGAATGTGTTGTTGATCTGTAAGGCCTGCTGGGCATGATTGATTATGCACCATGCATTCCAATGGAAACATTTGCATATTTTCATAGCCAAAACTCTGCAGGAGCCTGACTCCAAGATCAAAAGCACTATCTGCTTAACTACGATAGCCTCACTAGAAGGATTTCCCAATCTGCTTGTAGAGGGAAGAACCTGATGATCAAGTTGTGCTTTTCTGTTTATCCAGAGGTGGTGTTTATTCAGAGATTGTCTTCTATTATTTTTCTGTTTTAGATTTGTCCTCAGTTTTCTTGGGGGAGCTTCTTTCCTGTATCTTTCACAATTTTCACTGAGGGGATTGATGGGGCAACTTCAGGGGCATCAGCTATTTGTTAGCTGCTGAGGATTTTCAGCCTAGTTGGGTGAAAACAAAAGGCCTAGAAACCAGGCTGTGCTTCAGAGTTACTGACTGTAGCTCTGTGAGCTTCTGAGCCCTTCAAGTTTCCCTGCTAGCCCAATAGCTTTCCATTGAGGTGTGATATTTTTTCAAATATTTTCACAATCCTGTAAGTTGAGTGCTCCTGTTTCTTAAGTTTTATTTTCTATACATTCATGCTACTTAGAAAGTTCAATAGTACTTGTTTTTATATAACAAAAACTACTCCCAGAGTCATTCCCATATTTCAGAGCTTCTGTAAAAATTCTGATAGTTGGCAGTACCATGCATTTAAAAGCAGCTTCTCCAAATATATGCACCAGAAAATTACTGAAGTAGTAAATTGTTGCTTTATTTTCTACACTTGTTTAGTTAAATATGTGTGCAACTTGATTGAATTTTATCCAGTCTGTAGAGCTTGATTATATTTAATATTGACAGTATTAAACTGCTTGTCATGGTCTGCTACAAAATGTTGTAGTGCCTTCTAGGATCAAATTGTTGATAGGGAAAAAAGTCTTATCCAAAGAGCAATCAGAGAATGGATCTTTTAGTGTATTTTGAAGTTAAAACCTATGTATTTCTTGATGCTGTTTTCTAGTGCTACGTTTCCTTTGTGTTCTAGAAGGACTGTAGACAACCTTTGAGCTATGGACGCCTTTCATTTGCCTGCAGTATGCAAAAGCAGTGTAGCAGAAACTTCTTTGAAAACAGTAGATGAAATTCCTAATAAAAACTTTGCAAGTAGTTCCTGCAGAGCTAGACCACAACTCCAGAAGTCACCTTGCGCATCTGGAAGGCCATCTTCAGGTTATTTGCCTGGGTGTGCATAGTGTTTGTTGCCATGATAGCTGAACCAGCTTCTCATGATGTTGAGACATATGACAGTATTCCTGACAGCTTGCAAACTGTTGGAAACTCACCTTTCAACTGGTGAGATGCATTAAGTCTCAAACATGCTGGGGAGCTGAGTAGGGCTGTCCCATTTTAAGTGTGGCTGACCACTGGGATGGTTAAGCTTGCTATAAATAAGCTTGTGTTTCCTAGCTGGTGGTATGGACTAAGGCATTACTGTTCAGGAGTCCCCACTGCCAGAGAGCCACAGCAATGTGCTGGATAGGGTCATTTATTGAAAGAGGTGTAGCATTCTGAGCTGTAGAAAAATTTTCTCTGATATTGTGCATGATGTATCTTTATTTTACAGTGGACCTTTGTTAGTTCCCCCATTTCTCTCCTTTGTGCTGTGCTGTGTGCAGATTTGACACTTGCAAGATATTTCATATCGTGTTACTGGTGTCCTCACGACCATCATGTTCAGTCAGTTGCAGCTTGTGGAGGAACCAGTTATCTGGCCAGTACAATTTATTTTCATCACTTGTCTTGGATATGTGGGATGACCTACCCAGCAGTTTTGCCAATGTAAATTTCTTGTTAAAGCACAAATTTTTGGATTAGTTAACATTTCTGTTGAGGTATTTTTTCCCCAGTAATGTTTAAAGCAGAAGCAATGTTCATCTCCTGAATAAAGAAACATGGCCTTGCTGTTCTTTACTTGTAATGTTTCATATTTGATAGTGATTCTTGCACAATGGGGCATAATGGCAACTATGTGTGATTGTGGGTTTTAAGCCTGGTTTCCCTTACTGATTCTGTGAGAACAGGATGTGATTTAACAGTGCTGGACCTAACAAGGATACAGCTGAAGCTTACTTCTCATGAAAAAGTGACTCTTTGGTGGGACCTTTTGTAGCACCTGGTCATCCCTTCTTAGTTCACTGTTCCCAGGTTTCCATAGTATTAATGTTACAAGAGGGAGCTTTAACACCAGCTGGTGACTTTGGCCAGTGTTAGTTTACATTTTTTTAACTGTAGACTTTGAACCCAGTGTAAAATAAAATATGTGAAAATTTGATGATAGAATTAAATGTGGTGAAGCTAAGTTGTTCTACTGCCTGACATTGGAGTCCATATTATTTTAGGTAATTATTATTTTCAGATGGAGGCTTTGCTTGTGCATGTGTATATATATACACGTATAAATAAGTTTCCCATTTCTCTAGGAAATCCTGTATTCAAAGCACTGCTTTGAAGATTTGTCTTCATCTGTCAAAGTGTACCTACTTCTCTTAAAAATCTTTTTCCACTGGTAGCCAGTACAAAAGGCTACATGATTTTATCTTGCCAGCAGACAGTGATTTCATTACAAAGCAAATTTCAATGAATTCCTCAAAAGTGGCACAGAGGGAAAATGTGTCCCTAATCTGTAGCGACCATTAGGCACTGGTTTGTGAAGAGCTGCATTCAGTCAGTACTACTGCTCTCTGTGTTAGCCATTGATGTGAATGCACGGCTTGTTCTCAGCTCTTCAGTTCCCTTAAAAAATGGAGTGTAATTTCAAAACGCTCTTCAACAGCAGGCAATATTCAATAAGAGTAATTTCTTTGTGGTTTGTGTTAGCTGTGGCACAAAAAAATTCCTCTTGAAATGCCATCTGTGCTGAGAAAAAGAGAAAAGTCAATGAGTACATGGTTTGTAACTTGTGTATCTGTGAAAAACGTGTAATAGGCTACTGTATATATGGTTCCACAGATTACACGCATCATATCTATGTTCATAGCTATAATTTTATTTTAATTTCTGTAAAACTAAAATATTCTAATTTCTTCAGTGGTATTTGATGTTTTATTACTGAGGTCATCAAAAACACAAAGTGTCCCTTTCTGAGAGAAGTCGTATCACTGACAGTTATTTGTAAAATATTTTTAGAAATTTTTATCTTAACTTGTTTAGCATCATATGCATGAAAACATTAATTTTACACATTTTGAAAAAAGGAGATAGAAAGTGTTTCTTTTCTCCATTTATAGTAATATGCTTGCATGGTGTGTATGAGGAGTTATAAATATTTTGTTTGTATCTCTAAGACAACTACACTACAGTGAAACTCCTAAGACTCTTATTCATGTGTTATGTAAGCTGTATAAGTGGTTTGTATAGAAGAAGGGCTATTTTAAGATGTCTTTTATTAATAACCATAAGAAATATTTATATATTATTTATATGCATCAGATACCTGTTTTGCCTATTACTACTTCAGGTTTTGTGACAATAAGGGTGTTTTCAAAGAAGGGAGCACTTAATCACTTTAAAATATCAGTATCTAGATTAGGATGTGTATAAATTAGATTTTTCTAAAGGGCTCTTCTTACTTGAAGTAGAACCCCATCTTCTTGTGGTTTTACTAATTGCGCAGTTTAATATAGTCTATAGTTCTTTCCTCAAACCCCTGATCATTTTGAGGACATGGTGGAACAGAAGTGATGCTAGGTCCACAAGGTCTGCATGAAGCCTCTACAAGTTGTGATCAGCTGTTAGTTTTTCAAAAAAGATACCATCTGATCTTGTTACTAAAGCAGCACTCAGTAACATGGTATTGCACCACACCTGTACTACATATGGAAAGCCTAGCTCCATATCTGGATTAACAGCTCCTCTTTGGAAGCTTGCAAAAGTTTAACCTGATCACAGTTTTTTCTAGCCAACAGTAAAAAATGGTTTTTGTTCTTCAAGTTTGGTAGTCAAGCTCAATACACAGCTTTGAAATTTTGCATGGGTCTCTATTTTAAATTCTGCCATAACAATTCCTGCAGGTGATCTTATACTGTGACCACAGCCCATCTGTGCTTGGTACCCAGTGACGAGAACAGAGGTAGTAGCATCTTCAGAGGACGGGGGAAAACTGTGCTTAGGATATGAACTTCTGCTACTAGTTGTCCCAGCAGAGAAGGTTCATCCCAAAGTACTTTCTTCTTTGCTCTTCCATCAAAAGAGTAAAATGAAATTAGATGAGAAATTTTGCTAAAAACGTTTAACATTCCCAAGCAGATGTATGTTTACACTGTGCATAAAAACAATGGTTTCAGAAACACTTGTTTGTTCTCATTTTGGGATAAAACATTCTCTCGTAGTGGCTGTGTATGTGATAGTCTCCTTGGGGAACTGAGGGAAAAGTCTAGAATAAAATTGACAAAATACAATAGCACAAAGTTTCCTTAATTATACATTATACTAAATTCTGGGTATCTGACTGTTGTCCTCCCTTCTCTCCAGGGGCCTACCAGAAGCCCACAAGTGGCTGGACAACTGAGCTGTGTTATCCTATGGAAATAGTTGTCCTCTGCAGCGTCAACACCAGCATACTGCACTGAGGCTGCTGCTTTGTTGACACATGTATTTTTTGATAGTAATGGCAGTATTCCAGATGCTGAATAGAGTCAACAGCCAATTGATGCTTTTAATAAATTATTCTTATATTGTAAGTTGTTGTAACTGTTGCTCCTAATTTGATTTGGTTTGTTACCCAAACCTTAATGTCATGGCTGTTTGTTTGAGGAAGAACAGAGGGTGATATTTCCACAAGTAGCAGATGTACTGTCATTATCATCAACTTTATAATGCAATGTAGAACATGTGTTAAGGTAATGCTTTCCCCAGGAAAACCTCTTGTTAAATACTTAGTAGTCTTAATTTTGTATGTGAAGGACTTTTTTATCCCATCCTGTGTTCCCAGGCTAATGTGTATGTTAATTTGGATCATGTAATTTGTTTTCATTGTGTATGTCCAGTTGGTTTCTCCCATGAAGGCAGGCTGTGACAAAAGGTGTTAAAAAAGGCACTTAGAACTTTCCTATACACATACACAATGCCACATACTGCACTGTCACCTGATGGCTTGGTGTGAGGAGATTCCTCACGTGGCTGGGTCAGGAGAGAGAACATGGTGAAGAGGGTATGCTGGGCCCATTTTGATATTTCTTTCTAATGAAAAGTGTCTGTGAAAAAAAAGGTTTGATGTCACTTCTTTTTAAGCCTGTGCTGACACTTTAGAAAGAATATTTTGGCTGCTCTTTCCGAGCGTTACTCCTCATGACTGCATGCTGAAGTCACGGACTGTTGTCAGTGCCCTCTTGGACCAAGTGATTTGTTCTTTTTTCTCTAATAGAAAGGCTATTAGTATGGGGAATGTTTATGTTATCTCTTGCTTCTCAGTGTTGCTTAATTTATTTTATGTAATGGCGGTTGCTTTTATAGGGTTCACTTGGCCCTTGGCTCCAAGATTACAGATGAGTGATTCTCACTGTAAGTGCAGAGTAGCTATTAAATAATATATTTATGGATGTATACACACACACACACACACACACACACACACACTCACATACACATATATATATTTAAAATTGGGGGTAAGCATTTGTTTGGTGACATGCTTGTGTGCTCATCTCTAGTATCTAGAGAAATTCTTATATTTAATCTTTCTAAATTAATGTTTCTACTTCAAGTACCTATCTGGAGTACTCTTATATCACAGGAATTATAACAGCAGTAGTAAAGATCTAATCAATGTTGAAAGCCCTTTAAATTTGTCATATAAAAAGGCTTGTGGTTGCACTTTCTGTATTTTGAGGTATGTATTTTATGATGGTGTTGACAGAAATTCAGGGTATTACAAAAGAAGATACATTATTCTCTTGCTAATCTCTGAAGAAATTATTTGCAGGGGAATGCACAATTTTGTCATTTTATTATGTTCTGATCTCAGTAAGAAGCTTGAAGAAAAAAATCTGCATTGAATGTATAATATGGGGTCTTACCAAACTAGATACATATTACATGTATAATAACATTAAAGCAGTTCAAAACCAAGTTTTCACACCTTGATTTAAGACATAATAAACATGTCTTGTATTGGTCCTACGGATAGAAGCTTTGAATTACATTATGCAACAAATGTTCTTAGTTATCTTTGGTTGGGTTTTTTTCCCCTTGGGATTTTTTTTTTGGCAACCTGTTGTGCAGACATCCAAACTGCTCACAGTGTTAATTGAGTTTGCCTGTCATTATTATGGCAGAGGAATATGAGAGACAGCATTTCTGCAGTGAGAAGTTGGATTTGAGAGCCAGAGAAAAATACAGTTGCTGTGAAATAAACTACAAGGGCTCGGTAGATGTTCCACCTATCAGTGCTATCCATCTATCTGTGGCTTCCTTCTATGGGAAAAGGACTGAGGTCTCAGCAGCTGCTGCCCCTCAGTCATGGTTGCAGCTAAGCCCCCAGAGCAGTTAGAGATGTCCTCATTTCACCAGTGAAATCCCCCCAAGGTGGAGCAGCTGCCTGGGTACAGCTGAGGGGACTGGCTCCTAGGTAGTTTTTAGTGTATATGCCCAGTAAAATACAACCCTTATAACAGGCCTGCAATTCATCACAGTACTTCAGTGTCATTAGTGCCTTTAAAGTACTGTTCACCTTTGTTACTTGCTTCTCAGTGGTCTTAGAAGGATGGCTTGCTTACTTGCTACAAATGTATCAGAAACAGGAAATATGGAAGATAAAATCTTCAGTTGGGCTTCAAGACTGAAAACAAGCTGTGCTTCTGTTCATTCCTATACTGGGGGCAAATACTTAGCCATTCTGTATGTTTCTGCCTTTCTTTATCTACTTTTTAAAATTAAAGCTTGTCTGAGCTAAATGGATCCCTTGATACACGGGAATTTAGAAAGCATCTGGCCTGGACTGCCTTCCTGCTTTGTACAATCTGGCTGAGTTCTGCAGCCTCCCACCTTTTGCTGTGTATTCTCCTCCTCCCACTTGTTCTGCCCAGGTTCCTTCTGTGGGTATGCCTCTTCTCTAGCAATCCCTGAAGACCACCAGTGACTCTCCAAACCTCACCTTCTCTGAAATACCTGACATTTTTCACACTCTTCTAAAGTATTCCCTTTAGTTTCAGTGAAGAAAAAAATTTTCCTCCACTGCAAAAGATACATCTCAAATCTCATCTTGCGCTTCTGTGATGTATTCTGTAAACCATGTATGGAATACGTTGTATTACGCTTAATTAAGAAATTACATAATTCCTATATTATACACTAAGTGTATTTGTGTGCCTGGAAAATATCCAAGCAACCCTTCCCTGCCCCACCACATTGTGAAGGAAGGCTTCTGGGAGCTGTGCAAGCTCGTGGAGGGAAGGAAGTAGCTGGGAAAAAGCAAATCTGGCTAACTGCATACATAAACCCAGTCCTAACTTTTTTGCTACTATTTTAATGGAATTTTCAACATTTGGTATATGATTATACCCAATTTTTATTTGGGAGAGAGCAGTGAACAACAGACAAAAGTTCAAAGTCTGTTTTGGTTGGTGGGAAGTATCTTCATGTCTGTGAGCTAGCCAAAACTAACAGATTTTAATATGCAAGGGCAGATGTATATACATGCCAAGATATGTTTTTACACAACACTTAATCACCAACAGGATAATTAAAATTTGCTGAGTAACACCTGTGGTGAGGCCACAAACAACATGTACATTATTTTCTTTATCTAACCAGTGAGGGACAAATTGTTTCCTATTTCTGTAAACAATACAACCTAAAGAAAACATTAGACTTTGAAGAAGCTTATCTTTCTAACTACAAACAAACAGAACAAATAAAAAAAAACAAACTAAAAAATGCCAAACACAAAATCCCAAACCAAGCCTCACAAGCCAAGTGAAGGATAGACAGCCAAAAGCCTGGAGAACAACCATTATGAACACATGGCTAATTTCCTCTGTTCCTAAACCAGTTTTGTCAGTATATATTGCTAAGTCTAATGAGCTGGGTTTTATTCATGCTATACTTGAGACAAAACACACACAGTTATCTCTAGACAATGACAGGAGCCTGCCAGTCTGCCAGTTCTGCACAAATGTGAGTGGGTATCTATTATGGAAATTATGTTTTATGGGCTTAGGGGTACCTTGCTTCTTTCCAGCATGCAAAGCTAGGCCCTTTTTAGGGTATTGGGAAGTGTTGTTGTAGCTCAGTAGGGCAGCTACCTGTGGAAGACAGGGACTGGAGATGGGAGTGAGCAGTGCCGTGGTACACACACAGTGGGCTGCTCTTGCTCTGCTGAAGCAAAGGGGCTCTGCTGCCATGCAGCCTCCCTAGTTGATTTCAGTGAAAGCAAGGTGTGACCATCATCTGCAGCACCCAGCTTGCAGAGAAACGTTATGGAATTGATAAAAGACTTTATGGAAATCTAGGTGATAATTGATAAAGATTTTCCTTGGAACATGTCTGTGTATATGTACAGAGAGTTTATCTTGATGGCAAAATGGATATGCTGTCATTACCGCAGAGCCTTGGCTTGTTGATAGAGAGAATTGATGTTGTTTTAATGGAAAATATTTGAACAGATTTTAACAACCTTAAACTCATACCATGTTCTGTTTAAAAAATATGCCCAGACTATCGCTTAGGATATGCATGACTGCATATTTTATTTCTGGTTTATTGCCATATTTCCTGTATCATCATCCATGCCAAATAATTGCTCACTTACTACACTGGTAGCTTAAATACTGTTGCCTCAGAGATATGTTTAGAAGATATGTTGGATACTGGCATAATATGATTTATAGCACTGGAATAGAATAACCATTGGTTAAAAATCCTCCATGGGGTATATAGGTCATGCAAGATCAGCAGTATTTACCCCTTCTGGTAACTGTTTGTTTGATCTGTTCTTCAAAGTCTGTACCTGTTAGCAGGTCATCATTTAGAAGGACAGTCAGTTCCAGGATTCAAATATTTTTTTTCTGTTATAATTTTTTCCAATTACAGCTAAAACTTTCATTGTTTTTACACGCATTGCCTCTTTCCCATGCCCCAGTGGGCACAGAGAGCAATATAACCCCTTCTTTTTTTTTATTTATTTATTTTCTCTGCCATTGTTTTACATAGTGGGACACCTTATATCCAATTGCTGTTTAATATAGGTTGTATGAATAAAGTTGAAAATGAGCATCCCATGGCTGATCATCCCATTTCAGTGTGTCAGAGATGTTCAGGCTCTGGCCCTCTGCCAACTGTGAGGCATTGAAGCACCCTCTGGGAAGCTGGGGTTCAGGTTTGGGATGGGTTGGAATGGGGAAGGGACTGACACCAGTCAGCAGAGACACACAGTGGCAGAAACCCTTGAAACGTCACAAACAGGATGCCTGTGGTTTCTGTGTTGCTCATGAGGAATTTTGTTGGTCATACCTTTTAAACATCTCTGTTTTCTGTGGTTTTATTATTATTTTTCCCCTCTACCTCTTTTCTCCAGTTGTAACACAGAAGGTAAAATAGTGGTGGAGAGGATTAGCGGACCTCACACAGGTACTGAACAGCTGGTTCAGTACCTGTGTGAGGTTAGTGAGTAGAATAACCAGGTAAGATTAATGGCATTTTAGTGTGCTGGTAGAGAAGTAACCTGTTCTGAAAATTGAATCCAGCGCTTGTTTTTCCACATTGATGCATCGTATGGTCACAGCTTCGACCTGACCCAATCTGCTGTAGTTCATGTATGGTTGGAAGCCAAGTGCCACTCTTATCCACCAAAGAGTGGCACAAAAACTAGTTAGAGAAGGCATATTTGTTGTTCCTTGCAAAGCAATAGTCTTATCACCACTGCTAGCTCTGCAATTTAAACTGAGTAGTCTGGTTTTTTATAATGCTTAATATGCTTCAGCTGCACTTTCTGCCTTCACCTCTTTGCTTCTTTGTTCCCCAATATGTATGTAGGCTCCCAACAGGAGAGTGCTGCTGGAGTGAGGGAGGCTTGCTTTGAGGATTCTGTGCTTTGAACACAGCACGGTATAAACACTTTATACCTTGTTTACAGCAGGTATAAAGCAGAAGCATTGTTTTACACTCTGAAGGAACAGGGAAGTTGGCAACCATCCATCTGTGCAGCTTTGAAACTTGATTACTATTTGTTTGAATAGTGATGCACTAGATAGGTTTTGACAAACTCCAGATTGCAAAACAGTGTTGATGAAGCATATGTTTATGTAAGCGTGTATATGTGTATACAGTATAGATAAATATATATATGCGTATCTATAAAGCGTTATGAACATGAATTCAAAAAGTCTCTGGTTTAGATGAGTCTCAAGGGTCACTTCTATTTTTGCTTCCCCCCATCCAAAAATACTTTGATTGTCTTCTGTGGGAATTGGGTTGAAGTTAGACCAGGGAATGGTTGAACAGATGATCCACTGTTAAAAGTGAAGGACCATTACCCAGGTACATTCAAGTGCATCAAGCAGTTGAATCTCATGTTCTCCAGGAATTAATCGCTCTGAGAATGGCTGCTTTACTAACTACATTTGCTGCAAATCGTTTCCCATTTATTTTCCCTTGTCCATGTCTGCATACAGATAAGTATTTATGTAATGCAGGACAGCTAATTAATGTGCTGTGTAATTTAGGAGAGATTATTTTTTTGCTTTTTAACTGAACTTCAGACATGCACAGAGAGATGGCTGTTTTAGAGGAAAAGGTCTGCTTCTGCATGTATAAGATAGCAACTGTGCTGACAGTAAAAATGCTAGTTCTTTGTACTGCATTTTTATGATTCAGTGCTGTACAGACACTAACAATTCCCTGAACTGCGAACACTAAGCAAAACCACTTTAAAGATGTTCAAGAAGCAATACAGCAGGAGGAAGCGGCTGCCCAGCAAGGCAGGAGCTGTACTAGGATTAGGAGTGGAGACTTTCTGACGGCCAGCCCTGCTCTCCTCCTTCTTTCAATTCCCAACAGGCTGCTTCTCTTTCTGGCTTTTATCCCCCATTTACACTTCCTATCTAAAGTCCATTGTTCAAAATTCAGCCTCAAAGTTGACTTGAAAAATATGATCCAAGCACAAAGCAAAATACCTTCTACTCTGCATGAGGTCTTACATTCTTATAAAAAATATCTTTGCCATTCCTGCTTGTATGCCAAATTACCTTGGAAAAGTCTTTGGTTTCTCTTAGGTGCTAAATTACTTTTTATTTTCTTGTATTTGGGGTCAAATGATGGTCAAAAGCTTATATTCTGAAAATGTAATTTATTTATTTAAAACCTTTTATCTTTGGGTGTTTTACACAAATTATATAAAGTGTGGTTTTAAAGCAGCTGAGCATCCAGACTTGCAGTTGTCCCAGGAATTTTGTGGTGAGACTTGTACATGAGTTTATCAAACTGAAACATCCACTTGCTGAAAATGAGGGGCTAAGTGAATTGTGTAGGTTGACGCAAGGGAGTTGCTAGCCTTGGCAGTACATTCTGACTCTCTGTCCTGCTGCACCATAGCAATTTTATGCTGCCAGTTACTGCCAGTCTCTCTGATCAGTCCAGAAAAGGTGTTAAATGTCAAATTTTAACAGTGGTCTGGCAATGAAGAACTGATATTTTTATGTTTTTGAAGCCCATTTTGCAGTCATATTGGTCTTCAAACAGAAGAGTGTGATTCATAGCAGTTGAAATTTAGAAGAATAAAAGCATCATTTGTTCTTTCATTGTAGCTTACTTTATGAAGAGCTTAGAGTCTGTGATACCAACTCTTGCACCTCATCCAAATATAAAAGTAAATAACAGTGTACATTTTTTCGGGAAGAAAATACATGTTCATGCATTTGATATTCTCCACAGCTCAAGCCACAGGAATGAGCTGGATGATTCCTCTGCCACTATTAGATGTGGGGGTTCAAAGTATGCATACTGTTCTTAGCAGTTACGCACTTATCCACCTAAGCTACACAAAGAATTACTAGAAGAGGGAAAGTTGAAATGGGGTGTAGAGCACATGTGCATATTTTATAAGTATATATATACTTTCTATATAAATAAACAGTACTACAGAAGAATGCATGTCAGTCACAGTCAAAGTGGTAGAAGTGGCTCTGTCACAGCATCAGTGTTTCCCACACCTCTTGCTGGTCTCTTGTAGTGCTTTGCTTTTTTTCAGCAAGACTCTGCAAACTAACATCCCATCATAAGGATTGGCTAGCATGAAAATGCTTAAAAGACTCTAATCTCATTAGATAAACTCATCATTTTTAGTCCACATAATGGAAGGTTCTGAGCCAAAGAAAACAAAATTGTGTTTGAAATATGACTGCTGTTAGACAAAAGAAGCAGGGATAAATCAGCCAAATAAAATGACATGGTAAATGACTGATGTGATGGTCTGAAGTAGTGTATTAATGTCCTGCAGTTGTTTATCTAGCAGCAATATTATATTAAGTTTGGAGTAATGGTGATCCCCCAAACAGAATATTGCCTTATCTTATTGAAGCTGGAAAAGCTGCATTTAACCAATAACCTTCACTTACAGCAGATGTTAGGGACATGCAGAGCTTAGAAGAGCAGAGAAAGCTTTCTCCTGATCATGCTGGTGCTATTTAACTGGAGAGTAACCATGTTTAGAACCAACAGTAACTTAATTGTGTTTTACATTGACTAGAGCTGTGCTTTGGTGAACTGCTGATTTTCCACATTTAAGCAGGCCAGCACAAGAACTGAGCTGATTTTCTTTTTGCTCTTTTATTTAACAGTGCTTCACTAGCACATTGAAGGGAAGCTGTAAAGGCAGGAAAATGAAATGTCTGGTAAGAAGGTGCAATTTTGTCTCTTCTGGTGGTTTCTGAGATCCTGCAGTAGCCCTTCTGCTCTGCCCATTGGCATTTCAGCACCTTTTCTGGAGCCTCCATGTCTCTTAGACCTTTGTCATACAGACTATACGTTTTGTTTCCTGGGGATTTGTTCCCTCCCATTTTCACATCTGGGTGTGTTTTTTAGTCCACTGGGACCTACACTGTGGTGAAAATTCTGTTATCAGCCATGATTTTGCTTCCACCTGGCACATAGCCCTTCCTTTGCTCATTATCCTTCTTTGTTGTCTACTTATGTTTATATGTAACCATCATAGCTCTTGAAATCTTTCTGGTTATTTCATCCAAAAGTCCTTTTCTTGCATATTATGTATATATTTCCCTTGCACCCAGCTGTGTGTTTTCCATGGCTTGCACAACCAGATCTTTCCAGAGATCTTTAGATATTCCTAAAAGTGCCACTTCTGCCTGATGTTACACCACAGCTTTGCCTCTTCTGATTTTGGACATGGCTCTTTTTTGCAGCTGGTGTTGGTGCACCTGCCCATCTTGCGTCTTACGGATTTGATCCCTGCCTGCGAGAAACTGGCAGCAGTCCTTGGTTCTGAGCTTGTGTTATGCAGATCAAAGAAATGTAAATTACCACATCCCATTATTTTAAAAGCCACATAAGCAAGTTTTGCATGCAATTATGATACTTCTGGAAGGTTTTTTTAAACCATCCTTTAAACCGTTGTGAGTTGCACTTGACTGTACACAGTTTCCAGAAAAGATGTTTCATATTCTATAGATTTTCAGAATAACTTTTACAGAATTAGATTATTTTAAAAAGATTAATAACAAGCAGTGAAAGTGCACCTATCATTTTGACTGTCCAAGTGGGTGTCATTCTGTACATCCTTTGAAAGCCACAGAAATAAAAAGTCTTCTGTGGCAATAGAATTTTTCCATATTGTAATTCCTCATGTATATATTTTCTGCTTGAAGAGGCTTATCAGACACTAAGGGCTAAAACTTTTTGCCATTAGTCACTAAATTGCATTAAATATTTGTTTTGTGCAGATGGAAACAAAATGCGCAAGAGCTTAGGTTAAATGTTTTTTTTCAGAATTACAGATCTAAAATTTATTTTTTTTAAGCAGAGGCATTACTGGGACATTTTGTTACCATCTTCTAGGGCAAAGTAATAGCATAGAGAGATCAAACAATCTGTTTTTCATCTAAGCTTTCTAAAGTTTCTAGTTAGACTTTGTCCAGGTTAACTTCAGGCATCAAATTGGGGACTGGGGGCAGGGGGATGTGGAGAAGAGAGAGGTATAAGCTGTTTGACATTATGAGTAAATATTGAAGGATATTTCCTCAAACGGAGGTAGAATGAAGCTTCAGAATTGGGATTTGGGGGCTAATTGCCAAAGACTTCGATGCTAACATGGGAGATTGCCAATTCTTCATAATACAGAGTCTGTTTACAAGATTCAAAATCTGCATTTGGATCAGAAGGGATGTTTTGGCTTTTTTTCCTCTGCTGAAATCTTATTTTCTGAAATCTTGAGCATATCAATTTGCAGCTGTTTGCATAGGAAGGCTAGGCAGGATTCCTTGGAATAGGAGATTGAAGGAAGAGCCTAAGCATTTGTGCAGGCACTGTTTTATGGCATCCTGTGTTTGTACACGTCTCAAGGTCTATAGCTAAAGTATGGATTTGTTAATGCATTTACTATTTTCTGGGTGTATGTATTTTAGGTTTCCTAATCTCGTATCTGAAAATGTAATTGGGATTTGTATTAGTTTGGAATACAGGGTGTCCTTCTTGTTAATGGGAGAATTAGTTCACAGTTTCTTGGGCAAATAACCTTTTCAGTTTTGTTTTTCTGTTGATATCTGAAAAAGGTCCTAGTCCAGAATAACACCACTGTATTTGACACTAAAAGTGCTATGCAAAGTTGTAGTACTGAAGTTTTCTAAGCTAAAAAACTCCTCTAACCTTGGAGTTGGACCTTTTTCCTCCTCTGCTTTCACACCAGGCAGGTTGTGTCAGGCTCTAATGTTCCTTTGCCCCTCTGCAACTCCTCTCCATGTGACCTCTAACCAATTCCTTGTGTTTTTTTCAAGTGCTTCTCAAGCATTTCTATCACTTTGAAAATACCCCAGTTATGTTCCCCAGGGAGCAGCCATGATTCCTGCATGGATGGGAGACCTCTTGTATTGTGGCACATCTTTTATCTTGGGTTAGGCTGTGTGGTAATGACTTCTGGGTGCATCCTGCTGCCCTGCATTCTTCATCACTGTCAAGTGTGCTGCTTCTGCAGCTTGTCATTGTTTGATTTCTTCTCATTTTTATTTTTCCTGTGCATTTAAGAATCTATACTCTTTTCCTTCAGAGACTTCTTTCAGTTCTCCTCTGTATTGCTGCCTGCAAAGCTCTTCAGACAGGCACTGTGTGCCTGTTTTTTTCTCCAAACTATTAGATATTAGAGATATTAGAGAGCATAGTTCAACAGGCAGCATGAAGCACAGAAAATCCAGGAGTTTGGAAATATAACTAGCAAATCTGTAAACCTCCTGCAGCCACATTCTGTCATTCTTACAGGAGGTAGAAACTTGGTTTTGATCTGGACTAAAAGGTGATACTGCATGTTAAAACTACATTAGATAGCTTTGGGTATGTTGACTTCAGTTGTTTGTTATAAAGACTTTTATTATAAAAGGGGGAAAAAAAGTAAGATTTCAAAATTGCAGAAAGCATACTTTTTATGTGTTTTCTGAGGAATATGTGATGATAGGGTTTAAAAATTTCCCTAGATTAGATTTCTTCCCCATTATATTCTCATATGGGAGTTTATGTAGTACGTCCTTACTCAGTGAGAAGAAAGAAACCTGATCTTTGTGTGGGCTGTTTACCAGACCAGTGGATGCTATGCGACTGAGAGGTGTTTCCAATTTAGTTTCATTGAGTGGTATGCTGGCTGTATCAGACAGCTGAGCCGGGCTTTCTACTGCAATCAGTAATTTTATAAACTTCTCCAGTAAATAATAACTTCAATTATTGAAGAGTATGAAATAGACCTAAATGAGCTTGTTAATATTAATGCTAGCTGTAATTTCTGAAGTTACTAATCTTGTTATGGACCTCGGCTAACATATTCATAAAAGTAAACAAATGCAGCTGGCCCTTCTGTTCATGGACAAATAGGAAAACACCTTGGATTTCTGCAGGTTTGTATCAAAGTTGTTCCTGGAGCATTTATTTCCCATGCATTATTTCTGTGGGATTTTTATTAACTGTTTAGTTTATCTGTTACCTGTTATTAATGGATTCTGATTATTCATCTGTGTTGCATATTTTTATATTCATGCCTTAAGTGTCTGATGACTAATTGAAACAGGGTTAGAGAAATGAGAGATTCCAGCAGCATGGCTGTATGAACATTTTCTTTTAGAAATATATCTCTTTGAGACCTGGTTTTGAGAGTGTTTTTGTGATCCAATGGTCATCTAATTGCATGCTCTATGAGTAAGCAAGTAGAAGTGGTACTTTGTAAAGCACTTGTAGATCTTATTCAAAGTCATGTCTAATGTTTTTTAAGTGCTTTTTCAGCTGGACCGATAAAAATGCAGTTTCATTCTTCTCTAAATAGAAAGATGTATCTTTCTTGTTTGTGCTGGACCTGTGACAGATATAAGAGGATAAATCCCATTATTTTAATGCAGGTCCTCCAGCTTCTGTTCGTTCTGCCTACATGTATCACTATAATGATCTTTCAGGGGAAAAAAGCTGTGTGAAAAAGTAGGAGAAATCTTGTGTAAGGAGGAGGAGACAGGGAGCAGTGTGAGTGCACCCGCGGTTTGCAAGCATGATGTCAGTCTAATTTGCACTGTTAGGGGATGAGCTCATCGGGGAGGGGCTTTGCAGATTTACAGCTGTGCCAATTCATCTCTCGTTTGATTAACATTCTCCAGGCTCCCTCCTTGAACTGAACAACAGGCACTGCGTTATGAATTATTTAAAGACCTATGAGAGCTTCTACCAAATAAAAACAAGCATCAGTGCAAAACAAAAGAGTAAACTCTCTATTTTGCTTCCACAATGTTGTTAAAAGAATGGCATGTCTGCCATTCCCAAAAGGATAAGCAGGTATTTTTTTCTCCCCCCATTCCTTCTCCTTAACATTTCTGCACTACTAGTTTTCAGAAGCAATCTGAGTTGCCTTTTTGTGTAAGGTGTGTATGTAGACCTAATGTGTGAATGTATATGTTTCTTTAGATGCAGTGTAGCTCTGGCAAAGTTGTATTATTCCCCTCAATAACTGGGTTTTAATTTCTAATAGGAATTTAAATCTAAAACTTGGGCTGTTAGAAAAAAACAAGCATGTTCTATTTCTAGAGTCCATGTTATAACTAATTATTTATTTAACCTTTTTTTTTAAATAACCCACATGAAAGTACCTGAGATTTGCCTTTCACTATTTTAAGGAATTTGGCAGTGTTTAATTTAAGATAGGGCAAGCTTTTCTGTTCACAAATTTAAAAAAAAAAAAATTAAAATTTCTTCCACTGTGAAGGAACTTAGCTTCATAAAATGTCTCCTGATCTAGTCTGGGTGTTTGTCAGAAACCATGCCATTTTGCAAATGGGTCAGACAGCTGTTTGAAAATCAATTGAAGTACCTGGGAACTGCATCAGCTGTACACTGCCTCCTTCCTGACTGCAGGCTAGAGGTGTTATTGCATTTGTGTACTTAAGAGTCATTGAAATTCTCCTCAGAAATGCATTTTAACAGCTATTTCTAAAGATTAGGATGCTAGGTTTAGATGTCATGTTCAAAGGGTGAATTGTGCCTAGTGTCTGGAAATACTTCAGGACCCCTCTAAGAAGAAAGATAAATCTTCTGCATTATTTTGGTTTCTTCTAGGTACCTTGTACCTTCCCCCTTAATGCAACACCTGCCTTCTGGGATGAGGATAGGATCAACTACTGTACTTCTAAACTCTAATTATTGCTGCTGTCACAGCTTTATAGCTGTTAATATATATAGGATTACTCATTCCTGATGTGAAGTGGTTTAGCCACTTCTTGTAGATGCATCTGTCTTGGTAGCTGTGGAACAGTAAGCAATACAAATACAGGGAAATTTGAAATAAAATAGAGGTTGGGTTTAGTTTGAGTAAGAAGTGGGTTTGCTCTAAAAGCAGTGTCCCCCTTTCAGATTTGTGTTTGTGTTCCGGAGAGAGTCTGAATATCCTGGATGTGAAGAAAAAGATGAATGATTTGCTGGGAAATAATACTCAAAAAGCTTGTTTGGGTAAATAACTCAGTCCAAAGGCCAAGCTGGTTTGTCAGTCAGTTCACCAAAAAGTGGCCCAGTAAGAAAATCATTGTTTTCTAAAAATTACTGCAGCCTGTTAGAGCATGGCAATTCTGGATTAGCTATCCTCTTCTCTAACGGGAAAAAAATAATTTTAGTATACAATACTACAGGTAGATTTTTAAAAAATTTCTGCTAATGAAGGTGTGGAAGGACTTGGTGTAATTCTTGTATACTCTATAACTTGAACAGATGAAGATGCAGGACACATTTCAACTTCATGAAAATATTCTAGAAATGTAGGCAGCAGGTAACAACTCTTCAGCGCCTATAAAATGTTTCAGCTCGGAGTTGGCTAGTGCTCCCTGTATTTCTCACACTCCAGCAGCATTAGGAAAGTCTGGAGAAAATCAAATAGACTTTCAGTTTCAGTGCTGGCTTCCTATAGTCGGCTTTATCTGTGACAGACAAATTGTATACTATGCCAGCTTGTATATTTTCAAAATAGTAATCGTCTAATTTCACACCATGAATGGGAAAAGTGCCAAAATACACTTACTCAGAGGTGAACTCAGAATGATTTCACCATTAACAACCCAGCATCTCCCTCTGTAAAAAAATTATAATCTTCAATAAACACTTTTAGTTTACCGTATTTTACAGTACAGTTTTCCAGTATTTACAGCATGTTTTGTACAGCTGTGCTCAACAGTGAACTTAATCTTTGCATTTTGGAGACAAAAGCAAAAATAAGCCTGCTACCCAGATATAGAAGTTTTGAGACAAGCCCACGCCTTGATTTGGTGGAAGTAAAGTTTAGTTTTGTAAATTTTGCTATGAAATGCTGTTGGGGATGCTGTTGTTTGCAGGAGTAACCAAGGGGGGGGATCTGCTCTAGGTTTCACTACTGAATTGGTAGCACTAGCTGATTGTGGTGGTGTAGCTGATGATGAGCAAACTCCTTTGCCTTTCCATAAGTACAGTTGGGACTATTTTGCTATACTGGAAAAACTAATGAAGAATGGAATCTTCTTTTCAGAGGATTAAATATAGTTCTTGTGTAAGTTGTTGTGGTCAGGATATTTCCTCAATACCGTGGCCAGTTGACTCTGAGTTCAGTTCATCTTACCCTGAAGGAACACGACGTGGGAGATGGAGTTGGCCAGACACAAACATCCAGTGCCATGTTAGGTGTTTGAGATGCCTGTGTGGTGCTGTGGACATGACTCATGAAGCACAGGGGAGAATATGATAGAGCATCTCAAAGATGTTGGATACCTAAGTTGAGGCAACCCCAAGCTTAACCCTGCTGGTAGCATCTAGTCTTGTGTTTTGCTAATTACTGTAACCAGGTTTCTGTTGACAGTAACAGGAGTGCAAGCATACAGCACCTGAATCCCATCCTGTGTCAGACAGCTTTGCATGTATTTCTAACCCATCCTTTAACTGAAGCTCAGTATCATGTATCATTTTCATGTATCCCTTGTTTTTTGGTTTTAAAAATCCTCAGAAGGAGTGTTTTTAAAACATACTTATTGCTTATGGCAGTAGATTCTAAAACATACTGATGCATTAAAGACATTTTGTTTCCAAATGTGAAAAGGTTTCTGTGAGAGAAGAATTTATTGAGAGAAACCAGACTTCCAGTGCAGATCCTACAGCTGGAGCAGCCTTGGGTGCTGCACCAACAAGCACGCAGCTCTAGACACTGAGAATAAAACTTGGAGCTTTCAGCAGGGAGGTGCAGAGGGAGAGGTAATGTTGCTTTCCTGCTAGCCTTGATAAAGATACAAATTGGTTTCAGAACTGTGACTGAAAAGCATCCTTCAATTATAGTAGTTAAGCATATGGAAACTACAAATCAAGTGTGATTGCATGTGGCTTGCGGGAGAGTGAGAATAATCAGTGCTCTCAACTATACCCTTTTTGTACCCCAGGAAGCTAAATAATTGAGCTGGAGGCAATATTTTACTATTTTTAAAAGCTTAAACACAGGGATGGATGTCCTAGATTTGTTACCAAAGCCATATGAATATTTTTTCTGTGTTTTGCTGTATTTTTTAAGATACTGCTGCTTGTAGGTACAGTGGGAGAAGATGAGTTTGAGGGTGGAAAGAGGGAAGCCACCACTTGGTTTCCATCTATTAACAAACTCAGCAAGGTGCAGGTTTTAAATTTGGTGCTGGGTTTTCATTTTCGGAGATGCAGCTGACATTTCCAGATTCCTGCAGTTGGAAGAGCTTTATCTGGAAGACAAAAGGTGCAAGTTTGAACTTTATCTGCTGGCATTGTGGCCAGTGGTCCCTGGCCTGGGCCTAATCCTGAGCTGTCTTGTTAAAGGAAAGCAGCAGTGCTGTTGTGCTGCCTTCTCCCCAGCACCAAACATCTTACCTGGGGCGATCTCAGCTTGCTAACTTGGAGCTGACTTGTGTGTCTGTGTCTGTATAAATGAATAAATAAATAAATAAATATTGCTGTGCAGATGTAGTTTAATTTGTGCTCCTGTTTATTTATTGTTTCAGGAGCTTGCATTTTGAAAACTACTGTTTCAGAGTGACTTGACGTGCACATTTGCATGTGGCCATTTCTAGTACTCGGTTTGCAGGCTGGTGTTTTAAATTAATGGGAGCATTTTCTCCTGGTTTAGAAATGCATGACAATTTATCCACTCTGCTGTTGCTTAATTCCACATTTAATTTACCTAAATAGATAAATAAATAAATAAATTTGAAGTAATTAATCAAACTCCCTTTTACAGGGCTTAAGTCATAATACCAATACATTTTAATCCTATAATAAATCCAAATAGGTGTTTTCTGGGTTGATGTAGGTTCTGTTTTAGAGGGGAAAAAAATTAATTTTGGTAGAATTCCTGGTGTAAACCATATTTTACATTATTAGACCCTTGATATTTATGACAACTTGAAGAAAATACATAGTTTTCATTAGCTGACCATTTGATTTTTTTTAATTTGGGAACTTCTTGAAGCATTTCCTGCAGTGCGCTGCTGGTTCCCTGTGTTTTGGTTGTTTCCACAAGGCTTGGAATTACCAGTCATGTGCAAAAACATTGATTTTAGCACATTTAGCTTAAAAACAGCACAGGAGAAAGGATTGCTTGGGTAAAGGAGCCGCATATTTGTAGAAACTTCTTGTTGAATCTTTTGTGTTCCCTGCTGGGAGTTTCTCCAGTGGAAAATTAATGGAAGTTAAATCAAGTAGCAGATCACCAGGGCTGTCAGCTGATTTCTGAGTGGAGCAGGTATTTATTTGCACTTTCCACCAATAACTATATTCTTGTTCCCACTATCAGTGAATTTTAAAAAGCATTATGTAGTCAATTGCCATTCCACATTAGCATGCTGAGGTTCACCTTGTTAAACTTCTCTTGTGAAATTATATTCTAACTAAGAGAAGAAAAGGGCAACATTCAACTTAATGAAATATTTCTTGAGTGCAAGTACGGGGACCAAAAAAGAGTACCCCTTTTATCATGTCTGATTGTTCTTTAGTATGGAGTACCATGGGCTACTGAAACAAGATTTCAGCTACTGATTTCTCCCAGCAGTCTAATGTGGAAGAATGCAATCAGTAAATGTGCTGAAATCCTCTGGACTATGCATGTAGCTATACAGTGTCTTCTTCTAAGATGCATGATTTTTATCTGACAAAAACTTCCATTGGAAAAAAATGTTGGGAGAATGGATACTCCGGAGTTGGATTTTAAAGTACAGTTAAAATTCTGGCTGCAAAAAAGCTTCTCTAAATGTTTGTTTTTTTACAGATTTCTGTTCATACAAGTTAAAACTGAAGTGAGGCTCGAGTTAACAAAAATAAATACTGACCCCACAGATTTTGTCCCTGTGATTTAGATTTGGGAACAGACGTTATGCAGATCCTTGCCAGAAATCATTAGATAAAGTCTCTCTCTTTATTAGCAGTTTCTCTTCCACCATTTGAAGCAAATTCCACTTTCCCTTGACTGATATTGTAATAACCCCAACCCACTCATAACAACTCAGAAATACTGGATATTACTTTTGCAAACATTTTGCAGTGTTTGAGAACATAATGCAAGAAGGATGGTTCCATGTTATATTTAGTGAGAATACAGCCTTTACTTGCTCTATTTCACTCTAAACTTAAGTTAATCATGAAAGTTTATGTGAAGGCAACTTCTAAAGTTGCATATTCTCTGATTCTGGTGAATCATCTTTGATTTTTTCAATAATGGTATTTTTTAAAAAATCAACTGAAAAATAACCCTGCTTATTCTTGAGGAATAAAAATTAGGAAATTAGTCAAAAAATGAAGGCTGTGATTGCTTTTTTGATTACTGTATTCAATTGATCTGAAATCTTGGCTGTTCACCATGACAATAATGCCACAGCAGAATTGTGCAAGACATTTGGGCTTCCCTGAATAACTCAGATGCCCTCTAGGCTGAAATGTGAAGCCAGCTTTACTTCTGCACTTCTCTGATTTAAGATTGATGTGTGAAACACATTGTCTGATTGCAACTACTGATTGCAATGATGTTTTGTTTTTGTGTTTTTCAACTTCTTTTGGGTAAGTTTTCACTGTAAGACTTTTCTCAAAAACTGGTCCTTCCAATGTTGTGCTGGGTTGTGTGTCCCAAATTACTGGTTATTGTAGGTTATTGTACAGCTCTATTTTGCTTTAGATTTTCATTAAGTATTTTGAAAAGACAGTATTTTTGATAGAACATTCACCATCAAGTGATTAAGGTGGTTCAGACATGGTCCTCTTGAGTTTGGATACTGAAATAACATTGCTGAAGTTGACAGCACATGACTATGTTTAAACAGCCCAACACCGGTAGCTTTATGGTACACTTTTCTCCTCTCATATTAATAGGTGAGAATATTTAAGTTTGTCTCAGGTATGTTGCTTGGGAATGAGGTATGCTGTAGGAAGGTGTGAATTATGGAAGCTGGCCAAAGCTTTTTTCTTTTCTTTCCTTTTTTTTTTTTTTTTTTTGACTGTGTTTGTACCCAGCACTATCCAGTTGAAAATCTTTGTTTTTTAATTACTCACCTTTGGCTAAAGTGTAGGTGTTACTTAGGAGTGTATTTATCTAAACACCACTAAACTGGGGACAAATCTTTGCTGTTATCAGCAGTTCCATTATCTGGGCAGAAATACAGAAACCGGACCAGTTCAAACCAGTAGAGTCTTACACATTCCCATGCTGGCATGCTTGGGCCACTGACAGACCAGTGGGAGCAGGAGGGAACAGCTTTCTCCTCCTGGGCAGGGTCTGTGCCCAGCCAGAAACATGCTTGGTCATCAGATGTCAGCCTGGATGAAGAGTCAGGTAAAATAAAATTCTCAAAGATGAAGCTGTTGTATTTTCATCACCTGTTCTGATGGCTGTTGTGGTTTTTTTGCTGGGTTTCTGCTTTGGAAAGGCAGGATTTTCCCAGTTCCCAGTACTTCAGTCCCAGAGGCAATGCAATTGGTGTTGTACTGCCAGGACTCCATGCACTGCTCTTCATGAGCCAGGTATGGCAGTGAGGAGTCACACAGACGTCATCCTTGGAGTTATTTAAAGAACAAGGAGAGTCTTTACAAAGCAAGACTGCTGACACTCTTGGCTTTCCTGAGGCGAGCAGTCAATGCCAGCAGAGGAACCACAGATGGACATGTTGCATAACAACCTTGCTGGTCGGCTGGTTGATGTATCCCTTGTGACAGAGCATCCCCTCAGCACAGCAGTGAGCAGGGAGGGCAGGCAGGAGAGCAGGCGTACAGAAACTGTCACAAGCTGAATCTGCCCTTGAGTTTATCTTCAAATCTTCAAAACAAGTCCCTGGTTGCAAACTGAGACCAAGAGAAATCAGTCTGAAAGCATGTGTTATTGTTTTAATTATACTTTTGCTTGTGAAATGTTCTTCGGAGGCTGTGTTGTTACAGATGCTTGCTTCAAAGTGATTTATCATGCTCTGCATATTGCTGTTTATAGCTGGATATCTTTTGTTAGGAAATCGGTTTCTGGATCATGTGCAGAAACAAACATGTGACTATGTTTTTTTTCCAGCTTTTTAAGTTAGTGCTTATCTTTTAAAGATATTCCTTTACAGTGAAGGACAAATATACATCAGGTGCATGATTCTTTGTCTTATTTTATATGTAGTCAGTGAACAAAAAAATTCTATATAGAAGGTCTTATACACGAGGAAGGAATATGAAATATAAAACAGAAAAAAGAAAGAATTTGAGTAATAAAATTGTACTTTTTTAGTTCTATGTGCACATGCACATGTGCTCTTTTTTTTGTTCCCATTTTGGCCCACATTATCACAGCATGATCCTGTACATTATCACAACATTAGTAAAAATGTCCAGCCATTGTAGTCAATGGCTCTGCCGTTTATTTCTTCATGGTTAGCAGTCATCCCTGAAGCACAGAAATGCCGATTTTTTTTTTGCAAAAAATTTGTTTGTCACAAATATGATTTTAATCTGTTTTAGTTGGCCAAGTTGTGAGACCCATGGTTCTCAAAGTTCCAAGTCAGGCAATTTTAATCATTTTGCCTGTATGGAGTAGTGCCTGAAGCATACACATATTTTGGGAAGGGATCTGTACGTGCTGTCTGAGATCAATACCTTTGTGACAATGCAGACCAAGGGGTGAGTTGAACCTACTACAGAAGCTGCAGCCATAATGATCAGGACTATAAGAGTAGAATCATCTTTGTTTGAAAAAAGGAGACACCCTGCTAAACACACTTGGTATCACTTGGGCTTCCTTACGCCCAGCATGCTCTAAAGAAAGGTGCTGGCCTAAATTTGCTCATCTGCTTAGATCTGCAGCACAAACAGCAAGATCCTACCACGTAAAGGATAGAAAGCAATTTCCACTACCCAGGGGAGGAGCTCTTTGCTGGGCAAGTTGTCAGACACTTCTCCATAGTGACTCATGTCAGGTAGATCATACTGGGGATCCAGGAGTACTTTCCTACCTACATGTTTTCCTTAATGGCAAGTTATATGCGGACTTTGTGCTGGAGATGAAGTAAGGCAAAAATTACCTTAAGCTAGCCAGGGGAATTAGTGACCGGCTGAGTTGTGCTTGATAGGGGAAGAGTCACGGTTGTGTGTGTTTAAGAAAAGATTGTTGAAGGGAAGTAAGAGAGAAATAATATGGTTTATCTATTTTTAAAAGCCAAATGGTGATGGTAGAGATGAGACTGCTATCAGCTCCACTGGAGAGTTGCAGCTGCATTGCAGTTTTTACATCTGTATTGAGATGTGCAATGGAGAAAGCATAAATTCAGTCACCTTCATTTTTCTGTGGGGAAAAACAGTCAGGAATAATTGATGTTCTCAAGATAGCTTATTCTTTAAATAAAACTGTTAAATTTGAAAAATGCTGTAATGTTCTGCAAAGATATTGTATAGCTGCAGTGCTCCAGCTTGAACAAAATACAGTGGATCTACAGGATAGTAATGTAATCCCCCTGTGGAAGTGCTCATGTTTTTATTGTTTTAAAACCTGCTGTCAGGTGAATGCTGCTTTCAGTGCTTCTTTTCAAGAAGAAGTAATTCATTCTCCATGAAGGCCATGTCTCTTTTGTCCGAAGTAGCTAGCACTCTAACTGGGGACTCCCCAGAGAGCAGCAAGGAGGCTGTGGTTGTCCAGGACTGCAGAAAGGACTTGATGAAAGCAGATCAGGCACCAAAACCTGACTGCCAGCTGCTCACAGGCTAAGGCTTTGCGTCTGTTTTATGAAAAGATTTATTTATTTGTTAATGTCTTTATTTGCCTTAACCTTAGAATTTTCATAAAATTGTGGGGTTTTTATTCTCCCTGAAATTCTTTGATGGTTGTTGGAAAAGACAGGCATGCTATGGGAAGTGTGGTGTCAGGAAGAAAACGGAGTGTAGAAAGACTGGAGCAGAGCATCACAGAGGGGCTGAGGGGCAAGGATGTTTGAATTTATGAAAACTGTGGATAGTCTGCCTGACAGTGTGCAGAGTGGGATGTGGCTGCATTTGCTGTTCTCCCAGCTTTCCAAGCCTTTGTTTCTAGTGGGTACAATTTTAAGAATAAACTAATAACATTGTTTCTCTGAGACTCCATTCTGAAGAAAGAGGTGCTGTTGTTGCATATGGAGAGAATTTCTTAAATAATTTTAGCTAAATGTTTAAATGTCAATGCCTCTCTGACTATAAGTACTCTAATTCATTAGTGTGGAACATTCCACATGCTTAGCCACTTCCACATTTGTGATCCGAAGACAAAGAAACTAGACCATTAGGCCATTGCAAATTGTATGAAAATAGAAAACAAAAAAAGATGGAGAATGCTGTACTTTGTTGACTAATAGTGGAAAAGAGTCCATTTCTTTTCTGAGAGGAAGAAGAGAATTTAATTCTACAATGGAAGACGATACCTTCTTGTCATTAAAGTCTGTGTTGTCTTTGGTAGATGGAAACAGAAATAAGGTTTGTAGTATCAACTGTAACATGGACATTTGAGTAGGACTTTGGTAGATTTTACAACATGAATCTGTAGTTTAATACAGAATACTGCTTGCATAGGACAGTATGGAAAGTGGTGAGGATGTTAATGAAGATAAATTTTTGTGTAGTTTCTTTCAGTGACTGTTAGACTGTTATACTTCTCTCAGCAGCAGGAGTAACTTTACCGAAGTCTGAGAATGGATAACATGAGTGTAATACCTGATCCACAATAAGTGATTGGCTGTTTTATCTTATGGTAATTATCACTCATAATATTTGTGAGAGCAGTGTTTTCCTAGACAAAAATAATAATGAAAAGAAAGGTGGTGAGCGGGTTTTGCTACCTGATTTGTAAACTACAAGAACATACTCAGCAACTGAGTCTGTACAGCATTGTTGTAGTGTGGCTTTATGAACGGCTTCCAACACAAATACATTCATTACCAAGGAAGTGTTTCTGTCTAGCAGAGCAGACTGAGGGGCAAGCTGGACTGAGTACTAACCAGAGGCTGGGTGGTGTATTCTCAATTTCCCTTTGATACCTGCAGGCCACAGATTTCATAGTTTCTTGTAATGAAAAAAAGGCTGAATTCAGAACAAGAACACTAAAGATGACAGCAGAGTTAAGCCAGATGAATTTTTCAGCTAGCACATATTATGTCAGTGGTTTCATTCTTTTCAATACAAAGTATTCAAGTAATTAAAAAGCAAACAAAAACACAACAAACAGCCCTGGACTTATAGAGCAAACATATTTTATAGCACAATGAATGTTTAATGTTAAAAGCATCTTGGAAAAACATTTAGATCAGTAGTACTTATAAATATTCCTGATACCTCCCTTTAGTTTTGTTCTGTCTAAATTGACCATCTGGTACGCTTCCAATTATCAAAAATAAGTTTCATAGGATTTCTTAATCCATGTTTATTTTCTTATCTCCAGATCGTTCATGAAGCTCTGCCTTTATTTCACTCTAAATGTAAATATGTTTTTTGGTTATTTTCTATAATTACAGATCATAGGTAAACTGCTTGGAAACAAATGACAGGGAAGGCAATAATTTGCAGACTAGTTTTGCCCTAATCTCCTGTTATCCCAGTAGAACCATATGTGGTAATTGCTGCCTCTAGATTTTTCTGTATCCTCTACCACTTCAGAAGGTGTCTTGTATATTGCAAGTTATTGAATATCAGCCTTCCCGTACTCTCAAACTGTGTCTCTGCTTGACTGTGCAACCTTTATTTTTTGATGATTTGGTATTGTTGTATTCCAGTTGTCTCAGTTACAAGGTCAGATTCTAACTTCAGGTCCAGTTTGTTCCATGAGGATTGTTGTGTGTGTTTTAAAAACATAACCAGCATAGCTCTGAGGAACCTGATCTAGTGAAAGATGTCCCTGCCCACAGCAAGGGCGCTAGAACTAGATGATCTTTAGGGTCCCTTCCAACCCAGGTCATTCTATGATAAAACTTTTTTTTTTTTTTTTTTTCCGTTGCCATTTCTCTCTAAAAGAGCAATGCTTTCGCTTCCCTCAAAGAGACCGGAGCCTAGAAATTTTGTTAGGGACTAAGTGACTAGCTTTGAAGAGAAACCACTGTGTATCCATAATTGTCACAAATCATCACTCATACTACCGGTTTTTGGTTTATAAGTGAAAAAGTCTACTTTAAATGGTGGGGAGGGGGGGTAAAAGGTAAAATGCTTATTTAATTTAAGGTAGATCAGAAGGTCTGATATAGATACTGTCACATAGTTTAAGTGAACTGTGGCATCTTGCTTGGTGGCCTGAGGCAGTGTAATGCAAAGTAGTGTTGCGTGGTACTGTTTTTCCTGCGTGATACTGTTTTTCCTGCCATGACAAGCATTATCAGTTCATGCTCTTGCAGGAAGAATGATCATTCCCAGCTGCAACATCACCAGATCTATGTGTGAAACATCCCTTCTCACACTGGGACTGGTACCCATGGTACAGTTTCAAAGCAAAGCTCTAGACCTGGTGTTGAGGTTTTTAACTCTCATTATTTAGGACGCTGGACACTTAACAATACTACATGACTGAAAAAAAAAAAAGCTAAGAGTAATCTGCTCCTTGCAAACATCTATCAGTTAGAAAATTGTACCTTGGGAGAACATCCTGAGCTAGGAAATGAAGAAACAATTTTAATTGTTTACAGACTAAGGAGGGGCCTTCTACATGAGATTATTTTAAACTCATCTTCAGTGGGGTTGTTAAGGAGGAGCATCTTCAGTGCAATAGTTGAGTGGTAAAAAAATATATATGGTCATGGAGGAGTCTCATACATGTCATCAGTGAGCACTGGCTGCTGTCTAGATTAGATAGATGGTTCATACTCATTTTCTTGTTGATACGACTGTGCTATGCATAAATAAATAAATTTTGGTGCAGTTATTCCTGCCTGGGATTTCTTTGACAGTCACATGCACACGCTGTACAGTGTACATGGAGGAGACAGTGCTCTCTGAAAGCCCCAACTTCTCCACACACCAGCTGTGCAGATGGCTTGGTCAGCCACAGAAAGCTGGCAACCCTAGTGATGCTTTAACATGGATGTCAGGAACCTTTGGCTCATGCCTGACAGGTCCTACTTTGCCCAGAATCTTCTGTGGCATTTCCTTACTGTCCACTCATCTACTAAAATCTTGTTGTTTTATAGTCTGTTTTCATATCCATAATTTTTAACATATCTTTAGCTCTTATCTGTTCAGCAAAAGTTTAACTCATGGGATGAGGAGGTTGATCTGCAAGGTTGTATTTGGCTCCTTTGGAAGAAATTAAGTTGTTTTGGACCTTTGAATTGTTTGAAGAGTTGTTTAAAAAGTAAGAAGAAAGATGGATGTTTGATTTAATATATTTCTTCTTTATAAGAGATGGTTCAGTGGAGAGATGTTTTTGTGCTGTAATTGTTTCAGTCAGATGCCCTTGTTAAAAACACTGTATTGGTTAGGCCTGGAGATTATCTGGTGGTGATAATTCACAGTTCAAAATGTCCAGTTGAAATTTCAGGTGCCAAGGAAACAACAGAAACCTCTCATCTGTAATTGTGAGATTAAAAAAAAAAAAAAAAAAGCAACCTATCTGAAAAATCTGAAAGACCTAGTGGTAAACTATGTGTCACCCGAATGAAGTTTATATGGTGTAGAGTGTGTACAAGATGTTGGTGCTTACCGCACAATGTATTTTTAATGTGGTGGTATCTATTTCAGTCTGTAATCTTTCCTAAAACAGAAGGACTCAGGCCTTCTTTAGCTCTTCAACACATTGCCAGTGCATTGTCAGAACATCAGCTTGTCTCTTGAGTCATCATGGCATAAAATTGGCGAAGGCAGTTTCTTGACACTGGAATAGCCTCGGGGGCTTCACTTTGTATCTCTTGTGTGTAATTCGGAGGAACTGTGGGCTGCTATAAAGTACATCAGTCAGATCTCTGGCCGACTGAGACATTTCCATTCTGAAACTCCTTCATGTCTCAGCATTGGGGTGTATCCTGAACTGTGGCTTGATAAACATGGAAAGAGCTTGATGTAAAGAAATGGATATCAAAAAGGCAATTGATAGGAGGTGATGTCATAGCAAATAAAGTAATGATGAGTTTGGAGCTTCTGCTGTCTATGTCTGGTAGCTTGAAAACAACAGAAAAGTTGCAGGAGTAACTAAATCAAACATGCTACAAGGTACTCTTTGTCTCCTGAATAATGTAACTAGATTTCTCTTCTCCCTGGAACATGACTGAAGTCCAGACAGGAGGACAATGTACAGAGAAGGGAGGAAATGAGGAAGAGTATAGCTGACAAAAGAAGAGCCATAGCTGACAGAAAATGTATTGAAATATCTAGAATGTTCTTTTTGTGCTTTTTTAATCTGGGCACAGAATGTAAGGATATTTGTAGATCATGAGGACAGGATGATACATCAGTTGCGGGAATGTCTGTATTGCATCTTCGTTTCACACAGTCCGTGCTGGCTGCAGAGTACTGGCCCAAGTGGTCTGTAGGGTAACACATATAACACATGAGAGTTTATGTGTTATTGGTACTTGTACCATACACCCTACTGCTCTACCTGAAAAGCATCTGGAAGTGCTGCTATCTCAATAATAATCTTTCCTGAGAAAATGAAAACTGAGAAAGGAGAAGCATTAAAATCTGGCCTGTAATTAAGCTGGATGTAAAGATAAATGTCAGTTGTGTATGTTACTATATTTAGAAGGAAACATTTTCATCACTGTTCAAAACAAAAGAGTTCATTAGCATGAAATAATTCCAACTTCATTAGTTGTAAACAAGCAATGATGAAGAGAACAGAAGTGGGGTTCTAGTGTTCCTTACAGGTGACTGAGCTCTCCTTGTGAGTCAAATCATAGATTCCAACAGTAACAGGGAAATAACAGTGTTCTTGTAGAAGATGATGATGTGACCATGTTAACAGCGCTTGGAGCAGCTTTGCTCATGATGGATGTACTCTTATTAACAAGAAATGAACACAGACTTGTAGGATGATCAGGGAAATGGAAAGAGAACCCATCTGAGAGGTGTACCTGGATGCTTTCCATGAATGTATGCATAGAGAAAATAGCTCTGAATTGGCTATCACAGGTACTGTAGTCTGTGTAGCCCTGCAGAACTGGTCCAAGGGCCAGAGACGACAGGAAGTCAGGACTGGAGAGGGCAAGATGAGCTAACTCTGTTCCTTCCCTGTTCTGAAGCAGGTTTCTAATGGAGAAGGACAGAAATACAACCAGTTGTGAGGTGAACTATAGTGCTTATCTCCTGAATGGCTACAATAGCAAACTGGAAGACTGTTTACGGTGCCATGACCTTTTGGCTCGTGCATACCATAGAAACAATTGCTTAATGGTTCCATTACTCTTTGGGGTATACAATCTCACTTTGGCTGGAAGCAGAGGATCCTCTCAGAAGTGTTTCTTGCCTTGAGTCTCCAGATCTCTTTCAGCAGTGCTGGCAGCTCTGGCCAGCATTGTCCAGAGTCAGTGGCTTTTTATTTACAATTCTCTTTGCTTCTTGCTTGAAAAAAAAAAAAAAATTCCAAATAATTGTAAAGTGCAGAAAGAATGACATGTAAATATTAACAATAAACAGAAACTGACCCTTGGGTCATTTTTGAGACTGACTTGATTTCAGCAAAATGCTTGCCATCTTGTTCACATTAGCAGATATATGTAGCAACGGAACATGCCTGTGGCTCTTTCATTTGGTGAGATGAGGACTTGCAGGTTTTTTCAAGTGTTTCGTCAATGTGTATTTTATTAGAAAAAAATTGTACTTTACTGTGGCAGAAAAAAAGTTAATATTATTTTAAACTTGACTTTCAGCAACTTTTTAGAGACAAATTGTGCTAAACAAATTACCCATGTATATGCATTAGGACTGTATTTATGCAGTAATATTATAAAACATATTTTGGGATATATTAGGCATTCATACAGTGTGGGAATCATGCTGTTTGCAATAGATAAAGGGGAAAGAAGGAAAAGCGAAGCATTTTTGACATTGTGTTTTCTCTTACTTTGGGAAAGAAAGTTCCTTTAGCATCTGCTGTAAGAGTATCTTCAGCTAATCATTGTTCTCAAAAATTAAGGAAGATTTATAGACTTTTTGTTTTGTTATTTTTCCATCTTTTTTCAAGTTCAGTGTGGTAATTTGTATTGCATTGAGCAAGTGGTCCAGCTCCTTTTCCTGAGGAAAGCATCAGAAGTATGAAGGTTTCTTTCTGTAAGCAGTGCCCTGTCAAAGTGATCTCATTTATGAGTGGGGATGTACCTGTGAACAAACTAAAACAGTAGCATAAGGCACAGGCAGGAAAGGGATGGAACATGAATATTTTGCATAAAATTTGGAATAACTGGTCTGTTGCTTCAGGGTACTATTGTGACTTGGTTTGCAGACAGTTATTTTTTGCATCAGCAAGTGGCCTTAAAAGTATAAAAAATGGAACAGAAAATCTTCCCCAAAAATCCTCAAGATTTGTGGATGACCATAAGGGATAACCATTCTCAGCAGGGTTCTGTTATTCCTTTCTTAATTTTTGCTTTGTACTCATAATCTATCAAGTAATTACCCTTTATTTGATTGCTCAGTATTGAAGCAGACAACTTCTATGTCATACTCTTACTTCAACTTCAGTCACTGCCCAAAGGGCTCTTCACCAGATAAGTTGTCCTGATAGGTTGCAGCTGTTTGAAAAGTAAAAATAATTCACTGGATCATTTTTTTCAATATATAGAGTAAATTGTTCCTGTAAACTGCATCTTATCTCCCAGTGTGGAATTTGGCTTGCCTCACTGTTCCTGTTTATGCAGAGCATTTAAAACTGGAGATCTTATCACCAGCCAATAATGAGAGCAGTGTTTTGCTACCCATCCTTTCCCTCCCCACTCCCAGCACACTGTATCCCATATTTTGTAAATCAGATTGTAAGATCTAGAGTTCAGTCCTGTTTCCATATGGATATGTTTGAAGTTTCAGTTATCTTTAAGGAAGTTGCTCAAAAAGCAGTAATAAAAAGGTTTCTATGAAAAAGGCATTTTCCATCTGCTTTGCAAAACTTCAGCAAACTTTTCTGGGGAGCCTTAGCAGGCAAAGCAGCTATTCCTGCCACTGGACTGCAGAGGGGGCAGCAGGAGCAGAGCATGTCCATGGAAAGTGTTGCCTCAGACAACAGAAATCACAGTAAATTTGACATCCTTTTTATTGCTGGTGCAGCTCTGCCAGCACTCCTGGAGAGGCCTGGTGTGGTGGTAGCCTCCATGTCAGCCAGGGTATCATCACTGGATTGTACCTCTGCAGGGAGGAGAGGGCACTAGAAATGGTGTTCCAAGTGCTCCTGGGGACACACCTGGCTTGGGAAGCCATCTAGCTTGAGGAGCAGCAGAGGGAGAGAGACAAATGAGGGCCCTGTGTGTCGGAGAGTACATCAGCCAACCTTTGGAACCAAATAGTGCAGTTTCTTGGATATCTACATTGACAAAATAGTTGTAAAAATGAATGGATTCTCTTCTGTCATGTTGTAGTGGTTTTAGTGAAAATGGAGACAACAGAGAAACACATATTTGTGAAAACAGGCCTATTCTTTGTGGAGCAGTGCTAGATGCCAGTTCAAATAAAAGACTTTGAGAAACCTGGCTGTGTTACACACCACTTCAGTTCTGTTAAACTGTATTTTCTACTCCAGGATGCTGAGAACCACTCTGGGACTGTCTCACTTCATCTCTTAGGACTGATGTGCAGAGACTTTTTATTGTCTATAAGCCATTACAGTCCAAATAGAAAGTCAGTGTCTCAGTTACTGAGGATTCTGTCAAGTGCTTTCAGGTTCTAACACACCAGCCAGACTTCCAAAGGCTCTTTGAATAACTGAATCACAAAATCTGTTAGCTTGGCCAAGAGGAGATGAAAAACTTCGAGGTAGTCTTTTATGCATTTTTCTTTTTTTTCCTTGAGAAGTTCAGTTATATATGTTTTTTTAGAAGAAAAGTTCCTATATTTGCATTTTCATCTTAATGAGTTCTTGTCACTGTCAGTATAAAAAAAAAATTGCTTGTGTATAAAAAGGACAGCAGAAACAAAGAAAGGCCATTCTGTATATGAATTAGTCTGCAAATAAAAAGTTAGTGTGGAAAATGTTAATTTTATGTTTGACATAATGAGCAAAGACAGAAATCCCTAACTTCTAATTAGTGCATTATTATTATATCTCTTTTAAATATCAAACACCAGTTCTTTTTTTAAATGTGTAAATAGTAATGCTCTCAGTGTTCTCTGAGCTATATCATTCTATGATATATGACTATGCTGATTTAATATAATATTTGGAAATATTTCCCTTTGCTTTTTCTTTTATTGTGAAAGTTACACTTTTACTAAAGAATACCGAAGACCTTGGACTATTTGTATGGATAATTTTCTCTGTAATTTTTGGTTTTGTGTTTGGCAAGTGAGTAATTTGGCAAGTGAGCAACCAAACACAAGAGCAAGAAGTAAGATAATTTATCTGTGCTGTCAGTATTTTGAGTTATTAGATGGTAACCAAGTATTATGGTAAATGCAAAATATTGTGTGGACTAAGAATACTTTGTAACATGATGTAGATCTGTACTCATTGTAGAAGAGTGGTTGTAGTTACTTTAGATACATGGAGTCACAGCCATGTGCATGGATTTTCTTGCTGGTTCTTCATCAAGAGGTTTTTGCCTTTAATGATGAATTGAAGAAAATGAAAATATTTTTATTTTACCTGTAAAATGTAGTTTAGGATTTTTACTCCTAAAGTGTGCTTCTGTTATTACTAGTACACTGATTACAATGCTTTATCATATGCTGAATCATATTTTGGTGTCAAAAGCTTCTAACAACACGTTTATCAGTATTGATGCAGTGCTCAATATGACATCACCTGTGTGATATGGCTATAGTCAAGTGATCAGACTCAGGTTTCAGAGGTATCTTTATGAGAATTTAGCACATGTAAGTATGGGAGAGAGAGAGCAGTTTAAATATAGTGTTATTTTGTCCCGGTTATAGATTATTAAAGCACACATATTTATATGGTACTTCTTACAAAAGGCCCAAGTGTTTTGTGAACCACTGTCATAAGCTGAATTTTGGGTGGAGGACAGTAGACAGTTAACATGGAATTATAGCCTTTTTGTGCTTGATTGCTTCTCTTCTTATCAATCCTAGCTACTTTTTAATTATATTATGTCCCTCTAGTGAGGTTAGCAGTAAGAAACAGATAAACACTTGACTATGCTAAAACAAGGGAAAATGTAAGCCTTTTAGTGAATCTGAATGTTTAAGGCCAATGGGCTTCAGATGGTTATTGTTTATAAAGCAGGATAAGGAAAGGCAGGCTCAACAATGCTGGAAAGCAGGGGTATGTGATTCTAGAGGAGAAGGTTGGCTCTGTGACCATCAACTTTTATAGCCAACGTCCTTGTTGTGCTACTTGCAATGACTTGAAGTTATTGCACATATCATTCCCTTTCCCCTCCCTGGGGCTCTTCTTGTGGTGTTGCAGTTTCTACCCCCTTGCAGCCTGGTCCTGCCAGCTGCAGGATGCTGCTTTTCCTTTTGTTTGATGGGAGTGGAACCCTGGTGAGGAAACAGTGCCTGGCCCACACTCAGGCTGTGCTGAGGCAGCCCTGGAGTGTAGGAGAGCCCTTTCAACACAGTGAACCAGTGCCTCATTGCTTTTAGCCTTGCTGCACTGGGATCAGAGGTTTCTGGTCAGGGAACTAACTAACTGAAAGCTTTGAAGTTGTGGGCAGGGAAAATTAATTTTTTTTTCTTTGCTTCAAGTAAACTTGTTTGTGCTCTTCAATAGGGTCAATTTTATCAAAAGTACCTGCTACCACCACCACTTTCTCTGCTCTGCTCTGGAGAATATTCTCCAGTACCCTTAAATATGCTTGGGTAAAGTACTGACTTAAAATTCAGTCTTTCCAAGAGGAAGTACTGCAGGCTTTTTGATCTAGGCCAGGCAAGTAATCAAGAGTAGTCTCAAGACTTAAAAACTAGAATAAAATTTGTATTTCTAAAGATTTATTTGAGAGCAAGTCTTCAAAAATAGAAGAAAAATAGAACTATCCTATAGGTGTGTTAAGATGGGAATAATACTTAGTAGGGAGTTTGAAGGTAACAGTGGCCAGGAGCTGGCAGAGGAAATGGGAGAGTAGGAGATTGGATGTTGCATTGATTTGGAACACTTGCCTATCTTCGGACGTGTCTTTTGGAGTTTAAACCCAAGCTTTCCTTGTAAAGAGCTGTGACTGGGGAGACTGTGATGGTTGGATAACATTGATAAATTATTATCAAAAAGGCAATAAATTCATCAGCAAAATCAAAGTTGATCAAGAGTAAGTGTAGTCTGATTGGCCTTGACTGTTAAAGAAAAGACCACTTTTAATTGCCAAGCTTTTAATTGCAGGGATCCAGTGAAACCACTCTCCCTGCTGAGGAAGTAGGGAGACTTGAAACGATGAGAACTCGGATTGTTGTAAAAGGTCTACCTCCAACTGTAGAGCTGTAATTTCTACTGCCGATATCTCAGCTGAATCATTGTAATTTGGCTATTTCGTGTGTTTGGATTTACAAACACTTGGAAAGAAAGGATCCAGAACTGCTTGGTTCTCAAATGCAGACTGGACTGACATAAATGCATCCATACAAAAGTTGGGAGATGACATTTGGAGACTGGGATGTGAGGTTAGAGAAAAGAAGAGATCTTAATAGTTGATGTAGTAGATGATCTTACAACTGATTTAAATTTCTTTACACCTAATAACAGTAACATCAGGGCTTATGATTTCAGTCCACAGAAAATCGCCTTAGCAATGGTGGATAACTGTTTTGGGGACAAGTGATGCGTAACAAACAAGTTATTTTCCCCTCTGACTCCAAATAGTGTTGAACAGCTGTGTGCAGGTTCAGCTTACCAGCAGAGAAAGCACAAAAGTACTGGGACAGTCTTAAGGCATCAACTCACATGTGATGCTGAGTAAATGCAGATGGCTTAAGTGGTTGCAGTCTTCAGTTTTATGCCTTGCCTGTATCTTAAAGGCTGCTGCTGCAATACTGGCTGAGTGATATATGAAATATGTGTGTTTACATTTATGAGCCAAACTGTAAGAATGGAGCAGAGTCACGTAAGCCAGTACTTGTAGCTGCTAAAATTCTTGTGGCTGGGAAGTATGAGTGGAGTGTTCTTGTTTGCTGGATGCATTTGAGGAGCAATAAATAGTAAAAATGACTGTCATTCAAAATGGGCAGAGAAAAAGTCCAAAGTTTGTTTTATTTGGGCTGTTAGCCTGTTAAACTGGATCAGGAAGAAAACAGGATTCCAGTAATTGCAAGAGTGTGGTTTAGCATGGCTAATAAGGATTCTCATGACTATTCCTATTCTTTGCCTGCTTGTGAAAATTTTCACCTTAGGCACAGATGCCAATGCTGACAATTTTGGGATATTTAAAATTATTTGGAGCAAGGGTTATATTTTCAAAACAGCAGTGCTTATCATTGTAGAGGAGAGAAAAAGAATCAGAAGAACTAGAAGAAGTTAGTTATAAACTGCTTGGGGAAACTTTGGGATTAGCTCCTGTTCTAGACTAACATCTTGACACCGACTTGGCAAACACTTGCAACAACTGCTGTAGTGTGATTTTGCAATTCTGCAGAGGCCTGTATGGGAACATGTTAGTCCTGTTGCCACACACACAGAAGAGCCTTGTTGGAAGGCCAATTGCAAACACTAGGGATTGGCTTCTCCATCTTACCAGGAAGGAACTTTTGCTCATTTTGTCCTCATATGTTGCAGAAATGCAGACAGTAATGGTTCATTCACAACTGGGTAATCACAGGGACAGTTGGTGTAGTCTGGCAGGAGTGGGCTACAGAGCATATAAAACCTTCTCAGAAACTAGATTTTCATACTGGATATTAGCTAATTGGAAAATCATCTGGCAGTGTTGGTCTTGAGAAAGTGTAGCATCTCCATGTCAGCCCCGAGGAAGGGTCTTCTGAGCCCAGAGGAATTTGGCATTCTGAGTGAAACACTCTTCTGCAAGCACAAGGAGCTAATGGGTGACAGATTCAGGATTCAGCTGATTATAGCAGATAGCCAAGACCTTTCCAGTACTTGATGATGACCATATGGCTGCTGTGCTCTTTGCAAAAGCCTTGGCTGGGGGAGAGAAGGGTTTTCTACAGATATAATCAGAACACAGCAGGCACCATCATCAGTGTTTCAGTTCCAGGCACTGATGTGTTGCAAAAGACAGTTGTGAGAGTTAAGCTGTTTTGTAGTGTGGGAGAGTGTTCATCAGCATCTGTGTGGGTCCTTGCATCAGCCAGAAAGCAGCTGTGAACCATTTCATGGACAAGTTCAAGGTTTGCTCAGTAAAATATCAAGAGCCTTTGACTGTAGTATAGCTTTCAGTTAATGAACCTTCCACCTGATGGGTGAGATAGGATTCCAGAAAAGGGAGTGCACCCAGCACATCCTGTTCCTCTTGGTGACTTACAGTTGATGGGAAACAGCAGGTAGCTGACCACTTCTTGTCTTGGGCTTTAAATTAGACTTAACCTGATATGTTCAGCAGAGCTCCTGGCAAGGCACAGAGACATCTCCAGAGACCCGGAAAGCAGAATACAGGGGGAGGAAGTGTCTTTTAGTAAGAACAAAATTAACTTGATCTCTAGGAATTGAGAAGATGATTTTGGATGATCAGTCATATGTTTGAAAGCAAACGTTTTCAAAAAATTGTCTGCTTTGATTCCACCCACAAGGTGGAAATCCCACAAGGATTTCCAGCCCACAAGGATGGAAAGCAAAAGTCTGCTAAATGTAGTGGGTTTGGTAGTTTTATTTTGGTACATTGACTCCTTAGAAATTTTACATTGACAGAGAGTTACTCTTGGGTAAAAAAGACAGAATATTATTTTTACAGACAAAAAAAAGTTTCCTTCATTGCCTAAAAAAAACCCCATGACACCTTGAGCAGTGGATCACTGAATCCTGGTTCCTGTCCATTGTCCAAGTCTTCTCTTCCTCTCCCTGGAAAGCTGGCTGCTCTCCTTTCCCTTATTACCCATTCTCCATGTCCTCTCCTCTGACTTACACAGGTTCCCAGCAAGACTAGGCTGAGGCAGCAATGGCTCCTGTGCCATCATGCTGGTTCAGACACCCATCACACCCACAAAATAACCTCTCTCCCTCTCTCCCTTATTCTCCCCTACCCTTCTATGCCTTCTGAATTGTTTTTATGCCAGTTTCCTAATTACTTAAAATATTTGGGTTTTAATCTTACCAAAAATATGGGAAAAAATTAGGTTCAGTCCTTTGGAGAATATGGGAATGTTAATAGTGTTAAGCAGAAGCAATGAACTGACATCCCTTAGTTCCAGTTCACACTTTTTCTTTGCCCTACAGAGACTAATGTATGTTGTTAATGTTGCCAGTAATCTCACCCACTTTTGCATCTTTATGTCTTCATCCAAGAAAAAGAAAACCACCTTAAGAGCATATTTAGCTCTAAGAATATGAGTAGCTGAAATTCTAAAAATAAAAAAGGAACAAAGTCAAAGTTATAGAGAGTCACAGTAATCCTGAAAATTTTATACAAAGATGTATTCTGTTTTCTCACTTCTGTTTACACTGAGTTAGTTTGCTTGTAGAAGCCTCTTTATATGCTCAGGTTGCCAGAAAACTAATGCTTGGAGAACTCTGTGCAGCAGCTTGTTTTTGTTAATGTGCAGGCTTAGGATTTGGGCTGGTATTAAAAAAAAAAAAAAAAAAAAAAAAACAAAAAGAAAAAAACCCCACTAAAAAAAATTCAATATTTGTTGATGTGTTTCCTGCCTCCCACTCACTGTGTTTCAGGAAATCTTTGGAAGAACTGGACATGGATAAAGTAACAGCAGCCATGGTACTCACCAGTTTATCCACCAGCCCTTTGGTCCGCAGCCCTCCTGTCCGACCCAACGGTAAGCCTTTGGAGCCAGGGGCTGTGGGAAGAGGTGCCAGGGCCCTTTATTGGGGGGTTTGTTTCCAGGAGTTGTGGCCATGGTGGAGAACAAACGGTGAGTGGCTGTCTTCTGGTATGTTGGGGATCATACTGAGCTTTGTTCCAGATGCCCATTCCATAAATGGGATATGAGCACTTCAAAAAGTCTCTTGACCTCACTGAAACCATTAATATTTCAAAGAGCTTGTTTGCATTTGCATATGTAATGTCCTAGAATTGTAGAACAGTTAGGATTGGGAAAGACCTCTAAGATCACCAAATCCAGCCATCAAGCTGGCACCACCACCACCACCATGTTCACCTCTAAATCATGTTCTGAGTGCCATATCCAGGAAACATGATAGCAGTTGTTAGTTATTGTCATCTACTCCATGGAAATGAGATCAGATTTTACCCAAAACCACAATAAGGCAAAGAACTTCTAGATCACAGCCCTTGGCTGAGAGGCCCTGCAGTAACAATCCATACAGCAAGAGATCTGCTTCTCTCTGCACCTCCAATTCCTGTGCTGCGTGTAACTCTCTGATGATCTTTCATCAAACCCATAATCCGTTTAAAGACTACTTCATTCATGGTATAGCAGAAGACACACAAATAAAAATAAGTATAAAAAGTTTCAGGTAATGAAGAGATTGCTAATAAAATACAATTGATCTATGCAATATTGACTGGAGTTACAATAAATTTTTAGGAGTGTTTTATTTTAAGGAATAATTTAAATTAGGACACCCTTTTTAGGGCACCTCAGCATTGTTTATATGACAGACTTTTCTTACTTGTAACTGCTAAAAAAAAACACTAGATGCTCTCCTACTATCATTAATTGGAAGATTGAAGAATACTTTCTTTTCTTCATGGGAGCAGGCATGGTCCACTGTAAAAAGTTAAAGGGATTCATAGCAAATATCAATGCTGTGGGTTTTCCATTTATTTTCAGGAAATTTAAGTTTTATCCATTTAGTTGGAATTCTGGCCATGAATGCCCATGACCTTTGTTCATGCGCTTTCTAGTGTTGAAAGCCAGAAGTGTTTATTGGAGTGCCACTGCTCTGAGGAGCCCTGGGAAACCTCAGGCAGTGACATCCCTGGTGACTGTCACGCTTCAGGACAGGATGTTGCCAGCCCCTGGGAAAGGTCAGCAGAAGGGTAAAAGCACACCTGCTTTCCAGCTGCTCAGCTCACAGACAGAACTACAGCTGAAAATGGATCTGTGCTTGATGTGGCAGGCAGGGATTTGGTGTGGCCAAGGCACATATATGTCCCCTGCTGCATCCCTGTCCTGGGGGGCTGCTCTGCTTTGGGGGAAGTAGTATCTGCCACCTTAGACAGTCTGAGCAGGTGATACTTGCCAGGAGCAGTAGTGCACGTTAGCTGCAGCTGTCAATTGGAAAGATCTTCCAAACAAGACTTTTGAATTGCTAATAGGCAAATGGTGGCTTGTTTAGCTGCCTTTGATATTTCTTAGAATAGTCTGAGTGCTCTTTGATATTTCTTCATATATGTATAACATATATATATATATATAACATATATATATATATATATATAACATATAACATATATGTATAACAAGCTTGTCAGCTTGTTTCCCAAAATCTGGGAAGACTAGCCTGAAAAAGTAATTCACATGTTTTCAGTAGTCACAGACAAGATTTTGAAACTGGTTTTGGGCACCTCCTCCCTGAATATCTTAGTTTTGCCTTAGTCAAGCCTTACTAAAGACTTAAATAGAAGTCTAAAGACTTGATAATTTAAAGCTTTTTTGGTGTTGCAAGGCTTGGCTCTGATCCTAGTAATACAAGCAACAAATGCATTAGTGATTAGTTTTTTCTACATGCTTTTCCAAAAAAGGGCAATAAGTAGCAGTATAAAGGACCATTTGTTAAAACAAATGGAATTTTGCGTAGAAGCAAAAAAAAAACCAAAAAAACATTAACATTAATATTAAAGTCAGATCCGTGCTGTAATTCCTGGGAATGATCACCCATGTGAACTGGATCAGAGTCTGGCCCTTGTTTCTCTGCAACTGAATAATATTTGGTCTGGTTCTCTTTCACGCAACTCCAGCAATGTGAAAAGAGCCCCAAAATAAGAGTAAGTTGCATTTATTTATATATTAAACCTCTTTACATTGACAGATTTGTTAGTATGAATGAGAACCGGTGTTTGGTTTCTTCCTATTGTCAACCTCATTCAGTCTTTTCCATGCTACTTTAAAAATGTTCTTGATTTACATCTCTTTCTCAGCAAGGTGAGGAGAAGCTGTAAGCACTGAAAATACAAAGTACCACCATAACTGTGTAGGAAAGTAGTAATTGAAAGAGCTTTCCTTTGTTTTTCTGAAGACATGGAAATTTTTAGCTGTGCTAAGGTCACAAGTGGATCCCAGATGTATTTTTTGGCTTTGGCACAAGACTGAAATACCAAATATTTCAGAGAAACAAAACTCACCTTCATTACAGTCACATGAAGGTTGTAATCATGAGATAAAAGATGACATTCTCATATGTTAACTTAGGAGCTACCAGAAATGTGTATGTATGTCCTTTTCCAAAGAGGAAGTGGAAGGAGTGGAGGGAGCAGATCAATTCCATTTATGCTCTATGGTCCTGATCAGTAAATCAGTACTGCTGCCTACTCAAGAGGGCACTATGTTCTGGATTTTTTGAGCAGCTGATGTTAGTCATTAAGGATTTTGTCCAAAACCAACTGAATTAGGAGGAAAAAAACCAAAAATTCATTGGTTTGGAGGTAAGCTTTTGATAGCTCACTTTCTTGCCAATATCAGTAGTTAAATTTATCTGTAAGAAATTGAGAAGGAATGGACGAGTGACTTCTGCAGATCTTTTAAAGACAGGCGCTGGCTTGAAAGGACTTGTCTCACACTTAAATATTGATTCATGAACAGATAAGATGTTATTTGCTTGCCAGCTCCAAAGTCAGGTATTGCACAATACTCAGGACCTACAGTGTCATTGGGAAAAGCTTCCAATGCCTGAGTTAGGGAGAAGCCTCACCTAAACCATTCCTGTGCATTTGCCCAAGCCCTGTGAGAACTTGAGGGTTCTGGCAGAGCTGCCTGTGGCTGCTCCCTGGATGTGCTTGGGCCATGCCTTTGCTGAGCTCATGACCTACATACTCCCCTGCTGCCAGGAGTCCTTTAGGTACGGGCGTCTGATGCCTGAGGAGCTCTGCATGTGAAGCATGGCTCAAGCTGTGCCTCAGACTGCACATGCAGTGCTGTTACTCCCACCCATGGTGCTGTGGAGTGCAAGCTGTGGGTTCAAATGTCTTCTTACCATGTAATGTCAGGAGAGCTGCACCACTGAGGTGGCAGTTCCTCCAGCGAGTAGGTGTGGCGGTGATCCGGTGTCTGTGTGTTCCACTTCTGAAACCAGATGCCTGCACACCTGTATTTCCCAAGGGATACATACCACCTCATGCAGAGATTCAGATTAGGCAGAGGCATTTGTATTGAGAGATTGTAAGAAAACAGAGTGTAACTATGCTTTTCTTTGGTGTTTTACTCTGGGAAGAATGTCATGTTTTTGTGGATCTGCTTAGTATTCTGGGGCTCAGAGTGTATGTCCCCTCCCCAGTGGATCTCCTGTTGGCCATACAGAGGCTTGGAGCTTGCTTTGGTACCGCACCAGAGTTGTGTGTTCCTGTTGAAAGTTGAGGCTATAGTTAGAATCATAAAATGGTTTGCATTTGCAAGGACCTTTAAAGGTCAATTTAAATGTTTTCCTTAAATCACACATGCAATATATAACGGTTTATTGCTGTTTATGCTTCAGAACAGGTTATCTTTTCAAATGCAACATTTCTTTTTAGAAAACTGTTTTGCTGCTTTTGTTTGTTTGTTTGTTTATTTTAAATCAAATGAAAATCAAGTGTGGAATACGTAATTTGTGTACAGTGGGTTAGATATGGTTGTCTTCTCTACATCCAATGCTTTCACTCTCCTGTACTGAATGTGCAGTTAATTATCAGCATGGCATCTAAACCTTAGGAAAAAGAGCTCCTAAGCCCTATCACAGATACTGTTGTAATAATAGTTTTTCTTGTTTTTGACAGAATCCCTGAATGGATCTTGGAAAGAAGGAGGATTTGTGCCTTCTAGTACCAGCAGCAGTGGATACTGGAGCTGGAACGCTCCCAGTGACCAGTCCAACCCATCCACCCCATCTCCACCTCTGTCAGCTGATAGCTTCAAAGCTTTTCGGACACCTTCCCAGCCAGATGATGGTATTGATGAAGGTGAAACAAGCAACCTTCTCTTCGATGAACCCATTCCTAGGAAGAGAAAGGTTAGGCTCGTGTTAAATGTCCATACCCATGGGTAGATAGGATGTTGGTAGGCTGGTTTTGTTGCGAGAAAGGAACAGGTCACCCAAATACCTCTGCTTGTGTATCCTTCCTTGGCATCCATTTAACACAGTCACTGTGTCTCATTCAACATGGTCACCTCCAGCACACACATGCTGCCATCAGCGCCACATATTTCCTGCCAGATGGTGAGGTGCTGCAGAGCCTCCTGCTCAGAAAACACTAGAGTGGTTTCCAGAAGGTGTTGCCTCTGGCCATTCAAGGGATTTCTGTCCTACTTTGACAAATTCTCTGTGTGCAGGATGCAACAGGCAGCCTTTACATGTCATCACAAAAACTCACTATGGCCTTAATACTCCTTGTTCTCTGAAAGTGCTGTTTGTCTGACAGCATGTCAGATACCTTAATACTGTGAAGGTTTCTCTGCACAAACATATGGAGTGCAAAAAGGAGAGACAGAGCTCAAACCCGATGGCTTTTGATATAGTATTAGCATTAGCCAAATTTATCCTCAGTTGGAGTACAAAAGAGGCTAAATAAAACATGACACTAAAAAAAAAAAAAAAAGGTCCAAAACTAACCCCAAAAAAGCACCATTGCTAGCCAGCAAGCTTCTCTGGAAGAAAACAAAGAGATGGCACTAGTCCAAGTTTCCTTCCCTCCCAACGCAACAGGACAGATTTTACATAGCAAGATGTAAAAAGGCTTTTTGTAAGAATTAAAATCAGAGAATTTATTCCCTTAGTGATTTTGTTTCTGGCTCAGTCTGAGACAGTTAATTGCTTCATCACCAGCAGGAAGAAGTTTTAATGATTGTTTAAACCTGTTCACATTTATCCTCTTGCTCCAGAAGCTGCTTATTTGCTGACCCATGTGGTTCTTCCCTTGTTCATGGGAAAGGGGTGAAAATCTTTGTGCACCTTGCTAAGAAGGAAAAATTATTTTGGAGGACACCTTTGTTATAATGAATTAGAAACTGGAGCTGAGCGTTGCACTAAACAGAGACAATTTGGGGGTGTGTGGGACAGGAGGAGTAGGAGTGCAGAAGTGTCTCGGTTTGCCTTTTACTTCTCAGTTAACCTTCACCTTATTAGCACCACTCTTACTGTTCAGCTGTGATGAGACAGATGGGTTTGCAGCTGCTGTCTTTATTGTTTTCTAAGTTGCATTCAAATATTTCTATTTATGTACCCACCATAGGTCTATTACACTATCTCTTCTGGTTCACAGGGATTTTGCTTCTATGGCAAATGTTTTATTTAGATAAACAGTAATATTCCATGCCAAACTTGGTTTTAAAAATTAACTTACTTTCCTGCAGTTTTTTTGCTTTATTCTGGCTCCAACATCGTACTTGATCTGAGTACAAGTTAGCATCTTTAGAAGCTGAAACAAAAATATTCAGGCCATTTCTTCTTCAGGGCTGCAAAAGTCAGATGGAGTAAACCTGGAAATAGAGTGATTGATAACCTTACTATTTGCTTAGAAGTTTCCTCTAAGGTAGTTATTCCTCACCAAACCATTTATGTTCCATTATTTTCTTAAATAAAACATTAAGCCTGAATAGGTATTTTTTGCAAAGGAAATGGAGGAAATGTAAGCATGTTCTTTATTTCTACTGGGTGAGCTTTCACCTGATTATGTTAAAAGTGCGTTGGGTTTTTCAAACTCCTGCCACTGACAATAAATCCAAAACCACAGTGGAGCTAGGAGACTGATTTTACCATCAAACTGGGGATGGATGTTAAACCATTCTGTGTTCATAAAGATGCATGTGGTGTTTATGATGTCATATTGGAATTCCTAGGATGTCAGTTATAAACATGGCCTTCATCTTGTTGACACAGGTGGTGGTTGGTTGTGTATTTTTGAGCTGATAATAGTATTTAGTGTTTTATTATGGAAGTAAGAAAAGTATGAATCAGAATTGCTAGATTATATTGAATATGAGAAAAGAAAAAGAGTTCTGTATCTATTTAACTGATAGTTGTATTATCAAATGAAAAAATAGGCAATTTATGTGCAATTTCTTGCAAAGTAGAAGTTTTTCATACAACCAGTATGATCAGGTACCTCAAAACTCAAAGCCCTAAGCATTTAAACTTCAAAACAGGAGATGTTAGACTGCAGGGAACTATGAGAACATGATACTACAATCAACTTGTATTTTAAAAAGCCCATCAGCTGTGATTTTGTTTTTAGAGTTATATTTTAATCATTATCTTTCTAGCAAATGCTGAAACCATCTACTGTCATGCATTCCAAAGCGCCCAAATTGAAGAGAGCACCAAGTCAGCTTTTGTTCAAGGCACAGTGAAATGTACTTAACCCTAAGGATGTGCCTGTTTCCACCCCACCCTTTTTTTAAAAAAATTAAGTTTTATATGAATATATTAATTTATTCTTATATGTAAATAAAATTACAGAATAATAATACAGTATTTTGATGCTCTTCCTCATGTTAATAATATGTTCTGTAATAAAAGAGGAAATTATTTTTGAGAATTACAAGCTATTCAGAATTCTTCTTTTTATTTAAACTGTACAAAATCATTTCCATTTTGGGGTAAAATTAACTTCTAAATATCTCTAGAGTTTGTAACATCTGTGTTGTTTTAAGACTACTTTTCTTCAGAGTCTTCAAAATGTTGCAGATTAGCCTAGTGATAGCCTTGTTGGCTGTGCTCTAAATTAATGATAAGTCAGTGGGGATCAACGAAGTTATATTAAGTTATATTAAGAATATAAAAAGGCTATTTAAATGAGATTCTACCTGTATTTTTTTTTAAATATTGAACACAGGTAGATAACTTCTTCTCTGAGTAAGGTCCACAGCAGCTTCTGAGTGAAACAAAAGCAGGTTGTGCCAGGTCATGGCAAATATTGACATAACAGAAGCTATGTTTTGCTGACACAATATTTTTTTGTGCTGCAAATATCCGCAGCAGAAACATTCATAAGAGATTGCTTTGGAAAGACCTTCATTTAGGAAGGTGTCTTGGATTAAGTGAGAAGTCCTCATCAGGTTTTTTTTGAAAGAAGTGGAAGTTTTTGTATAATCTACCTCCCTGAGTAGAGTAACTGAAACTTTAAAATGGAAAAGTGCTGCCAATGAACAGAGAGAGGTAAATTTTTTGTCACAAGCTGCTCTTGCAGTTTTTCACTGGGTTCTCTTGAATTCAGTAGGGTGACACACTCGACAAAAGACTATTAGATCAATGTGAATTTGGAGTCAAAGGCTCTGAACCTTGACACTGTTTTGTAGCTGTTTATCTGGCTTGGGTAGTTTGGGATTTTTTCTACCTTCATAGAATTACAGAGTCACAGAAATTTTCAGCCCTTAACCCATCACTGCCAAGTCCAGCACTAAACAATGTCCCCAGGCAACACATCTACAAGTCTTTTAAATACTGCCAGGGCTGGTGACTCAGCCATTTCCCTGAGCAACCTGTTCCAATGCTTAACAACCCTTCCAGGGAACAAATTTTTCCTAATATCCCTACAACTTCCATACAACTAATGTTGCTTTACTCATAATTTCCAGAACTCCATGAAGGTGATGTTCAAATGCCTGTGGAAGAACTGTGGAAAGGTACTGAGCACAGCTGCAGGGATTCAGAAACACATACGGACCATTCACCTTGGGTAAGAGAGCAGTCTTTTTGGGAGTCTAAAGGATTTAGTCTAGAAGAGGAGCAATTGCCCTTGGCTGGAGAGATGAACTGGATTGCCCTTGGCTTCTCTCTCATATTCCTGTGTTTCTGAGGAAATTGCAGAATAGTGCATCAAGGTGAATGAGCACTTATTCCAACAGCGAGGCACTTTCTTTCCTGAAATTCTGTCAACTTTGCTAGAAGGTCAAATAGAGCTCGAGGTCACACTGCACTCCCTGTCAGCTGCACTGCTCAGTGCCATTATGTCATATGTGCTGTCTGCACATCACATCTGGGGTGGCACTCTGTGGTAGACAGGTTCAGGGTCTTGCATGAATACTTTTCAGCTTTGTTTCACATCAGGTCAGGTGCTTGTGCCAGTTCTGAGTTGAATTAATGCAAAAAAAAAAAAAAAAATTAATGCCAAAAAACCCACCAAAACCACAAACCACATAAGAAACCTAAAAATAAAAGGAAACTGAGCTGCATGTTGTCATGGTTTAACTCAGACCACAGCTAAGTATAACAAAGCTGTTCACTCACTATCCCCTTCCTTCTGTGGAAGAATCAAAGGAATAAAGAGTAAACCTCTTGAGTTGAGGGTTGAGACGAGAACAGTTAAATGGCTTAAACAAAATAAAACATTGATTATAATAATAACAGCTAATAATGACTCCAATACTTCTAAGGAAAGGGAAGAGAGAGAGAGGGAGAGAGAGAGAAACAAAACTGAAGAGAAATGAGTGACGCACATTTCAGTTTCTCACCAGCTGCTGACCTATGCCCAGCCTGTCCCCAGGTAGTGATCAGCACTCCCAGCTAATTCCTTCCAGTGTATTTCCTGAACACAACATCCTGTGGTATGGAACATCCCTTTGTCCTGGCCATGCTTACTCCCAGCTTCTGGTGCCCCTGATCACTGGCAGAGCATGGGAAACTGAAAAGTTCTTGATTTAGAGTAAGCACTGCTCAGCATCAACTAAAACATCAGTGTGTTATCAACACTCTCCTCATCCTAAATCCAAAAGACATCTCTGTGCCAGCTACTTAAAAGAATATTAACTCCAGTCCAGACAAAACCAGGACACACATGTATGTTACTTGGACTAGAAGCAAAAGCAAATGAATCTTTTAGGACACAAGTTTGTTTCAGAGCTTTAGTTTGCAACTGAACTCTCCTGTGCGATTCACTGAGTGATGTACCTATCTCATTATTTTATAATTACTAATTATAATTACAGTGGGGACTCATGGTCTTCACCTGTTAGGTGAAAATGCATCTCTGTTCCATAAATCTGTATTACCCACAGCTTAGAAATTAAAGCCACCACAAGAAACATCTGGAGCTCAGGATGGTCTTGAAGAGGTCAGCAGTTACCATTGGGCTTAAGAGTAAGGCTGTGGGAAACAGAGAAAATCTCTCTCAAAATGCAGTTAGGAATGTTGATTTGTGCTTTATATTATGGGGACATCTTCTTTGTGGTGTGGGAGAGGGAGAAGTAAATAGCAAAACCTTTCTGGAATTTGCTGGAGTCAGAGTTTTCTGGAAAGAGTACTTGCGGTCAGTGACTGGCTGCATTCTGATGGATGGCACTTCTGGTAGAGCCTTTCAAACCTTCTGGACCATGTTCTCTCAACAAGTTCTGGTTTGGACTTCAAGATAACATGTAGTCTACTATGAGCTACTGCTTTGACTGGGTTGCTTCACTGTTAGCACATGTGCTCAAATGCATATCAGATGAAACTTTAAGGCAATTAAACCTCCTTCATGCCTTCCTTCAATAAGTCTGCTTCTGGAGAGTGGGACCAGAAACTCCTGGCCATGGCAAGCCAACCCAAATGAGTGCTTTGTCTGTGTCTGAGTTGTATGGTGAGACTGTTTTCTATCAAATTCTTCCGTTACAGAAAGTTACTGTGAATGGCAGCCATAACTATATTTGGCATAATTAAGTAACTTGTGATAAGATTGTGTATTGTTTGCTGTAACATGAGTGACGTATATCTTGCCTGTGTCTCTTATCATTGCTATGACTTTTGAAGACATAGTGCATTGGGATTATTGTTAACTTTACAATAGATACAAATGAGAAGCTGATTATTGATCTGAAGGAGTCAAACATCTACTCCAAGGTGAGAGAATTTGTCAAAAATAACACAGAGACGGGAAAAAGTAATTGCTACTTCTTTTCCCTTCAGATTACCTGCAGTCAGAATGCAGATAAAGTAGGGAGGGTTGAAACTGCAAATGTTAATTTATTGACAGTATGAATATATTCACTCATGCATCTAGAACTTAAAATTTACCTCAGGGTTCTTGCTTCAATTCTTGCAATCAATTCTTCTTTCTTTTGATGCAGACGTGTAGGAGAGTCAGACTACAGTGATGGAGAGGAGGATTTTTACTATACAGAAATCAGGCTCAACACAGACTCAGTAGCTGATGGCTTAAGCAGTCTTTCCCCAGTCTCTCCATCTTTAGCATCTCCTCCTTCCTTTCCCACCCAAGACACAATCCGTCCTGAAACTTCCTGTGCCAAAACCGAGACTAAATTGATGACACCTCTGAGCCGCTCAGCTCCTACCAACCTCTACCTCGTACACACGGACCATGCTTACCAGGTAATACCAGTGGTATTAGCTCCAGTGATTGCACTAATGTCACTAATGTGTAAAAAAATGTCACATCACAATGTTTGGGTTTTAATGGGCTGAAAGGTTTTCAGAGCATTCAAAGGCATTTCTATTATTAAAATTGAGATGTAGTCTTCTGAGCTTATTGTTTCTTCGTTTGTTTATGTGCCTGCCACAGGCAGTGGGTTTTGGGGTGCTCTTTATCCAGCCACACATAGACGCATATTTCAGGTTGAGAAGAGTTTATCTGTGTATCTCACTGCCTACATCAGTTCAATTTTCACTGACTGTAAGGAGAACCCAAGGTGATGTGCTTAGATGGGGTTGTCTGCATTGTAAAATTTCCCATCCAGTCAGCTGAATCCCTCCCAGAGTCTTCGTTTCAGCTCTGTTTTTATTGAACAAGTACAAACTCTGCTTGAAGTGTCAACAAGTACCCAAAGAATGCCAACAACAATTCATTTCCTCTTTTTGTACAGTGTGAGATGTCAGGTTGCAGTTATGTAGAACAGGAAGAATGAAAAAACAAATATGGGATCTTCCTAATTTTGGAGGTGATGCTTTTCAAATGGCAAAAAGTGCTGTCCTAAAACATTCCTGATAAGTTTCAGCAGGAAGCATTAATAATAAAACTGCACTAAAACTTGACATGTTTTGGTCTGGATACCATAAGAGAAATGAAGAATAGAGGCTTTGAAGTCGTGTGGTCCTTGACCTACCTATGCACTGGAGAACTGAACTCTGTTAAAATTATCAGATGCAATAACTATCATATATGGCATTGTTCAGATAAAACTTCTGTGGTGTGTTTGGAGCACACCTACTAAAAAGTCAGAGGGAGCTATAGAGAATTCACAGGCTTGTTTTAGACTTCTGTGCATGTTGAAAAGCATGGGTGGAAGCTTGGTATTGCAGATGGAAGCTGCATCAGGTAGCATGCCAGCCTGGGGACTGATGAAACCATAGGAGAAAAACTTGCTTCTCAGTGTAGCTTAAGGCTGCCTCAGAGAGTGAGGCAGCAAGTCTGGGCTGGTGACAAGTTTTGCTTCATTTGGGATTTGCAGTCATGAGAGTCTGCCCTGCTGTTCAGAGACCCTCTCAACCCTTTTTTCAAGCAGCCTCTGAGTAAAGCACTTGCCTAAGGAAATCCCAGTTCAAGTGTTTAAAGTCCTTGAATTGGATTTGAATTGATGTATTCCATGATACAAGACTACAAGTGCCTGAGCCCCGTGGGCTTTTCAGGTTGCTCTGGTTTCAATGCTTGATTTCATCAGTGAGGAGTGACAGAGTCCACACTGTTCACAGCTTGCTAATTGGAAGCAGGAGGCAAGGTCCCTGCTCAAGCATTCAGGCTGCCCTGGCAAAGGAAGCAGCTTCAGTAGAGGTCAGTGGCATCCTCTGCCAAGATCACTTCAGCATTGAAAGAAGGAGCAGGAGGCAGGGTGGAGATTCAGATGTCACTAGCCAGAGAGAAAGTGGAGATTACTTCATTGGGAGCAGCTCAAGGAACTGGGGTAAGGGAGGCTGAATATTGTTAATCCCAGGATTCCTGTTAAAAAAAAAAAGGGGGGGGGGAGGGGGGGGCGGAATACAGAACCCAAAGCTTGGTCGTAAGAATCCTAAAGAGATGTGTTAATTGCCATTTCCTCTATGACTGAAAAACATCAAATACACTGAGAAAGATATGAGGAAAGTGAGGAAAGTCCTGGTGCTCTTCCCTGACCCAGTCCTATGGGTGAGGAATGATTTAGAAGAATAATTGAAGAAATTCTGAAAAGTACAGCAGTTGAGGCAAATGGCATTGGGGGAACCCCAGAGAAAGATGATGCTAGAACAATATAGGAAGCAAAAGAACAAATCCCTCTGGATTCAAGGAGAGCATTTGATCTTAAAACATATAGGCAGTATTTGTTAAGCTAGAGAGAAATTTACTGTAGGACAAGGAGCTGGAAAGTCACAGAGAACAGCACTGAGTTATTTTGAAAGGGCCTTTGGATGTCGTTAGTGGAGTTAAATGAAAAGCTGTTCTTGGCCCTGATCTCACTTTCATTAAATCATTTTGGTAATATACAAATACTATAATAAACTTCACTGATAACAAATTTGGGAAGCATCAGCAATAAGGGAGTTATAGATCAGGCTTACATGACTGGGTGGTCTTAAGAATAATAGGTTTTGGATGCAGTTTAATGTCAGAACATGCAAAGTCCTGAATCTAAGGAACTAATGAGATTCTTCTGCTATAAACTAGGGTAGTTAGAAAATTATTTAAGAAGGAAACCTATGTTCGTTAATCAAGCACAGAATGACCATGAGCCAACAAAAACAGAGCTGAGAAGGGGAAAAAAATAGTTGTCAGCTCTGTTGGAAAAGAAATATCTAGGAGAGACAGGGGTTTTTAATGCCATTCTATAAGAACCCCATATAACTTCAGCTGAAATCCTGAGCTATAGTTCTGGTCAGCCAAACTAGGTGTGATGGGCTCCAATCAGAAGAAATAGAAAGAGGGCAGAGAGGACATGGATGGCCTCTCCAGCCCCAGGACTGATACCTCAGGCAGAGCAAGGAACAAGAAGAGGATGGAACTGCTGCCTGGGAAGACAGTGAAAGGACAAGCATGAGAGGGGAAGAGGATTATTTCGGCCTATTTCAGATGTAAGGGTAATGTTGGCACAAATAAATAAATACAAAGTATTCATTGATATGTTTTGCATGGAGGTCTCTAAGAAGATTGAGGTTGGGATATAGAAATTTTTCAGTTGGTTGTAATGTTTTAGTCCCTTACCTTATGGAGGAGATTGACTAAAATGTTAGCCTGAAAAAGCTGACTGTGCACATCTGGGAAACAAGTGGACAAGGTGATTTACTAAGTATGATCATGTCTGAGGTAAATAGGCACTGAGAAAAAGGAATTGAGCACTATGGTATTTTAAACAACTGCAAATTGCATCAATTTTAAACTTCATGTTTCTTTACAAAACTATTGCTTGTACCTGTTAAATTTAGCTACAGGCAGGCTCTTTTGGCACCTAGGATTTCCCTTCCAGGTCTTATTCAAATACCTGAGCAAGTTGCTATGCTGACCCTGGGTTTGAGCTGCCATCATTGTGGGATGCTGAGCAGAGGCAGTGCTGCCTTACTGCTCATCCAGCTTTCTCTAGTTCTTCCTGTCTGGAGCTCTGTGGTCATTCACTCCTTCCCATTTGAACAGGGTTATGATGAAGAACTACTGGTACCACTGATGTTGTCAAATTGTTCTTGATGCCTTTCAGAGAGGTTTTTATATTTTATGGAGCTCAGTGGATGTTTGCTCTGCATGTCTGTGTGGATTCTCTTGGAACTGTCAGCAGCTTGGCAGCCCACAGAGCATTGCTGCCATACACAGAGGCATCTGGTGGTCTCACCTTCCTTTTTCTGGAAAGCTCTAGGGGATTGCTTCAGCCCTTGTTTACTTGGAAAATTATCTGTAATGGGGACGATCAGGTTGTAATTGGTCATAACTCCTCTCTGCCTGGTGGCTCAAGGAAACACTCTCTTCCTGAAGCAGTGAGATAATTTCAGCAGCCCCAACACAGTCACTGCTTAAATGAGTGTATTGTGTTATTGTCACATACAGTCAGCTGAAAGGCAGAAATGAAAACTCATTTTAGTAAATTCTTTGTAAGTTTAAACCAAAGAGGGTTGGTTTTTTTTGTGGTGACAACTTGAAATTCAAGGGTCAAAATGAACCTTTGTTCATGCTGGCTGCTCACGCTCCTGCTAGGCAGGGTAGCTACATAACTATGAATTTCATGATTCTGAAAATTAAATGGGATTCAAAAAGAGGCTCGCTCATAACCTAGTGAGAAAACCAAAGGAAAGGCACAAGATGAAAAGTGCTCAACAGTCTAAGCTCAGGTTATCGCACTTGTACCCCAAGGCACCACTGCATATTACAGCCCGGATAGGAAGAACCTAGGAGTTCAAGGAACCCAGGAGCCCTTAAAATACTTTACTTTAGTGTTTCAACAGCTGTTTTTTGAATCAAAAGGATGATTTACAGCTCCTTGTTTTTAATAGGAAAAACTGTTTAAATTGGGATGACTCTTAACATTTGTCTGATAAATGAGAAATGGCCAACACTTACTGTCAATCACTTCCATCCAAGAAGCCTTGCTATCCACATTAAAATTGTGTAAAACAACTGCTATGAGTTTAATATGGCCTTGTTTATCACTGTGGAACAGGCGATCATCTGTGAAGTAGTTTTTGCTTCTTGCTGGCATTATTTTAAAAGTTACTTGTATGTGATGTTTTATTTTGTTTATTTTTTTAACATATCTAGCTCTTATGGGTTTTCTATGGAATCTTTTGAGAGCAATCATCTTTCTCTAAACAAAGTTTAGGGACAGTAGTGTATATATATAACTCTGTCCCTTCCTTACTAGCTTATCCATGATTATCCTTCTCACAAGGGTAAAATGCTTGTCACCATGGAGTTTTTTATACCTTACAAAATCTCTCACAGATTTACCATTTCAAGGAATGAAAGATCCTTTGAAATGCTTTGGAACAGGAATGGTTCTTCTTGCTGGAATAATACTTTCTTTTCACACAGGCCACTCCTCCAGTGAACATTCCAGGGTCAGCAAAATTCACTCCCAATGGCAGTAGCTTTAGCATCTCTTGGCAGTCGCCTCCAGTTACCTTCACCGGCATTCCAGTAAGTGCACATTAAAAAAGGAAAGAAGGGGAGAAAAAAGTTTTTTAGATCTTTTGCTTTGTTTGACAGTGATTAATTATGGAAGTAAATGTGACATAACAGATACCATAAAGAAACAAATTAATCAGTACCTGAGTTGGCCAGCATGGCTGTTTTTAATACCTTTGCAACTCACTTTATCAGTGTCATTAGGTTATTTTTGCATCAGAGTCTACAAGCAGTTGAAGCTATAGTATCTACAGTTGAATCTATAGTATCTATAGTATATATTTTTTTAAACTATATGCTTACAAAAGAGCTGGTAGGTGCAGAGCCTGGCACTATGTACTTCTTTCTTGTGCTACTAAGAGATTTCTTAAAAAACTATATGGAAAATCAGCCTGGTGATGGTTATGCTAACAGGCCAGTTGGATTCAGGCAGTGGGGCTGTTACCTAAATGAACGCTGAAAATGAAGCATTTTTGAAAGACAACTGAAAGAAACAATAAAATGAAATGCAAAGTCCCATTTTAGGAGGCTACAAGTATGTAGCCTCTACTGTTGGCAGGAAAATGTTGTTTTATACAGAAAATACATTCAGTATCTATTGCATTTTGGTATTAATACATATTTCAGTTTGACAGCTTTTTAATGAGGATGTATTAGAAGGAAATTCAACACTGACCCGTTCTTCAGAAAAGCTGGTGTACAAGGCCTAATTCCATTAACAGTGATGCTAAAAATCCTAAGGCATGAACAGGATTGCAGAAATGTGATATTTGCTTAAACACAGAATTGCAGTGTACCACAGTGTAGGTGTGGTACTATGGGGGGGAGTGAAAAACCTTTATGAAGAGTTGCAAGGAATTCAGCTTGTAGTGTCTGCTGTGGGGACTGCTGAAAGTAAATGCAAATCACTATTTATGAGTAATGGGAAATCTTCACTGTGATGAATATAAATAAATATTAATTTAAAGTATCCTCATTTTATGGGAAAGCACTGTTTTAATGATAAATTGATATTCTCTAATCATAAACCTTTTTGATATCGTAACATCTCATATAGTATTACTCTGTATGAATTTATGAATTTTTAAAGTGTGTTATATAAGGGACATTGCTCACCCGAAGAGCCATATAGCTTTTTTTCTCCTGACAGTGAATATTAGACAAGGCGATAAGAGATACTCTTTCCCTCCCTTCTCTTCACCAAGTGAATCTCCAAAGCTTCTTACTGTCAACCTTTGGCAAATCTTGGAGATTTTCTGCAGTGGCTGTGGCATCCTGCAGAGCTGATAAAAATGAAAGTGACTGAATCAATTACGCTGCACTCTGCCAATGAATATTTATTAAATTCCATCAAGGAACAACTAACAGTGAAAGACATCATGCTGGCAGCAATTTCAACAAGAGTGCCTTGACAGAGTGTGCTATCCGCAAAGTTCACTGAGAATTTGATTTCCCAACAATGGGGTTGATACAGAGTAATTATGAAACTGGCTCCTTTTGTGGAATAGCAGAAACTGGTGCCAGGAGTGTTGGGAATCTAAAAATGCAATTAGTCACATTGTAAATCAGACACTTAAGAGGACAGGATTAGACACGTATGCATCGAGTTTACTTGTTCAGGCAACAATGCTGATCTGTGGCTGTAGAGTGGAGAGTTCTCAATAGAATTTAAGAACCGCTAAATCACTTTCTGAGAATTCGATGGAGATGGCAATGATTTAAGTATAATTTGAAAGTAATCGCAATACAAAAACCTGGGGAAGCAGTGATGCAGAATTATAAGCTGCTCAGGGAACCGTGTGAACTGCTATTATAGCACTAACAACATTTATAAGGCTGTTTAACAAAGAGAGAACTAATAATACGAAAAAAATCTTCTAGTCAATGTGTTTGCACACATTTGACTACTTTGTCATCAGTGTGATCATTTATGAATTATAAAGGCTTGCCTTTTACTGCCTGCAGTGAAAAATTATGTGCAGTGAGGGTGCAAATGCAAATTTATGTTAAATACCTGTATATTAAATTAAAGATTTATTTCTGTTTCAAAGTAAATTAGATACTGCTTTACAAAATCAGGGGTATGGCAATTCCCACCCTTACACTGCGTGTAGGTACTTCACCTACATTCAGGCTTTCTCCTTCTCTAATGGGGTTTATTTAAGACCAGACAATGTGACAGAGCCAGCATAACAAACTCACACAATTGTGAGATACGTGGTCCCTGAGATGAGACACAAATCTGTGGCACCCAAGGGAACCTCAGAGAATAAGTCAAAACCGTTACTTTTTGCTTCACCCTTAATATTTAAGCAAGCCATTTTCTAAAATGGTTTTGGAATACTTTTCTGGCCTGGACAAACCACTGAGCAGGAAAAAATTGGATACAGATATGAAAAAGTGCATAGTTCTACACATTTTCAATATAGTCTCCTTTCATGTTTATTTTTTGGCACATACTATAGTGTTTCCCCCTTTCATTCCTGTGGACACTGAATTTCAATTACACTGAGCATTTTCTGCTTTTTGTCCTGGGAACTGGGATGTCTGAACACCATGAATTGCAGTAAGTCCTTGTTTTCAGAAAGTCTTTAGCAGAGCAGCACTTGAAAGGCCTCTGTGAATAGGGGTGCACTCATCAGCAAGTAACAGAGCACCTTAACCCATAAGTGCTGCTGGATCAGTTTGGCTCAGTATGTGGCTGTTCTAGGCTCAAGAGTATTCACATCTAAACACAAGCATTTATTTAGACATCTTGTCGTCATAAGAGCAGAGAAGTGGCCAAGGTCACTTGGTCAGTTCATCCTGGAGAAGCGGAGCCTGAGGGGAGACCTCACTCCAGTCTGCAACTTCCTTGTGATGGAAAGAGAAAGGGTAGGCACCCTGTGGTGAACAGTGACAAGACCCAAGAGAACAGCCTGAAGTTGTGTCAGAGGAGGTTTAGTTTTGAATATTAGAAAAAGATTCTTGCCCCGGAGGGTGTTTGGGCACTGGAACAGGTTCCCCAGGGAATTGGTCACAGCCCCAGCCTGGCAGAGTTCAAGATGTGTTTGGACAGTGCTGTCAGGTACATGGTGTGACTTTTGGGGGTGTCCTGTGCAGGGCCAGGGGCTGGTCTCGATGATCCTTGTGGGTCCCACCCAGCACAGGTTATTCTGTGGTTCTGTAATTTAGGGGACTTCCAAAACCCTTTGTGCTGTGAATCGTGCATAGGTTAGATTCCAAGGCAGATGGGAAATACACTTTTTCATACCATTTTTCTAAGATAACTTTGCAGGTGAAAGTTTGAACATTGGAAGAGTTATGACCCATTGTGAAGTGTTGTTTTCTGCATGAAGCAGAAAGGACAGACTGATTCTTCTACCAGTTGAGGCTGAATTAGGAGAATATATCAGCCACACCCTAGGGATGCATAAGGAGAGTAAGTGAAATGATGCAAATGTGATAAGCCATGGTGAAGTCCGTGTGTCTTAGTACTGGAGAACTTAACATAATGACCATCTACTTCCATTTTTATGTAATGTAAGGTAGAAGTCTTCCTGAATGTCAGTATGATCTCTGCCATCTGATACTGACTTATATCTGCCTGCTCATAAGACCCAAAAAAGTTGATCAGGCAAGATCCTTAATAATCTGATGTTTACAGATCACAAGTCTTCTCTGTAACCACAGTTTTCCCCCCAGGATTAGTAACTGGAAACTCTAGGTCCTTGCTTCAAACAAATAGCATTATTTTACTCTGCATGAGACAGTGCTTCAGACATGAAAGCCTCCAAGGGCAAGGATTGCCTTCTCAGGGCTTGCTCTTAGTCTGCTCTTAGTGTTCCCTGCAGGGAGCAGCTGACTGGTATTGTTTAGACCTGCTGCAAAGCTTACAAAAATACACTAAAGCTTAGCTTCAGTGCTCTGTAGCTGCCTTGGTGTGCCAGTCTGTGGAGCCATTGTGCAGAGACCTTCTCAGGAAAATGTGAGGGAGGAGTCTGCTCCAGCCTGATCTCTGTTTGGAAGTAAGCAAGATAATTGCTTATTACATAGGAAGCTATCCAAGTACTCTTCTGTTCAATGACAAGCAGATACTATATTGAGTGTCAGTTACTAGTGGTAGACATATAATAATTTCTGGTTTTTTTAAAATGTTTCTGAACCCTAGCACAGTGACTGGAGATCTCTGGTTACTGGTAATGACTGGAAAACTGTACAGTGTCTGGTGAATGCCAAATATTATAAAAGTGCTATAGCTTTGCATTTTATCTTCAGTGTTTGAATCGTTCTTAAGTAAAACAAGGAAAGTGGTTGATAAAAATTAGGAAAAAAAGTAGCAGGGAACAAGCTGCCTGTAGTATACTTGAGGGATAGAACAAAAGGAGCTAGTGTGGTCTTTGGATGTACAAAACATGGTAAGCTGTCAGAGAGAAGAAATTTCTTCCAAGTTTTGCAGGCATATTTTGTATATTAGTAATGGTATCAGTTTGCTCAGAGTATGAGCCACATATGCAGTTAAATTGAAATTTTCTCTTGCTATTAGCAAAGAGTAAAAGTTGAAAGAGTGTCTGCACACAATTGCAAGCATTAGTTCTTTGCTACTATGGAGTAGCTTTAAAACAGACTTTGTATGAAAAATCAAAGCACAGACAGTAATTCTCTTCAAGTGAGGTCAGTGAGTTACCTCTCTTCCAGATATTGTAAAACTTCAAAAGGGCAGGAGGGAAAAGTCATAGCAGTTCAGGGAACTGTGACCATATCTGCAGTTCCTGGCAGCAGGAGGCTGACTGTGTACTAGAGGCCCAAATGAAGCTTGTTACATTCAATATACAACAAAAAAATGAAGGTTCAGAATTTTTTTCTTTTTATTTCATTTTAGAAGTAAAGTGGTTGTGGCCTTCACACAGGAGCAAAATAAGACCATAGTAAAATAATTTAGGTGTCAAGGCCAAGCTTTATGCCATGTGATCACTTGAATGATGTTGCCAAGCCCCAGGTTCATGTAGGAGACTTCTTTGGAAAGTTTCAGAAGACCAAACTACACCCTTCCCTTGGAAACATTCACAAAGAGGACACCTGCTGAGAAGGTTTACTGTGCAGCGTAAGGAGATACATCTTGTTAGCAACTTTCATCAGAAGGGCTGCATTGGACTCCCTGCCTGTTAAACCTCAAGGGGCCCCATTGTAAGCGCTCTCCAGCAAACCGTCTTCTCCAGGGTGTCTCTCCACAGAGTACCAAGTGACAGGAGCAATAAGTGAAATCCCTTTATTTCATAGGAGATTATTGGTATTGATCTCAGCAAAGGACAGAGTTTATTTTTCCAGTTATTTTCTTTGCTTAAATTGGAGAAGGTTTTCCTAAGAGCTGTTCATAGTTTTTAAATAAGAATGAATGTATTTCTTGTCTTTTCCAAAACCTGCAGTGATGTTGATATGTATTTTGGATTGCTCTAGGAGGATGACTGGAAATACAGGGAAACAAAGAGAACCTAATGCAGTGTACCTAATGCTAAATAAACTTCTAGCTTAATTACATTTGTATGTTCTATAGTCACCTTTCCTGGGTATCCTTGCTATCATGCAGCATAATTTTCATTTTCTGGGAAAAAGTATTTATACTGCATTCATACATGTATGCTCTTTTTAAGCAGCCTTTTTGTCTGTATTGACAGGTCTCACCAACCCATAATCGTCCTGCAGGGAGTGGAGAGCAGAAACAGTCCCACACAGGTCTCTCATCACCGCCTAGAGTAGCATTTGGCTTGAGGTATGGGACCATTAGCTCCTGCTGACACTACAGCCTCACAACCTGGAGGGCATTCAGTAAATAAGTTGTCAGTGGCCAGAGAAACAGAAAAAGCCCACCACGAATCCTGATTGCACTTATCAGACAGGTTCTTGCTAGAGCCCTTCAAAATGAACATTCAGAACCTATCTTTCTTTTCACTGCTATCAAAGGTAAAGTTCGCCCACACTTTCTGGCTTTACACTTCTCCCTGAAAGGCTGGACTGTCTTATGTGTTTATCACCATTCAGTCAGAATGGTATTTGGCTTCAACTGAGCCATAAGAAACTATGTCTTACAATAAATTAGATCAAGGCAAAGCTTTTTATGCATTGTCTTCCTAGACATAAACTGCATTTATTACTGTTAAACCTAACTGACATTTGACAAGAATCTACTTTTAAAGTGTTCAAAAAGGTTAAAAAATCAGACTATAATGCTAAATTTCTTACAGTAAAGAAACTCCTTATTTCTCATAGTCCTAAAAGTGACTGTACCCTAAAATGAAACAAAAAGGAAGATATCATGCCTTTCATTTTTTTCATGACTCTCAGATCGTTGCATATGCTACAAACTAAACTTGGGATCTTCCCAGTTTATGGATCGTGCCCATTAATTAATGTTCAGTAATCAGAAAATGCAAGAGAGAGATCCCGGGTGGGACGTGCAACCTGTAAAATAGGTATTAAACAGTCCTGTTGGTACAGTTACTTTATTTAAAGGTGCCAGGACTGATGGCATTGCAGTAGTGAACGTTGGATTGCTTGGTGAAGCATTTCTCCTCAAGTTTGCTGTCTTGCTATGTGTTCAATAAAAAAAACCAAAAACCAAAAACCAAACATTTTAACAGTTACTTGGATCATTTGCTAAACTTGTGATCTTTTGAGTGTGGTTGAAAGATGGAAAACAGGACAATTGTTACAGCTTTAAAAGCGGGTGCTGCCCACCTTGCTGGCTTTGGGGGCCACAGAGAAGGTGCACACAAGAATGTGCTGCAAGTGAGAGCAAGGGGTAAAACTTCCCTTTCACTTTGTTGTTTTCCAGTCAATGAACTGAGAGCAAACTGCAGGTTAGGAGCTGGTAGCTTTTCTCTGCTTTGGCATATCTGATACCTGCTGGTGGTCAAGGTCTGCTGCTCTGAGCTATTCCAAATATTTTTACCACAGCTCTGCAGCACTTTAGCCTGACATGGCCTAGCCTGTGTTGTGGAACAGCTATGACTGTCCATTACAGCTTGGCACTTCATGTGGCTAATATATAATTTACTAATTTACTAAGTCCAGGTTTAGTTGCCGGCTAAAGTCAGGGCTGCATGCTCCTGGCATCGTCCCAGGAGCAGAAGAGCAGGCTCAGCAGCTGCTGCAGAAGCTGTGGAAGCCAGGCAAGGAGAAGGCCCGGTCCCTGAGAGTGACAGAGTCATGGCCATACATGTGTCTGTTGCTTCATCAGCTCCCAGCTGGGATGAAAATAGCCCAAATCCTGTGAAAGGCCATGGGTTCTCTGCCTTCTGCACACAACTGAGTTTGTTGTCCTGGTCTTAGGGTGAAAAGCAAAATTACTAAAGCATCTCATTAACAACCTTCCCTTTCTCTCTGACAGGAAGCCTAGAGGGGAGGGGAAAAAGTGTCGGAAGGTCTATGGGATGGAGAACAGAGATATGTGGTGCACTGCCTGCCGATGGAAGAAGGCCTGCCAAAGGTTCATCGACTAACGATTGAAATTATGCAGAGGATTTGGGGAGGGGGAGGACAACAGCAGAAGCAGATTGCTGCAGCTGCACTGTATCACTTCCCATTTTCCCCTCCAGTGATGTGGTGTTGGGGGTTTTGGTTTTTTGGGGTGTTTTTTTGTTTTGTTTTGTTTTGGGTTTTTTTTGAAGAGCTTTGTATTTCAAAATGAAGCACTTGTAGCCAAGGAGAAGCACTAATTAAAACCTGTGTGGAGCAATAGAGCAAAAAAAAAAAAAAGCAAAACAAAGACCACACAACAAAATATGTCTCAGTAAGTGTGGAAACCAGAGCAGCTATTAGTGTTCTTCTGTAAAAGAAAGGAAAAGTTCATTATTTTGCTAACTCTGTGAGCTGCTTGCTCCCTAGGATCATTTTTAACCATTTCAGTCTTTCTGCTGTGAAAATCTGTATTTGCTAAACTGAACAATTTTTCTTTTCCTGAAACGAAGATCTCTTTTTGAAAGCTTTCTAATAAACACTTCAGAGTCATATAAGCTACAGTTTTCTCAACAAAAGCTGTACTAAGACTGGAGACTGCTAAATAATTCTCCTGATACAAATAATCATGATTATATTTTTGAAAAGGGCATGTGGGGAAGAGTTGGGATTTTCATTTATTTGTTTATAGGAGAAAAGCAAAGCTGATTTTGCAAGAAGGACAAGCAGCACTCTTGGAAGATTTTTAAAAGAGGCACAGACCAGTGGAGTGGAACAAAGTAATTTAAGTACCAAATTGGATTTTGATCCTCTAGAGGAAGAAAAGCAGCAATGGCAAGTCACCAGCAGATACTGTCACGAGAAGGCTGAGGGAAGAAATACAGTGATGCTTGATTGAAACCCACAAGAATATAAGGGGGCTCCAGTAGCTTTTCTTATTACTCTCCCCTTTCTGAGGGGGGATGAACAGTTGGACCAGCACAGCTGTTGCTGCAGGAGTCCTGTGAAGAACTGGTAAATGCAGCCACTAGGATTATATGTAATACCTAATTCAGGGACACGATCCAGCCCAGCAGTTCTGCTTTTGATTCCTTTTCTCTTATTTCAGAGATTGTTGTTAAGATAATGATTCGTTCAGCTTTTTCTTTTAAAGCTACTAAGATTTATTTGATGCAAAAAATTGGTAGAGAAAAGAAAATACCCTCTTTCCCCAACATCATCTCAGAAAAAGAAGTACAACAGCAAAGGAGCAACATATTTGTGGTAAAAGACCATTTCTTAACTCATTTTGATACATGAATTAACAAATTTCTCTATTCGCAGTACTTGGATTGATTTGGGTATTTCAGTTTCTCTGTCCATTAGGAAGTATACACTGGAATGCGGCAACCTGGTGTTCTGTGTCCACTTGTATCAAATTACTGTTAATTAATGATTATTTTGATGCAAAAATAAAGGAAGGATTTACTAGGAAGTGAATGTATATGGCGAAATAATACTTGCCTGATAAAGAAAACAAGACACCTGAAAAAATCAAAGACTGAAGCAAAACTTTGCCTATTGATAGAGGCATGAGGGGCCACAAATGCCTGGGTCATTTTTTTTCTTCATAACATTTGAACCAACTGAAATTAGACCAAATCTTCTTCTACTTTTTTTTTTTTTTTTAAATAAATTGTGTAAGTTGGCTCATTCTTATAAGAGGACTTTTAAGTATATAAACAACTTCCTAAAATCTGGTCCAAAGTTCACTTGATAGCTTTATTAAGTGTGTAGCGCTGCTTGTGTCTATGTAAAAGCACAAAATAACAATGCAGTTGTTTGCAATATACACTGTGGATTCCATAGGGTAGCAGTGAAAAGAATCCATAATAGGACTTACTAAAGGTTATCATCTGATTTTCTGTGAACAAGTTAATTGGGCAATCAGGTGCCTAATTTGAGCATGCTATTTCTGCAGTTATTTACAAATTGTGTAATTTACATGCACAAGTGGCAAGATACGCTTGCATGCATGCAATTACTTGATTTTTTGCCCAATTGTGTTCTTCGCAAGTCACAAAGCAAAAAGAAAAACAGACTCTGAAATCCAGTAAGACCCTGAGATATATACACATATGAGTGTTCATGAGTATTTTTGTATGTGTGTGTGTGTGTATACATGCAAAACTATATATATGATATAGTTTTATATGTGTATATAAAATCTGAAATTAACAGGGAAGAGAAAGATTGTTTTCTTTACAAATAGGAAAAAAAGACACTAAGGGTCAGTGGATATACACAGGCACTCTGTAATCTTCTTTCCTCTTAGTAAAACATGGATTTTCTTTACATGTTGTATTTTTTCAATTTCCACAGTAAAATACCTCATTGTAATTCATAGACATTTCATCTTCAAACACTGGGCTTGCTGATGGTGTACTTAACTTAGATAGAGCTTAAAAAATTTGGGACCTTCCCAAGATATTTCTGCCGATTTGTTTCCCGCCTCCCATTTTAATAGCACTCCAAGACTATAAAGCATTCCATAATTCAACTGTTGTTGGACTAACAGTATTTGCCTATATATTTGTTGCTCACCTCCTTTTTGCTTTGGAGGATTTTTTTGAAAATAGTGTATCAGATTGTATATTGTTTCTATAATGTCATGGCATTGTGAGCACCTTTCCCGAGGGCACTTTACAAATTACTGTAATAGGATTATTCTTTATAAACTTCTGCACAGAAGAATAGTTTTGTTGCCAGGCCAGGTTGCCCTCTGGTTCAAATTGGATATGGATTACATAAAGGACTAAAGCCACAAACCATCAAAACTGGAGAGAAAATTTGTGTTAATGAGGCAGAGAACAGAAGGTATTGATAAGTCCTACCAGGACAAAGCCAAATTACCGGTATTTTTATACAACCTTTAATCAGTGGTTTTTATTAAATCAGTTTTGGATCTTATGGCTGTGGCATTTTGATTCATAAGTAGGCACTTGCTGAGGTACCATGTCTGAAACAAGGCTGGCAATAGCACAACAGCCTGGCCCCTGGCCACACAAGGAGCGTTCTGCAGTCTTTGTGCTTTGAACTCAAGTTAACTCATGTTGCACGAGCAGTTCAGCACCTGCCAAGATCCCCTTGGTGATCCTCACACAGCCAGCAAGAACAGAAATGTCAGCTAAGCCTTCCTTCTGCTGACAGTACTGATCATAATAATCTGGAGTGATCGCTTCCATTTTTCAGTCTCTTGCTTCTGTGTTGCTTTGGGCTGCATCGCTGTCCTCCTAACACCTGATTTATCTCACACTCCTGCACTGACCAGTCCAAAACAGTCAGATTTCTTTGTTCTCCCGAGGAAGAGCTAGCCTGAGTGCTGTGGTCATTTATTGGCATCACTACATGCAAGTTCCAGTTTCTTGGTTTCTCTGTGGGAGATAAATCATTGTTTCTGATCCCCCCAGAGAAGTTGGAAAGAATGTCTTGAACACATCATGCAGTGTCTATGTGCTACAGGGACTTGGATGTAGGTTCATCTATGTCAAGAGCCACAACTTGATATAAAAACGTAAGAATCTGTTTTATTGTTAATAATATTGATGTTGGTAACAAAAATTGCCAGCATCAGTATCAGAGTGGAGATCAACCATACTGATCCCAAATATTTTTCTTCAGGAGTTTCCCTGTTAGAACAAAGCTATTTCCCTAATTCTCCATTCACCCAATCCCTCAAAAGATCTGGAAAACAAGATAATTTTAGAAGTGAGAAATTTTAATGTCAATTTTTAATATTTACTGTGCTCCAGCTGCTCCTCTATGAAGCTATAGAACATTAAAACTCAGATCATCGTAGTCACAAAAAGGTTTCCACGTGAAACAATGTGCCTGATTCTCTAGTGCCTTGCACAAAAGCAACAGGATATACAAGATGCAAAGTGAGTAAAACTTCTGTTCCAATTTGCAAGTTTACACTTTTAACCAATACCAGTCATCACCTAGCATGTACCTGTTGGCAGGTGCCTGCTTGTGTGAATAAGCTGAGCAGAATGCCTGTCTGTTGGATTACTTTTCCCAAATCCTTAGACAGGTATGAACATCAGCTATCTAATTAACTACAAGTTCCTTGCTGTTACTGGCTATTGCCAGCATCACCATCTTTATTCCTTCTCTATTTAGTTTTTCACAATAATGACTAGATAGGCAGCACAACAGGAGGTAAAGCTTTAGCCCAAAGCTCTTGTAGAACCTGCACGATAGATTCCAGCACCATGCAACGTCCCAGATGTTCTTGGCACTAATTTCATTTTGTCATTCATTCTGATCTAGTACATTGGGATGGTTTTCTATTGCTTGCTGTGGCCTGGGACCAGCTGAAATGGCCCCGTTGAGAATCCAGGACAATCACTGTAAGTGTCGGACTACAAAGCGATTTTCTTTCTTCTGCTGCCTGTAAATGTGTTGGAACATGATCTTGGAAGCAGGACATGGAATTAGAGGCTTGCTAGTAATTTTCAGAGATGTTGGAGGTTGCCAGTGAAGCTTCCTTCTGTTGGTTCAAAGTTAGAGGCATCTGCTGGAGAAAGTTTGCTGCACATTTTCTTAGAAATACTTTGATACAGAAACATTTGTAAAGCCTCATCTTGATCTTATATTTATATTCTATTTGATTTTCATGTAAGGTGGTAGCACTCAAACTGAGAGCAGTATGGAGTTCAGGCTTTAATCTGCATTTGTCTAGGTTTTCTAGTAGATAACCAGGCAGGTGTAAGGTGTGGATTTTATTCTCAGTTCAGCGGAGTTTTATGGCACCTTTGGAAAATACCTAGAAGGAAGTCATGGGCAGAAATCAAGCTGAGCATTTAAATACACTCTCTTTCTGCTAGATAGGAGCAGCCTTTCTTTGCATCCAAATGGAACTGGAAAATCTTCAAGATTGCAAAACAGCTGATGTACACCTGCAGTTGAGAGTGCCCACTCAAACTGCTGTTTCCATCTTGGACCACAGTGCTCTCAGTTCTATCCAAATGCAGGATTTAAGGAGGTGTGTGTCTCCACTTGTAACTTTTTGAGCTTATTCCTCAATACGGAAAGCACTCATCATGTCCTTTGAGCTTCAGACCGTTTGTAACAGCAATGCAGAAAGACCCTGGGAACAGAAGTCAACCTGTTTCTGATGGCACCAGCCAGAAGAAAGTACAGGTTGCTCTGGTGTTTGCTCACACTCACAGCAAGAATTTGTTCAGCTGATGAAATAGAAGAGAATAGATAAATTTAGTAACAAGCTGGTGTTCTGCTGGCTTTTGACACATCCTAACACCTAGAATGTTTCTCCTTCTGTATTTGAATCTGAATGTGAGATCTCTCATATACCCTTGAGGGAAACAAATTTAGCAATATAAATGCTCTTTCAGCATTAAATCTGAATTATTTAGGTAATTACAATCTAAAGATGGGCTTGAACATTCTAAAATGTTTGAGTGTTGGTATTTACTGTTTTCCAATCCTCTTAAAGATTCAGGTGTGATTCTGGAGTCCTTAACATTGTATGTGATGCCCAGCATCAATTAATATATGATGTGTAATGTCTATGGCCAAATTAAAAAGAAAGTTACTAAAATGTTTGTAAAAAGCTGCCTCTGGAAGACAGAAAAAAATAAAATAGTTGAAACAGATTTCCTCAGGGAACATGAGCGGGCTGTAAAGGCAGGATGCGAGTTTGAATGGAAGATGTCTAAGTAGATTTTAGGCAAAATGAAAAGAGCAATATGTCACTACTTGAATTATTAAAATTAGAATGGAGCACTAATTGATGAACATGATCTTACTTAATGCTGTAGCTTAGGAAGTTCAAAAAAAAAAAAAAGTTAATATAAAAATACAGAAAATTAGCTTAAACCATAACCTAATTATAATGTAAATCTATACATTTGTGTAAATCTTTTCAGGATCTAGTGTAAATATAAGGGCTTCTTGTCTACAAAGTTGCTTGGTCAAAACATTCTTTGTCTGTAATTGAATTACTTCTTACCAAATGACTTCAGCAAGCAAAAAAGCAGTATGTCAGCATGATATCCTGGAGAGTTGTGTACTGCACTTCGCAAAGGGCTAGTTCTACATGAAATTAAAAGAAAACATCACCACATATTTTTTGTCATATATGCAAAGGTATCAGCTTCAGTAAATCCAGGGTTTTGAATTGGGCTGTCCAGAATTTTGAAATCCACAAGTTTTGCAAATTCTCCATTTTACTTTGTTTTTACACAGAAAAATCCTATTTGATCCATAATAATCTTTTCCTATCAATTCTTTTTCCTGTGTCCAGGCACTCTCTTTTGCAGCTTCCCAAATATGTATACTGAAGTGAATAAAAATCAGCATCTGCAGTATTAGCAACTACAAATGTAAATAGCATTGATATGGTGTCAGAATTTTTGGTATCAGTGTTTAACTGTAGTAATTCTTAAAGTGATGCTAACAAATCTTTCAGGGAAGGGGAGACATAGTCTGTAAATTATGAAGTACAACTGTACAGACATAGAGCTGCTGGTATTACAAGAATAAAATGTAGGCTTAGGTTCATCAGAGCACTCGAGTATGTGTTTACCTCCACTTGTGGAGTTTGTTGATGAGACCCCTCATGCTCCTAAAGCTTGGGACACACTTTTGAGCTCTTCTGAAATAGGGTTTTGGGAAGAGCAGATACTCCTATAGCTTTGGCTGAAATATGCACTTTGTGGGACAATCTACCTTTTCCTGGATTTATGCAATTGTTTTTAGAAGACCAGACAATTTACAAAATTCTTTTTTTATTATGATTTTTTGCATTGCAGAAGGGAAGATGAGAAAGAGACAAGTTCAGCTGTACATTTCAGCATGTGAAAGCACTGGTTAAGTTTGTAAAAGGTGTGTATTTGACATCAAGCTCAAAGAAACTTACTTGAAACTGAAAAAAGTACATGATAAGCAGGTCACATTAAATAGATTTTTATTGTTCCATCTGTATTCCCTGTACGCTCAACACTCTTCCAGGCAACTGGAAGCATAGGAGCTCTGAGTATGCAAGGAAATAAATGAGTTTACCTAAAAACTTTAGGAATACTATGTTTTTAAGCCACAAATGATGTTGCCTATGTGTAATTTTTAGCGTTAGAAGAAAATAGACAGTAGCCTTATTAACTAGGTGCAATACTTACAAAGGGCTAAACTATGGAAACAAGTGATGTGTGTTTGTACATCACTGCAAGCATGCACTCTCTGAAAACTGAATTTTATAGCACTGAGATCTTAATACCTCTATGAAATTATAATGTTGGTATAATTTTATAACTGTTTATTGTACATTATGAAACAGGATTTGGGAATTCCTGAGAACCAAAAGGAGGAGGGGGAAATAGTAAATCACACAGACTAGTGGTATATTATTTTACATGACAGAAGTAAACTAAAACACCTTTACAAAGCCATACAAATTCTGGATTATTGAAAGAAAAAAAATCTACTTCCCTTGGTTACAGAGATAGTTTAGTCTGAAATTTCCCTTGATTTGTCTCTTGCATTTTCTCAAAGTTTTGGGTTTTTTTTTGTATTCTGATGGTGAAAACATTCCTAAATTACCAGTATTTGGCTTGAATGGTATTTTGAAAAAGACTTTTAAAATTGAGTTCTTCATGGTAACTATACAATCTGAATGAGATCATGCAACATGATCTGCTCTAGCTTAAGTAAAGAGTTCATACAAGCAGAAGATTACAGGAAAAGATTGTATTGAGGATTCATTGTTCAGTCATGAGAAAGATCTGAACAATCAAACTAAAAGCTCAACTCACATATTTCTTCTCTCCATCTGCACTGTGAGGTTGATGGAATACAGGCTGCCAAGTACGGTGTATCTGGCTATCTCACCCCTGTTTGGGGTTTTCTTTTTGCTGATAAATAATGAAATACAGATAATCTTCGCATCTCTCTTACTGTTTTGTCTTGTGCTCCAAGTACAGCATTAACTGAAAGACAGAAATATTCAGGTCTGTTGAACTGAGACTAGTTTTTTCCCTGTTTGACAGACTTCTAACAAAGGGCCAAAGTACAAATGCAGAGGCATTAGTCAAAAGGGACTTGAGCCAGTCAGGCAAAAAAATTGCTCAGAATTTGATCCCAGTAGGAGGAAATCAGTTGTAGGCAGTCAGTTACAGAAGTTGTGTGGTTGATTTTTGGTGTTTTGGGTTGGTTTTTTTTTTTGTAAATTGCAAGTCTGATAAGAAGTCTTATTACACAATTAAGAGCAGAATGCAGATCACATTGTAACAAGCTGAGCCCTCAAAGCAGTACAGGTTTTCTCAGGAGAGTTCAGTTATTCCCATTAATAACTTCAATTGACAAGGGCTACTCACACAGGTAATGTTGTAGAACAAAGGCCACGTGTTTTCCACTGTGTACTTTCCACTGGAATTGGGAGTGTGAAATTGTGAATCTCCCTTTCTGAGGACTTGAGAACTGTGTATTCAGCTTTGTGAGAGGGATGGGTACGGTGGATACCTCTTCACTTGTGCAGAGCTCTTGGAAGAGTTTCTAGCAATACCAAAATGGCAGTACTCCAGATGTGTTACCTAGGGATGGATTTAAGAGCTGTCAGGCTGGTGTCATTCAGCCTGTAATCTGTCCTACTGATACCAGCCCCAGGGAGAAGGGGGTTTCTCAGTATGGGATCCAGGATAGCCAGCCCGTTGTGAAAGGAGTCACCACCATAGTCCGTGCGCTGTTGGCTCGAGTGCTGCCTTTGCTGTGCCCAGCTTGAGGGAGATTGGTTATCCACATGCGTTCATGACATGTTCATAGCACAGAACACTCTTTTAAAGAGAAAGAATCTCTTTTTCAGCAATTAGAATAAAACTGTGAGATAACTTTTATGTTACAGAAAGTTGCTGAATGAGTCACAGCATTGTCAGACTTACCAGGCATGGTTGATTTCCTCCTTCCATAGCCATGCTGCAGCTCCCATGGGGGCTCTCACAGAGCCCTGGAACCTTAACCAAGTTTTTCCCAAAGACTTGCCGGAACCCAGCACTGAGCCCTAAACCAGATTGGACCCCCAGGTATAAGAGGTTCTTTCCAGCTCCTTCCTGACTCTTAGACTTCCTAAGTTAGTGTTTTATTAGTAGACCTCTATAAAGGGGACATTGTCCCATCACTTGCCTCTGGCATTTCTAACACAGCACCATCCACTGCTGTATTTGCAAGGAGCCAGACATTATCTTGGTCAGTCATGGAGTTTGGGAATTTTATTTTACATTTAGAGCTCTACATCCTGCATCAGAGTGCAGTTCCACAGCAGGTTAACGTGACATAAGCTTGTGCTGCTGTTGAAAAAGCTCTTCCTACCCTCAGCAGAGACATTTCTAGAGAGAAGTTTCCTGAGTTACTCTGGCTTGAGCCAGTCCTGTAAGTGTGGGTCTGTATAAAATGCTAGATAGCTTATGGCCTGCTGGGTCTGTGCTCCTGCTCTTTCATGGGGCAGGCATGATAATACTACTTTTATCCCACTCTGTCTTGTCTGGAGTCTCATTAAGGACCTGAAGTTGCACATACCCCTACAGCATTAAACTTGGGAGAGCTCCACTTACAGCTGGTGGCATTGATTTTGATATGAAATTAAATACATAGGGGAAAAGAGCAGAATTAGATCAATAATTGTACATGCAATGACTCTTAAGACTACATCTCAACTGTGCCGTGATTTTGCTAAGCAGATATTGAAGGAGTTAAAGGACATGAAAAACAACCTTACTGGACCTTGTTCTTCCCTGGAACCAGTCTGAAATTATTCACGGTAATCTCAGGCCTGCAAGGTTCCTTAAGGGGGTGGGAAGTCCTCTGTAGATCTCTGGGCTGCAGAGAACCAGGGTATACTTCTTACCCAGACATGGTAACAACTAGGAAAGATCCTCACCTGCTTTGCTAGTGCAGTTTTTTAGCCTTTTTTTATTACAGCATCAATTTAATAGTGATGGGAATGCTGGGCAAGAGATGAAGGGTCATCAGGTAACTGAAGAAAGAGGACCATCAGCATCAATTGCACTGTGTTTTTATTAACTCCGAAAAAGCAGACATGTTTTCTTGTCACTTGCTATTCATGTTGTCTCATGTAAGAAAAGCATTTCCATCATAGAAGGGGGTGAATTTAGCACAGGGTAAACAGCTGTAGGAAACTAAAAACCCAATTGCCTAGTTTTTATGAGTAGAGGATTTCTAAAATATTCTGCTTGCAGAAGACTGCAGTCAGTATTTGTATCCACACATCCTTTTTTCTTGCTTCAGTCACAAAAGAGAAATACCTGCCTACATACATTGTTCTTTCTTTGTTTCCTATCAAATCTTGTTTCAGAGAATATAAAGTTCAAGTTCTTTTTAAAAAACATTTTTTTCTGAATTATTATTTTTAGAATCAGAGCATTTCCTCTTTCACTTCAGTGTAAAATTACTGAGCTTTAATTTTGCTCTGCATTGCACTTTATATTTTTTTTTTTCACTTTTTGGGCCATGTATTTTTGATACAGAAAACGGTAAAGGTTTTATTAATTCAGTTTTAACTTGAAATTAGCCATGAAACTAAGATGTTTTTATAAAAATGCAAGTTCCATAAAATACAGTAAATAATCTGTTTGGGTCAGAGACTTTTTTTTAATGATACATTGAAAAATATTATAGCTTCTGAAATTATTTATCATTTGGTAAATTCAATACATTAATGGATATCATGGTTTAAGGTGGAATATGAATGAGGATGAGACAAAGTTCTAGACAGTAGGTATCCTTATATGCAAAACCTGCATTAGTTTAATTGATAAAGGTTTTAAAAAATAGCCTAATCTAGTTTAGAGAAGTGTTTAATAGGCAAGTTTAAAATGCCAAGAGCTCATAGGAATTTGGAAGTGAGTTTAACTTAAGCACCCAGGGGCTGTTTCTCCCTGTGCTGATGCAGCGCTGTGCAGTGGGCAGCCTGCGAAGCTCCTGGGCTCTGCAGGGGCTGAACTCGTGCTGGTACAAGGCACCCGCAGGAGAGTATGGATTTTCCTGCTTTAAACAGCAGCTCTCCCAGCTTGCAGGCCAACTGCCAGGTTGGCAATTGTATTTCCATTTATTTTTCCTGACTTCATCCCTAGTGTCCTAAAGACAATCCTTTTGTTCCTAAGTGAATTAATGAACTCATCTTCCCTCTGGTTTTGATGTTAAGCTTACAGTACTCACACTATTGCATGTAGTTTATCTTAATTTGTAGAGGCCACTTTCAGCATTTTAAAAAAAGAAAAGCTACTCTGCCCCAGCACAGAATCCTTTCAAATCTTATGGAGCATGCTGAAAAATAAAGACATTTTTGACTTTTACTTTGTCCAAACTCTTTATTCCAAATCACAGGAAGAAAAGTGGGGAAAACAAGGCACATGGTAGTGAAGAGAGGAGAGAGACAGCGATGCTCGTTTCCTTCCCAGGGTGAACCATTCCTGGGCTCCCCTCTCCCAGGCTGAGCATGTGTGTGTATGGACCATGCACAGCTCAGAAATCATGTAAAATCCATCCTTGCAAAAGCTCTTGGTTGGCCACCTCCCAGACACCCCAGTTCCTTTTCAGAGGCTTCCAGACATTCTGCTCATTTCTACATCCATAGGTAAAAGTAAAAGCTACCTGCTGCTCCAATAGCCTGCGTATAGTTTCACCTGGGACTGCAAATGTATCACTTTGCTGTTTTTAATCAAGCTGCAGTTCTTCCAGCAAAAGGGGGGGCATGATCCAAGTATTGTGTGTGCTACTAAGCTGTTGTGTCCTTGCAGGGACCACCAGGAGTCCCTGGAGCGAGGCAAGCACACTGCCAGTGGTGTGCAAGCCTTGTGCTTAACATCAGTGGTGCCTGTGCTGAAGAGAAGCATGGACTGATGTCACCTGTCCATCTCACCACAGAGATGAGGGCTGCACAGCATGGCTGAGCTCTTGGAATTATAGGGCAAATTAGGCTTAAAACCTTTACAGTTTTAAGGTGTGGCTGAAAACTCAGTCAGTGTTCAGCTGAGGAACAACAGCAGTGACAGCCCTGTCCAAGGTCGTGTTCTGTCAGGCAGCACAGATGACAGCTCTGCGGCCCGACTGGTTGCTGCATTTTCATGTATGTTTGAAGGAAGGCTTAGAAGACTTGCAGATGCTAATCCTTCGCAGTCTGGTTTGATTCTGCCCTCCGGGGGCAGCCTATGGGCTGGCACAGCAGTTAGATAAGGGGCTTCCACTGACAGTGACTTAGAGCAAAAAACTGTTTCTTGTAAGAAGCAGGTGCTTTTCTCATTCTTAAAGCATTAAAAACACACAACAAAATGCCACCATACAGACCTTTGTCAAATCCTCACAGTCCCCTGTAGCACCAGCAGCTGGGGAGAAATGAAGAATTCAGAGGACCTTGGCCATAACTCAACATAAAACCTCTGCAGTCCATGGCCACTGAAAATGATTTAGTGCTGGATCAAAGCCACCCAGACTTGGGCCCTCCAAAATTCCTCTAACAACTTTGCTGCTAGTTCATACGAAAAAAAGTGTTAAAATCTTTGTGTCAGCATACGAGTCAATTCTGCCTGCTGAACCAAGATTACTTCCAATGGACTTCAGATATTTTGGGAATCATTCTCAGGACACTCCAAACATTTCTTAAATTAAAAACATTTGCAAAATTAGTAATATGCATATTAATGCCTAAAAGTTGATGAAAATAATTGAGTTAAGCTACTGAGAAGTATTTGCTTGCACCTGAAATGTTAAAGAATGACTACTGAATTCGTGATTTGCTAAGCACGAACTCATGAGTTTTATCAATACACTAAACCAGCTTTGTACAGAGTAATTTTATAAAAATTGAGAAAGCTTGTTTTTTCCTTAAGTTACTCAAGTAGTTCAGGTAATGAATAATTTGTTTCTGGTCAATGCATTTTAGAATGAGAAAATCTCATCTTCTTGCACTTCTAATATTCATTGTTTGTATGGAAAAAGAAATCTTCACTACTTTTCCATTTCCCAGGGAATGATCAGTTCACTAAGCAACAGGCAATGTTTCTTGACTTTAGATTGTAAAATATGCTTAGATAAATTTACTCTCCTCCATGTGAATCTGGTTATCTGATTCTTACTTTTTTCTAGCTTCAAAAATGCTTTTGTGCAATTTTCATAAGTGCAGTTGAATAAAAATTGCAAGGAAGAATCTAAGTCAAATGCTAAGTAAAAATCAAGCACATGAAACAAATGTGGAGATAGAAAGTATCATGAGAAAAGTCAATCCATTACTGAATTAAATATTTATAGAACACATTGATTAGCAGAGAGTACTGATCTTTGTTAAAGTTACATTTACAAGCAGACCACTGTGAGTGTCATAAATGACAAAGCAATTTTTCTTTAGAAAAAGTGCAAATGGAAAAAAAAAAACATTAAAGTAGATCATTTAGACCAATATTTTCTCAATTCAAGCCCATCCTGCCTGTTACATTACTGTTGTATTTTCAGGAATGCTCAGGACAACAGACATTCCTCATGGGAAGCAGCTAGGTTCCAAAGTGTCAACTAAATAAAAGTGAGCAAACTCATAGGATTTTCTCAGCACTAGCTCAGCTAACTAAAGACCAAAAAAACCAAAACAGCAAAAAAGCACTACTCACTACTGAACTAGAATTTCAGCAGTTTAAAAGAACCATGTTTTGATCTAGTTCACATACCATAGCTAAACCCAGGTTTCTGTTGGTTCGCTTGTTTGTCTTATGGGGCTTTTACTTCTTAACAACCCTCAAAGCAGGGTCTGTCATTCCTGAGATGATCACCGTTGAATAGGAATTTCTTGAAATCCTAAAATACATGGTTAGAGAAACAACAGACTTCAAATTAAAAACTACTTAAAATTATCTCAAAAAAGCAAAAAGAAACTTAAATTGTCTATTTGGGAAATGCCATTCAGCTACCATTAACTCCCAAGTTGTGTGTTTAACTGACATCCTGTAGCTTTGTCAGCTCACATTTTTGTTAAAAGCAGATGGTGATTAAACTACATAGCAAAGGACCTTCCTTTGGTCTTTGTAAATGAATGTATACATACAAACTATGCATTTTCACACAGCTGCATACTGTATCTTGAATCACTTCAACTTTTCCTCTAGCTTTGAAACCCCCAAACTTCAGGAGCTGAAGATGCTCCCATCTCCTTTGGCAGATATTTGTCTCCTGTCTTGTTTCTGCTCTCCAAAATCCTTAGATGCAGGACAGAGGAATGCTGAGCTGCACAGCCCAAGGAGCAGAGTGGCTGGGGACCTGTGGCCAGGTCAAGGACCTTGCTTGCTCCTCTGGGGGACCAGTTTGGGCTCCCAGGCCCAGCATGGCCAAACCCAGAGGTGTGGTATCTGTGCTCCCTCTGCCAGAGCTGCTCCAGCCCCAGCACCTCTTGCACTCCTGGACGCTGGGGCAGCTGAGCAGGGCCAGCAGCTGCTCTCACCCAGGCTCAGGAGGAGTTTGCAGCCACACTCAGCCCAGCTGTGCCAAGGAGAGGCCTCTGCCCTGGGCTTGCAGGCACCATCCTCCCCCTCGGGACAGCCTTTCAGCCATCCCAGCAGCTCGGTTCCTTCTGACCATCGTTTCCCCTCAGTGCCCTGCAGCACTTGGAGGCAGGGATGGCTCCTCAGGGGTTGTGATCTCACTGCTGAGACCTGCTGCCCCAGGTAATGCAGCACTCAAAATGCTCAGCCCTTCATCCTGGTCACTGATGGACTTCAGGGCTGGGATGTGCAAGGGACGAAGGATCAGGTTTAGTGTACTTTCTGTTGGAGGGGAGCAGGAAAGATGGAAAATGGATGTCTTGTTCTTATAGCTGGTGTAATTAAATAAAGGAGAAAGATACTGCATGCAACATTTCTTAAATTTTGGGTTGTCACTGTAATACACATCAGCCCAGTCTACTCAATGAATGAAATGTGTTTCTTACTCTTTACCCTACAGGAAGAAAGACCAAAAAAGTAGACGTAATATCTTTGCTTTAGACTAAAGCAAGCATGAACTCAACAACAAAGATTTTGTTTATATGCAAACTGTTTAAATATTTGATACCAGTATGAAGGCAGTCATATTCTTATGTATCCAGAGATTTGCACTCATCTAGGTTATGTTAATTAAAAAAATATTTTTGCGGTATGTATTTGTATTTGAGGGGCCAAGTCTTTAATTTTATATTCTTTACAAGAATTAGTGTGGCAATTACGTTTTTCCATTTACTGAGCTACCTGCCCATGCTAGTTGCTCATTTGCATAAAGAATATTTCCACTACTTCAGAGGTTTTTGGGTGGTTGTTTTCAAAGGGAACCTGCCCCAGAGGGTTCCACAGGATTGTCCAGTGCGAGTGGGAGGCTCTCTGGAGCAGCAGGTCACCCTTAGAAGGATGTGGCCTCTCCCTGCAATGGACACACATGGATTCATTTCCCTGCAATCAGCAACTGCCTGGTGGGCCTGGGTAGCTCCAGCTGCAGTCCCTCAAATCAAAGCTCCAGCTGACTCTGTCAGTCCTTTGCTGTCACTTACTATCACAAAGTTAACTTTTTACAACAAGAAAGAGCTTCCAACTCTGGCACTGATGGAAATACTGAATACTTTTAATATATATATATATATATTTGGAAAGTATTTGAACAGTGTTTTGTCTTTTTTTATACAACTTTTAGCCAAATAGAAAAATTCTGATTATTACTTCTGTGGATACCTGTCCACCTGTAAATAAACTCATATATTCAGGTACATGAGCCTGAAGAAAAAAATAATAAAGACTGTTCAGGAGCTATGCGCTTTGCTAGCTCCTGGTTCCTTTGTACATAAGAGGTAACTGTTTAAATGTTGGGTGGGTTTTTTTAATTTACTTGTTGTTCCTCTAAAGAAAGAAGAAGAAAAAAAAACTTTTGACTTTGTTTTCTCTTTTCTGAGTTAATACAAAGATTTTCTAACTTTTTACTGCAGAAATGGATTAATACCTGGTGCTAAGTGAATGTGAGTCAAACTGGCCATAGCAGACACACCAGTTAGAATGCACTTTTCCTGTGGCACACAATGTATTTTCTCAGAAGGGACCTTCAAAGGACTGTCAGATGTTTACATTTCTTCTTGTTGCCCCAAATAGTTTTGAATATTCAAATAACTTCCAAAAATAAAGTCACGGTCCATTACTGATGTGACAAATCCTTACATTTAAGTATCTACAACAGCTTTGTACAAATACCATTTTAGAGATAGTTGAAATATTGGGCTTTCATACTTTGTAATGCTTTGATGTGACAATAAATATACTGTTGCTATCTAGTCTAACCTCATTGTAGACCTGTAACTCCCTGTTTCTGGTTATGTCATGAATTGCACTGGCTTGAATTCAGCCAAATACTGACTGTTCAGCTAAAATATTCCGACTGTTATGATGTCCACAAAACATTAATTAAATGCACTTGTATCTGACTACCATGGAGTATGTCAAATTATTCATGTAATAAATCCTTTGTGTATAAGTTTTGTTAGTTGTTTTTGTGAACTTCAGTTCTTTCACAGCCATGAATGCCTGTGCATCAGCCAAGGACCAGCTGGAGTCAGTCAGTGATAACCTTTGCATCGACTTTGTTACGAACAGGGCTCATTTCCTTCCCTTTCATCAGAGGGCTGATGTTTACACACTGTGAGCTAAGACGTACAGGACAGGGATGTTGAATTCTAAGTTTTGCCCCTGTGAATTTGAAGTTCAGCCTTTGGCTGGGGACTGTGGTTTCCCACTTGCAGGCTCACGCTGCTCCTCCCGATGCATTCTGCAAGCAGCACTTCCCCTGTCCTGCTCTTGCCTGGCAGCCGGGGAGCAGCCTCCCTGTGCACAGCAAGGGACAATCCTGATAGCAGAGGATCGTTTGGCCAGGATATGCCTTTGCCATAGTAAAGCTGATGAAGCTTCTGCTTGAAACTTGCAAGCTGGGAAGGCATCTCTGAAAAAAAGAGTAGTTTCTTGGAAAAAAAAAAATAAAAAATAAGAAGTATAAACTAATACCATTCCTGCCCAAATTCTTGACTGCAAGCTTTGTTAGGTCATATTTAGATTTTCGTTTGGCTAATGCGTTCCTACCTACTGCTGCAATGCTAAGTCCAATATAAATAGCAAGTCTATTAAACTTAATGAGTGGTTTAATCACTTCTTGTGCCCGCATTTTCCTCCCTTCCAGCAGCAGCTCCTCACCACACACGTGCGCACTCGGTGCCGTCTCCAGCACAGGAAATCGCTGAGCGAACCTGTTCTCTGAGCCAGAAGCGGAGCAGCTCTGGCCCGGAGGCCGCTCCGTGCAGCCCAGCAGGAGGTGCCGGTCCCGGTCCCGGTGCGGGTCCCGGTCCAGTCGGGCGTGTCCCCGCCGTCCCCATCCCGCAGATGCGGGCGCTGCCGGAGCGAGCGGCGCTCCCTGCAAGAGCCAGCGGTCCCCACAGCCCCGCTCCTGCCACGCAGGGACTCAGCTGCCTGACTTGGATCATTCCAGTCGGGAATCCTATGGCTGATTCCTGTAGATATAAAAAGGAAGGGATTTGAAGTAATATAATTACCAAGGAAGCATTTAAGTGATATTTCAGACTAAATTCCACTAATTAAATGCCACTTAAAGAGATAATAATCTCTGCTATAATTGATGTTTCTGAAGACAGATGGGCCGTCTTCAGAATTACAGTTCTCATCATGTTTTCTACATTAAAAGGATCCCATTTTAGACCAAAATTCAATACCTGTGCTTCCCTCCCTCCACTCCCGCATGGCTTTGTGTCTTTTTGATCCAGTTCTGCACCAAGACATTACTAGCTTAGGTGCAGTTGGTTTAGAAATACTTCACAATCTCATGTACTTCCCAGAGAAAATTTTGAGACAGAATGATTCAGTCTCTACCTGCATCAGTAACTTCCTCTAACCTCATTCCTTGTAGTAAAATAATTCACTAGACTCAAATTTAGACTTCAAATAATCTTAGCTGCAAGAAAACAATTTCTGTTTAAATGACCTGTGCATTTTTTATTTTGCATGCTGCCATCATCTTGATTTATGCTTCTACATTTGAGACCTGTTCTCCAAATGTGGCCTTACAGAATCATTATGCTATAATGTTACTTCTATTATGCTATAATATTACTTCTGGTGTGAGGTCCTAATGGAAATCTGCTACCCCTGAAACAACTTTTTAGCAATGCAAATGTCACTTAGAGAACAATAATATTATTTTGGTGCCCTTAACCAAACATATTATTTTCTAGTTTATTTGCTTAAACTGCCAACTTTTTTCTCCCTCTCCCACACTCTCATTTCTATGATGCCAAGAGAAATATTTATGTTATAAAAATTATTTGAAGACTAAGCTACACTTCTCTTTTTGGCTTACAAAATAAAAAGCAAACATTATGCTAAGATTTATGTTCTAAATTTAACTTTGGAGAGAAAAAAATATTTCCACCTTCCTGAATTATATTTCCCTGTTTATGTCTGGAAGATACCACTGTGAACAGACACAGCTCTTCTTTTCTTTTTTTCTTTTACAATTTCTGGAGAAGAAGAGTTTTCAAGCACATTTATTTCAATGCAAGGCAAATGACAAGCAAATTTCTCATTACTCTGTCTCAGCTTTGCCTCCTGACACCTACTGTAAAGCCTTGCTCTGAGACAAGACTTCACTGTTTTTTATCCAGGTTGTAAAAAGCCAAGTTATGGGTGGTGAGAAAGGGAGGAACCGCTGCCAAGGACTGGATTAAACCACCAAGGTTGTTTTTAACCAAGCAAATGCCATAGCTCCAAGTGTCATGTCTGACTCTGACAATCACTAGTTCACCAAGCATTCATTTCAGTATTTTTCAGTAATATGTGAACATTCCCCTTTGGCTATTGGCTAAAAGCAAACTTACCCATCCTTCCCAGGCTTTTAAACTGTTAGCTTTGCAGGCTTTTTAGCTTTCCTTCTAAATACTATGAGCAGTATATATATATATATAAAACAGATACATGTGATAATATATGTGTGTATATATAGTGTGTGTATATATACATATTTCAGAGATGCTTTCCACAAAATTAGTTTTCATAGTGACAACATCCAGAAAAGGGAGGAAAAACTATCAACTAGCCCTTCTTGGGAAAGATGAGAATAAAAATATGCGCAGCCTAGAACTGTATTACATACGACTGATACCAAAAGCAACGCGGTTTATTGAAGCAGGTGGGAACTGCACAGTCTAGAGATCGAGACACATATTTTCCACGCATCCAGTGGAAGTAAAAACTTATCCCGTGCTGACCTCCTGTGGTACTTAAGGAATCTGCAGTCGCCAAAAATAGTAGCCAGAAGTCAACAGCATGGCGAGGTCGGAGAAATGCTGGTCCTCCAGTCCCAGGCTGGGAATACAATGAGCACGTCCCAGAGGACACACATCCCACACTCCTTTAAACTTTGGTGTTTAATCCTTAAGTGTACAAAATCCTACATCTTACCCAATACTTAAACATGGTGAATTAATCAGGTAAAAACAGCTCCTAAATTTGAGAAGGATTGATCTAAATTCCTTGCAAAGAAATATGAGCAGCGCTAGCTTGGAATCTTGTCCTTCATCCTTGCAGGTTAGAGCTGTGTTTGCATTATCACCAACACTGAGTTATCTCACTGTGCACAAGGCACAGAGCATCCCTCTCTCACTACTTGTGGTTGAGAGCATTTGACTAATTAATCTGTGGAAGGCCAAGTCCTTACTTCTGATACTTTTGCTGTTGTTCGATTCCCCACCAGCACGGTGCACACACAGCTCTCACAGGGAGGTGATATACATGCTCTGCATCTCAATATTCACTCCTCTAAGAGCTTGCTCATGTCATTCAAATCACTCATTCCATTTAGGGTTCAGAGGATCAGAAAATGTGTCAGTAAGTGGGTACCCAAATATGTTTGACACCATCCCTCAGCGGTGAGCCCATTTTAGGTTATGGGAAGCAGACACTGGTAGCTCTACCAGGAGTGAACTAAAGCCTGAGGGCCAGGACAAGAACAGGATTATCATCTTCTCACCCCACTCTGAAGTTCAGTTGCACTAGGTACCCTTTCATTTTGGTACACCTATGCCTGTCCCACTAGGCCCGTTTCCCCCTCCCTGGGATGCAGCTCAGCTACTCTCCAGATGATGCAGGGCATTCCCTCTCCTCACAGACACAAGGCTCTCTCTAACAGTGCCCACACAAGTGTAGAGTAAAAAGAGGGCTCCGAGTCCTACCTCAGAGGAAGGAACAAATTTATTCCTGCAGCCTTGCTCTTTTGTCATTGGCAGAAGAAGCACCATGTATAAAGCAGGCCTTCCCAGTGCACCCTCTGAAACCAGAGCACACTGAGGATGCCTTCATCTTCCCACACAGCTGGAACTGCTACTCAAATACAAACACAAAATCCTTTCTAGCTGCAGATCCTGTGCTTTAAAGTCCCACCCCCTCACAGTGAGCAAGCAAGCCACCCCCAGAAATCACTGCCAGATATGCTTTTAAGTCTTTTTCAGGCCATCAACACACCTTCTAGCCTTCATAGAGGAGAAACTGGCCCTTTATTTTTGCTTCTCATTATTTCTCCCCTCTTCTGTGCTCTGGTGTCTATCAGCATCGCTGCTGTTACTTCCCATCGTGCCTGCGGTGTGAAGTCAGTGAAGTGGTGACTCACGTAACCAAGTTTAGTGCGAGTTTTTAGCCAGGGCTGACCAGGCTTTCTACAGTGCTGTAGTGCAGAGATTTCTGTTTGGAGACTCAAATGACATCCTCTTTAGAAAAGGGCTGATTCCTTCCTTCTGGCCGCAGACCTCTTGACCTATGAAGCCAAACAGGATACAGAAAAAGGGAAGGAAGGAGGAAGGAAAATGGTTTTTACTTCCGCAGCTTTGGTAGAAGCCAGAAATTTTCAAAAACATTTTCAAAATCCCACTCCCAGGCTGCTTCTTTCTTGGGTTCTCCTTTCTTTAAATGTTTGTATTTTCCCCCAGAATGGTGGTGAGAGGTTTTGGTATTTCAGGCTGAACTTAGACCATTTGGCTCACTACATGGGCTGATTTTCTGTTCCTCCCTATGCTGGCTCTGTTGCTTCCCAAAGTCAGCAGCAAAATGAGAAGTGCAATCCCTCACCGAAGATGTTTTTAGAACCTACACTTGACAAAGACATACCCTGCACTGCTACCAGACATGTGGAGAGAGGCAGAGCGGGTATGGTGTCAGGGCAGGGGAACTAGAAAGCTATCAGAGGAAAGCAAGATGAAAGTGGAACGGAAATGAAGTAAGTGAGTGATAAAATAATTCTGTTATATAGGAGCAAGCCAGAAGGATCAAAGGATCTCTTTATTTGCATTTTATCCTCATTTCTGTTCCTTGCCATTTCCTTCCTCTGCTGTATATTATTATCACCTCTATTATAAAACTTTCTGGTTGCTTGCAATTATTCCCCCTTTAATCTCGTGCTAGGCTCTTCCTCTTTGATCCATGCCTTCTTGCCATATGACTGATTGTGTGACTGCTGCATATATATGTAAAAACATGCATTTATTTCAACTTCATTTCCCCATCGTGTCTGCAGTTAAGTTGCATGTCCTTTCTCCTTACCTCAGTTAGGCTTGATTCAGCTACCAGTAAAAATGTTTCAAATGGAAAGTTCCTTCTAATGTCTTCATTTTATTTTTGCACAAGTTACAATTACAATTTTATACAATAAAAGAACACAATCTACAGAGAGGAATGCCTAAGTATGCTCTTCATGGAAAGGCAAAGCAGAGTTCAATAAAGAAATAAACCTGTGGCTGGCAGACCTTTGATTCTTTCTCTCTTTTTTTAACTTCTGAATAAAAACACCTTTTTTTTTTTTTTTTTTTCTGTTCACTCCCTTGCCTCCCTCCTACCAGCCTCGCCTCTCCTGGGACCCCTGCTTCCCCAAGCTGGTGGCAGGGCTGAAGCATTCCCTGAGATGACAGGGAGTTGAGCAGAATAGTCAGAAATGTCAGAATAGAGCAGAGTCAGCTGGAAAGTCAATAGGGAAGATGTTCCTTCTCCCAAGGACAAGCCAGGGTTGCCTTCTCTGCTGGGAAGCAGGAGGCAAAGCAGAGCTGCCCAGCCCAGCCTGGCCCCATCCCTCTGCAGAGGGAGGGCAGCTTCCATATGCCTCTCTCTCACAGGGCTGACACCAGGCAAGAACACCTGAAGCCCTATGCACCTTTTCTCTCCTTCTCACTGGTTTTAAGTAATATTATATAACTGTAGTAAATCCTTTTGAGTGTATGAAACACACTGGCCCTGAGTGACAAGAAAATCTTATCTTCAATCTTCTAAAACACTAAAAGGAATGGCCTGGATAGCCTGAAATAGTCAACCACGTGTATGTATTCTATACTTATGAATGTGGTAAGGAGTGTCAAAAAATACTAAGCTCCACAAAATATTTAAGAAGCTTGTAGCATGAATCTCAATTTTAAAAGAAACACAGAATATGATGGAAAAATTCTTCTTTCCCTTGTTCACTGAATTCCTGACAAGCACCTACAAATAAGCACCCCAAGAGCTCAGGGGGGAAAAGGAGCCACTGAAAGGAGCCACAAAAAGGAACTAGGAGAGCATCTAAGCTGTAATTTTCATTCTGGCTTACATTAATCTTCTGTGAAGCAACACATCTTCTAAAAAAATCAAGCTTTTATCCTCTGTGAGCATCTGGTCCAGATGAGCAACATGGGAGCAACCCCATGTTGTCCTCACCATCCCCTTCCTTGTGAAGAAGAAGAGAGTTATTTGAGATTCTAGAAGAGCAACAAGTGATCATTTTGTTTTCCTTCACGTGAGTTTTGTGCTAATAAGCACTGAACAAAGCATCTGCAGAGATGAGAGTGACAAAATTAATTTAAGTTTCTTAGCTTTAAGAGGCAGCACTGCCTCTCTGGAATTAAATGGGACTGTGGTTGTTTCTTATATTGCTCTGTATTCAAATAAATCCACCAGTACTTACACAAGATGCAGCACCTCATTATTTTGTATTCTTAGATCACAGCACAACCTTGAATATCTTTCCACTTCCACCCTCACAGGTTACACTACAGACACACAAATTATTTGCATGTTGTTGCATTAGAAAAGAGACCTCGGGATGTTGCTACCTCCCATCCTTCACTTGCACTACTCTGCTCAACACACCATCACATCTCAGGTGATGCAGCTTAGCCTTCTCTCTCTTTTAAAATCTTTAACAACTGTGAGTTAATTGATGCCCCCTGTGTTCCCTGGTGATCAATTACAATCAATCACACAAGCCCCACCCTCCAGCCCTAGTGATTAATTATATTTCCCTCTCAGGAATATACCTCATATTTTGTTGAAGATTCTAACATCGAGAGCAAGAAACTGGATCTTGCTCTGCAGAACCGGAAAGTCCTGCACTAAAACACCTTTGGCAGCTGTAAGTGTCAACACCTACTCACCACGTTGCATTTCAACCTTCTCTTTAGTAAGGTGCATTAGTCAGACTCCTGAAATAAGTGCCTTCAGGGCTTATTTTCTGTTCTTGTGGTTCTCCTTTGAACTCAAGCCAGCCTGTGCCTTCCCAAAACATTAACAACTGTGGTAATAAATACATCTGATAAGAGTTCACAGAACATTAACATCAGCAGCCCAACAAATGGCTACCAAGTGTTGGAGAGCGTTATGTGCTGGGGATATATCACAGACCAGGGAGGCTCTTTAAGACCTCCGAAGGGCAGTTGCCCTCCTGGGGAGTGTGGATGGGCACAGCTGACATGAATTGACTCACAGGGCTGCATGTCCCAGCCGCAAAGACTTCAAAAGCTTCTAGTTTAGGAGAGGAATATATTGTTTGTCTTGGTGAATCAAGTTTCTTATTGATTGACCAGAGAGAAAGAGAAAGAAAGCCTGACTGACTCTGATTTGGTTTATTTTTGCTGGGTAATGGTGTTCTGATTTCCTAGGCTTTAAGACAGAAATAATGTTTTATGTGCATGGCTACTGAAATAACAGTTATATTATGTGAGTGGTCAGTCTGCTAGTTCACAGTGTGAACAAGAAGATGCAGACAGATGATGGGGCTGAAGCCAAAATTTGCAGAACACTGATGAAATGTGTGTACACATGTACTCTTTGTCTGGTGTGGTGATGTGCTTGACACCCACAGAGGAGAGGCAGATAGGTTAGGGGTACTTCCTGCTGCTGCTCCCATGAGATGTGGCCTCTGGGGTTCTCTGCTCAGCCTGCACTGTGTTGCCAGTGCAATGCAGAAGGGCTCTCTCAGGTCGTTCTGGCAGTTTGGATTTCCTGGGGTGTTGGAACTTCCCAGGCAGCCTCCTGCCACCAGGAGCCCCAAGTTGTGAACCATTAGCAGAGTTCTGACTCAGGTTTTGATGTTTTTCTCTTCTGATCTTAAGGTGTGATCCAGTGTGTGTGGTGCTTGTTTCATCAGGAATCAGGTTTCAGAAACAGATGTAAGGGCTTTTCTTTTTTCATAGATTAAAGACTCAAGGCTATGCTTGGTCTTTTCAGATGCTGTTTGTGTTTCATCAGATATACAAAGGCTATCCACTATCTTCTTGCTGAACTGTATCTTAATCACCCAACAAACTACATGGCAAGCTCTAGTGGGAAGTGAATTGTGTACTGTGTCTAGTTAAATCTGCAGAGGGGATAAAGACAAATCTAGTGTAATTATCCAAACTGGAAGCTGGACAGAGCTCGAGTCCATGACTCCTTGTTACTTTAGGTTTCATCAGGGAGAAGGGGAGAGTGTGCAGGCAACAGCAATCCCTCTGTCCAGAAAGGAGGCTCTGCAGTGTGTACTGTTCACTGGCTGACTTCAAACACTCTGTCAGAGCACAGGTACAAAGGCTGTGGGGGAGAAGGATGCACATGGACTTCAGAGGAAACACTTGGCTACCATAGCTCTTCAGACAGATGGGAAGAATTACTGAATTCTCATTGTAGGGATCTTAACTGCAGGTGTCACTGGGAAATTCAGTGCAGCTGTCCTAAGGCACAGGCAAAGACAAATTGAACAAGTGATATCTCCGAGGTACAAACAGCAGGGAGGTTCTCTGAACAGGAACTGACATTTCTCATGACATGTGACAGAAAATGAAAATACAGGTTTTATATGGTGAAAGTGGTGATATTGAGGACTTCTGCTTCAATTTCACCCATAATTTCTCTGCTATTTAGTCTATTTTTGACTAATTTGGCTTCTTGCAACTTCTGAATGGTGCCGTTCAACATCAGCCCTTCTTCTGAGACTTTATTTTTATTCTGAGCTGACAATTTGTGGCCGAGCTGATTTTGCTCTTTCACAATGGAGCTCTTCTGCTTGTACTGCAGATAGTACTCAGTGACTGGAGGGGATTATCAACAGTGGGAAGAATCAAGTTGGAAGCGACATTTTTGTCCAGGAAAACTATGGTAGACATTAATTCAATTTATAATAGTACTGTTCAGTAAGCATTTAAATACATTCTTTCCTAACCAAAACTTTGAAGAGTTGAATCTGGGTGTCTTTAGTCTACATTAAGGTCCATAAACAAGGGGATAATTGAAAAACATATCACATTTTCTAGCTGCTTTAGAACTTGCACCAAAACAAATTTTTATAGGAAAATGCAACTGTGAAAAAGTTGACTTTTTTTTCCCTAGAAGAACGAACTATTTGATCAACAATTTCATCATCTTATATCAAACATATCTTGTTGGAAAATACAGGAAACAAATTTGGGATGTTGGTTCTTACTATGGTGGGGTTTTTTTCCCCCCCACTGCATTCTATTCTCTGTCTGGAATGGGGCACAAGGAGAACTGTGACAGTGTTGAGTGGATATAAATCCCAAGGACTGAAAAGCAGTAAAACCACCTGTGAGTATACATCTCCATGAGAAACAAAGCCAAAATGAACTTGTTTGAATTGGAAGATTTCAAAATGAAACTTTCCACATGAGAACTTTGCTACTTTGCTTTGGGGTTTGGGGTAATTTTTTTCAGTTTCCATCCTGAACACGAGACAAAAACATTGTATTGAACTGGAAGTGTTCCAGTTACTTGTTCAGCACAGTGAAGACCAGCATGCATGCAAAGCATTTCTGAGGATATCAGAATCTTGGCCCAGCAGGTTACAGCAAGCAGAGAATTTTGTGTTTCAAACTGAGCAAATGACTATCTTTGAGGACGGGCCACCAGACATTTAAAGTTTCTGTTTTTAAATCAAAAACTAGGTCTTTTTAAAATCTGCCAAAGGTGTCTGGTGGCAACTTCTTTGATCAGTCCCTGATCAAACACAATTCGAAGTTTGAATTATGTCTAGATGGGAGACGATGTATGGTGTTGGGGAGAAAGTGATGGTGCAGATAAAGAGGACTAGGGTTAGATGTACAAGGTGCTTATCTTGTTTGTTCAGGTAATCACAATTATTATGCTGAGAACACTTCTCTTCATCACTTTTGCCATTCATATGAATGTAATTCACATCTTAGTACAGTGAATTTACGATTCTCTGTTTGCTTAGGAGGAGAAGGAGGCACCCTTTTTTGGCCCTGCTTTTTGAAAGGCTGGTGCTTGTTGGCCTGCTGTAAAGATAAACTTCTGAGTCCTTCTAATGCACTTCATTATATCTTAATAGCTAGATCCTGCTTTTGGCACAAGGTGAGGTAGACAATTGAAAAATGGGCTTGTAGTGACAGCAGCCTCAGGGAAGGAACAGACAAATGACAGGACAGTCTGTGCTCAAGAGCTCTGCTTAGATGCAGTGGAGATGTTTTAAGCTAGTAACAATTTCTGCTTCTTTGATCTGCCAATGTACAGTTGAGGTAAATGCAAGAAGAGAGGCTTCAAAACTGGAAGTATTCTAATGTAGTAATTCCTAAAATATCTTAAAATTATCTGAGAGATATGATCAGACCCAGAAGGGTAAAGGGCTAGAAGGCAGTGGACAGCTAAGAAGCACCTTGTTGTGTGGAATAAAGGGGAGAGAGAGGAGAAACTTTCCAAGGGGGTGCAGGTGAAGGAGGGAAAGACAGCAAAATCTTTGACTTAGATGGCAATGTCACTGAGTAGGGTGGAAGCCAAGATTTTTTAAGGGTCTGGCTGACAAACTCTGTAAAGCACTGCCACAAAACACAGCACTGTAACATAGACACACAAGTGCTTTCCTGAAAGGTTCTTTCTGATGGTATCGTTTTTTTCTTTCTTCAGCCATTCTGTACCATCCTTAGCCATCTTCTGTATCTGTTGGCTACACTGCTGTGCTTTGTAGTCTATCCCTTTACCATGTTCAGGCTGTCTGTCCTTGCCACTCCCTTTCACAAGTCATGAGACTCCACAGAAAGAGTTTAACAAGTTTTGGCCACTGGCCTTTTAAAAGAGGGATGGGAGAGATTGCTGCTATCTAAAATGTTCCAAGGGGCTGGTGGCTTGGCCCCACAATGTAAAGGAGTGTTATTTCTGTAAAGGACAGAAGGAATCGACTCAGGTCTGAAAGGCAAGAAGTCATCAAATAAACAAGATAAACAAAGCACAACTATCATTCTTCTTTCAATTCAGTGCCCAATACACTAATTTCACCACACAAAATACAAGCTGCTGCAAGTACCCAGGAATTAAGAAAAAGGACAAATGGGTGTTTTCTTTTGGAAGCGGTTTTCATATGAAGTTACAAAGATGAAATGCATTTCTGGCTACTGATTGTCTTTAAAACTATGCTATTCAAAAATCCACTCAAATTTTCTGTAAGATATTCTTTAACTTCACAGACAGATTTTTCTGTTGTTTTCATATTTGATTACTAGAACTGCTTGGGGAAATCTAACCATATTTCTGTACTCTGAGGTTCTCAGAAAATACTGAAATAAAAAGGGCAACAGAGTTATGTGGCTGGAGGCTCTTGACACTTATAAGGCTAGGCACGGGAAGCATTCCACTTAAGAGCAATTCAAAAGCAGTGGCAACTCATTTGTGTCACACTGAAAGCTTCTTTGGATCAAGCCAAGGATGGCCCTCCTTGTAAGATAAAGAGTAGTATCAACAAATATTTCAGGGTGCTTTTCCTCCTCCATGTTGATGAGGAAAGCTTAGTACCTCTAAATACAATTTACAAAAGCACAGTGGTTGAAATTGTTCAAGAATCATAGAATGGTTTGGGTTGGAAGGGGCCTTAAAAACTTAATTCCAACCCCACTGCTGTGTGGGGACACCTTTTACTAGACTAGGTTGCTTGACACCCCATCCAAACTGGCCTTGAACACTCCCAGGGATGTGGCATTACACCATTCTTGATGAAATGGTGCACGGCTATGGGAGCTGGGACCACACACTAGCATAGTTTTGAGTCATATAATTATTACTCAGAGTCTCTTAGCTCTTTTCTTTGTGCCTTAAGAGTAAATCTGTACTTCTAATTACTGCTTTTAAGCACTCTGGTACCACTGAAGATTGAATACCTAAATTCAAGAGGCACCTTTGGCCATTTTAAACTCCCAAGAAAAAGTGGTACATTAACTCAGCATGTTATCTGTGCAAATCTGGACTACTACATCCCAATTCCACACATATCCAGCTTTGTGCTGGAAAGAGCTTCACTATTGTATGCATAGAGTCAGAGAGTACCCTGAGTTGGAAGGTACTAACAGGGATCATCAAGTCCAGTTCCTGGCCCTGCACAGAACCATCCTCATGAGGCACACCATGTGCCTGATAGCATTATCCAAACGCTTCTTGAATTCTGTCAAGCTTGGTGCTGTGACCACTTCCCTGGGGAGCCTGTTCCAGCGCCCAAACACCCTCTTTTTCTAATATCCAACCTAAACCTCCCCTGACACAGCTTCAGGCCATTCCCTCGCGTCCTGTCACTGGTCACCACAGAGCAGAGATCAGTACCCGTCCCTCCTCTTCCCCTTGCAATGAAGCTCTGTACTGCAATTCGGTCTCCCCTCAGTCTCCTCCAGGCTGAACAGACCAAGTGTCCTCAGCTGCTCATGGCTTTCCCTCAAGGCCTTTCATCATCATCATAGCTCTCCTCTGGATACTCTGGAATAGCTTTTTATCTTCTTTATATTGTGGTGCCCCAAACAGTACACAATCCTTCATGCATATTACCTTTTCCTTAACATTTGTATTTTCCCTCCCTTAAAAAAGACCTACCTTAAATATGTAGCAGGTGAGCCTGTTACCTGATTTTAAAGGCTTGTCAACTGCATGACCCTCCTGGTCTTCCACAGACAGCTGTTGCAGGGTATAAGGACACTGCTCTGATGAAGCTTCAGGTCATCAAGACACTTATCCAGGGAAACTGTTTCTGGATAAGTGTCCTGATGACCTGAAGCTTCATCAGAGCAGTAATAAAATAAACTCTGGATTTAAAGTCCCCAGGTATTCATACAGCCTAACAGAAGGAGCAAGGAGCAAAACCTCAGGGATTTTAAGGCACAACTATTTTACAAGTGAGAACCTGCATTCACTGTCTTGTTTTTAAGGAAGGCAGTTTTAAGGTGTCCTCATGTTTTGTTTCCAAATTCAACTGGACTTTAGTGTTTTCAGATGTGGCAACCCATGAATCAGACTAACTAAATGTCTTGAAGTTAACTGCATAGCCAGACTTCTTGCCTGAACAAACATATTCAACCCTAAAGGTGGTCTTAACCCTGTGAAAATGTCAGTAATTGCTTTCAGTCTTAAGTGATGTGATAGCTCAGGATGAAGTACTGCCTGGCTTTTCCCTGACACTCTGCTCAGGCTACTTAGTAAAAAAAGTTACTTAGTTCTAGGTGAGGCCTCTACTCTCCTCTGGTCTTTTTTTCCATTCCCTATTTCTGTTCTTATTATCACAAAGCACTGAAGGAACACAGTCATTCCTATGAAATTACTGTGGTAAGTGGAAACTTTGCAAATAACCTAATTGGGTGACCACAGACATTATTTAGGGAGAACCCAGGAGGCTTGGGGAGGGAGAGGAAGGGAAGCTGGAATTTATTTTGTTGTTTTACAGCTAAATCCTTAAGTTTAGTGGCTGAATAGCTGAAGTGACATGCTGAAGGAGACAGGTTCAATCTCCTTTCTCCTTCCAATTGGTCTGTCACAGAGAAATGCTGGAAGGCTTAGCCGTAACGTCTGAGGCATGAAAGAGCCCAGCTGACATGACACTCACTGCCAGGGGTTACAGACTTGTAGTAGGAGAAGAAAACACAAATTATATCCACCTCCTTTCTCCCTTTACCTTGTAGTTTATATTTCATACCCTAGAAGAAACACACATTTTTAGATAAAAAGAAAAATACTCAGATATATCTGGTGCTGCTAAAATTGGCATTTTTAAACTTAAATCACTATATACTTTATAAAAGATCCAAGCAAGCAGGTCCATGCACCCTACACGTTCCACCAGATCCCTGGCAGATCTGCAGAGGACCGGGACTTAGGATAGCTAAATATGTAATGAAGCTGAAATTTGTGATAGCTTTTCCTACTAGTTACCTAATCACAGCTACATCTGTATTAGACTGAACAGGTTTAATGCCTGTCCTCTGACTCTAAAGGCGCCAGTGGCACTACCCAGCCAGTGTCCATATGGTAGCATTTTCCCTGTCTCCTAAAACAAGTCTTCATGATGTCTCCTGGGAACAGTTTCTGGCTTGTGTCTGGGCACTGGCTGAGAAGTATGAGCTGCATGGACCAAAGCCATCCCAAGAAGCATGCTGTCAGCATGAACTCATCAGTCACCACTTGTGCCCTGTTTAGCTCATTATTTTTGTATTGTAGTTATTAAAATAAAAAAAGGGAAGTGCTCTTCAGAAGAGAACAAAGCAGTTATGAAAACAATTTGAATACAGACTTACAGGCAGCTGCAACAGTGAAACAGAGTATGGGGTGCTGTGGGGACACAATGACCCGAAGTCCTTCCAAATCCATGCAGCAGTTCAATCTGCATTTTAGGAGTTTTTAGACCATGATTTTAGGAGCAACTAAAAAAAAAAAAAAAGAAAAAACCAAGAAAAAAAAAAAACCAAAACAAAGTAACCACGCCTGGCAGCCTAACTGTTATTTACTGTGAACTGTAAAATAAACTCTGGAGGCAATGTTATGTTCTTAAGGAGTCACTGTCAAATTAAAAACAATAGAAAACACACTTGCATTTAAAATCTATTTGGCTCCTGGTATTGTATGTCACACAAACTTCAAAACAGATGCTATTAGTAGTATTTTATTCTTTTGCCTGGTGTGTTGGCAATCTTCAGAGCTATTTTGGTGGATCTTCCAAACAGCAACAGGAATGAGAAAACATTTTTGAAAGTGTGATTGTAAAACCACAAAATACTGACTTGGGAACTTGGTGACTTGTCCCTGAAGCTGCCCTTATTTCAAACCAAAAGGAGCCCAACAGACATGTACTAAATTCTAGATTCCCCACCCTTACTGGTCACCATTTCCTCAGCTATACACAAACTTAAAACAGTCTGGCTTAAAACTGTTACTGCTGGATGGGTTGTGCTACTCTGTAAATAAAGAGGTTATTCCCTTCTCTATATCCAGAATCCTTAAGCCTATTTGCTTGTCTATTTTTTCCACAAGAAAAACAGAACAAAGGAAACTTCTGGCTTTGCCAGCGCCTGCTTCTGGTTTGCTGAAGCATATTGATCTCTGGCTGGGCAAGCCATCCTCTCACAGATCCCAGCTGCCCTGTTCTCTCACTGCCCTCTGGCAAGAGTCTCCCTCAGCAAATCAATAATGTATCTCAGAGCCCGCCTTTTCCTGGGGAATGCAGCCTGCCTCTCTCCACCCATGCAGCTCAGGGGAAGGAAATGAAGGTAGGAGCCTGGGCTGGCTGAAGCAATGGGCTGGGCTGGGTTGCCCCAGCAGCAAGCAGGACTTGGAATGCCAAATCAGCTCACTGTCACTCCTTGGGCTCCAGGATGCTTCTCACAACCTGCAGCACCCTCCCAGGTGCCTCAGTCAGGCGGGCTGAAACAGAAAAACAGCCCTAACCAGGTCTATATGGGAAGAGAGGTATTTTTGGATAAACAGAATATCTCAAAGGATATTACTATTTTAGTCAAATGCTGGTTTAGAACTGCGCCTCTTGCACAACTATGTGAGGATGCAGTCTGTAATTACATGTGATGTTCTAAGATGTTTTTTTTCCTGTGGGATTCTAGCATCATTGGTGAGCACTCATCACCAGTGACCACTTGGTGAGTGCCTGCTCAGTAATTTGATTTCTTGTCTGTTCTGTGTTTGTGCAGCTTCACAAGCCAAATGTTGCCCCAGCCGTGTTCTGCAGAGGATTATTCATTGGTGTTCCTCAGGGGCCCGCCAACACTAATGTAGATGTTGTTAGACACCTCCAGGAGCAGAGGGGCAAGTTTTCATACCAGTGGTACTACTCAAGTGATGATGGTCATGGTGTTGTTACAGGAAAATTTTCTCTCATGGCAAAAGCAGATGAAGACATTCGCTCTCTCTTTGGTTCATCTCTCCAGCTTCCCACTTGCACTCTGGCAGCAGAGTTCCCTTCCTCCATAGCAGCACTGACCCAATCATTTACAAGGCTGGCCTGTAAATCATCTGCACTGCAAGCCCGCAGTTTCAGTAGTGCATTAGTGGGGTTGGTAGCTGCTACACAGAGCAATTAACAGCCTAAGGGCAGATGTGACATGAAGGAACAGAATCTAGCTTTGATACTACAGAAAATCTTCATTTACAGAATCAGAGAATCTCTAGGTTGGAAGAGACCTTCAAGACCATGAAGTCCAACCCACGCCCTAGCACCTTAACTAAACCATGGCACCAAGTGCCACATCCAATCTTTCTTTAAGCACATCCAGGGATGGTGACTCCACCACCTCCCTGAGCAGACCATTCCAGTACTTTATCACTCTTTTTGTAAAAAACTTTTCCCTAATATCCAACCTATATTTCCCTTGGCACAGCTTAAGACTGTGTCCTCTTGCTCTGTCAGCTGCTGCCTAGAGAAAGAGACCAACCCCCACCTGACCACAATGACCTCTCAGGAAGTTGTAGAGGGTGATAAGGTCACCTCTGAGTCTCCTTTTCTCCAGGCTGAACAACCCCAGCTCCCTCAGCTGTTCCTCACAGGGTTTGTGTTCCAAGCCCCTCACCAGCCTTGTTGCCTCCTCTGGATGCGCTCAGGTATCTGAATATCCTTCCAACTAAACCTTATGGCTGATAGAGAAGATGAACAAGGGACATGGTACTTTGGATTCTCAGTCTGAGTCATCTCCCAACTTTTTTTTTTTTTGCTTACTTTTTCAAAGTATTTAGCTTTTTTTTGTTTGTTTTTGTACTCATTTTACTAGGACTAGAAGTCTGGTGATCTCAGCTGTAGCTGTGTTAGTGTAGGCTGGATATCTGAGAATGGGGCACATACCTGCAGTGGCCAGCAACCTGGAGTTTAAGCTGCTGCCCAGAGCTGTGTAAGCAGAATTGTCATGCAAGCAAAAAGAGATTCTAGTTCTGCTCCTGAGACCAACCCATCTCCATCATACCTCCCTTCTGGGGAGGTATATACCACATTGCTCACTGTACATAGTCCAGTTTTTGCAAAAAAAGAACAGATAACCCAGATAACACCCCTCCTCAGTGCCCAGCTACAATTCATCCCCAGAGCACCATCCACCTCAAGCACTGAGAAACAGAGGCACTGTGTGGAAAGCAACACACAATTCACCACTGAAACCTGCAACATGCTGAATATATGCAGGAGGAGGATAAAGTAAGAATAAGTCCTGCAGCACGATCTTTCAGGTCATATTTAAAGCAAAGAGAAGCCACTCGTCATCTAAATTCATGTATGTCACCACAAGATCATTAGCCATCTTGATGAATGCTGCAACTCCACAACATGGCCTTCTGCCATTTGAGCTGGAGGATTAACCTCTGTCCGTGGCAAATTGCCATCTCTTACACAGATGAGCAGTGCAAGGGCTTGATGATTTCTTGCTGTTATATGTTGACAGCAGAGGAATAGCGAATTGTGGGTGCAGCTCCACATTTCCTGGTGGAAACGTTTCCTCCATCAGCAGAGGACATCCCACTCCCCTCAACTCTGCAGCAGCGGTGAGCCCCTCCAGCGCTCTGCTTCCTTGCCCTGGTTGCGGGCAGGATTAGCAGGGGGCAGTGCACGGGATGAGGAGGGATGGTGTGAGCTGGAGGCAGAAGTCTGTGCAGCAGCTGTCCCTGAGGCCACACCGGCTGTGATCAGCCGGCCCCCGACGGGTAATGCACCCTCCTCCAGGTTCGGGAGCAATTGATGGGGAGTAGTCCTCCTGCTGCCTTTGTACTTCCTAGGCACACTTTAAATCCCTCCCCTTCAACACACTGAGTATCTCTGCCTTGCTCAGAAACCCTGTTTTTACATTCCGGCGTCTCTGCTTCCTCACGCCCACCAGGTCCCTCCACGCAGCTGCAGCCCCCACGCTGGGGTCTCTCCAGACGCTGAAGGAGGGGACTTGCAGCACCATCTGCCCTCACGGGCTCCCGCCCGCCCCTTCCAGCCGTCCCCATCCCGCCTCATCCTCTCTCCAGCCCTGTCACCTCCCGCCCGCCCTGCCCCCAGCGCTGCCTCCCTCCGCTCCATTCTTCTCCTTGCACCCAAGGGAAAAAAACCACCAGCTCGGCTCTCTGCCGCTTTCCTGTGTTAATTCGATTAAATAAATATAACAAATGGTGACTACATTTGGACGATTCCTCCCCACCCCGAAAAAAACCCAAAAAAACCCCAACCCTCCCCCAGACAAACCAACAGAAAAACCCCACCAAACAAAAAACCCCGCAGGCACGCCAGCACTGCGTGGCGCTGCGTTCTTTCAGTTTGGGGCTGAGATCTCCTGGGTTCTCCCAGGGCCCAGGGCCGGGCCGGTCTGGGTGTGCCGCGCCCCGGGCCCGGGCAGCCGCCGGGCGGGCCTGGTGTTTCCATGGCGGCAGCGGCCGCTGAGGCGGCCGGGCGCCTCCCTCCCACTGCCGGGCGGGAGAGGCGGGAGAGCCCGCCCGGCCCTCACATCCCCCGCGGAGGCCTCTCCGGCGATCCGGGAGGTAGAACTTAAAGAGAAACGGAGACATGCTGGGGGCAAATCTTTTTCGCCTCAGAGGATTACGCATACTGAGGGAATGGCCTGTGAGAGAGGCTGAGCGTCTCAGTGCAGCCCTTTCCAAGCCAGTTTTCCCCATCCTTGGTGGACTAGCAACAGCAGCTCGTTTTTTTCCAGGGGTAGGCTGGTTTTCCCCAGGATATTTCTGTGTCCCTTTGGAAAGCACACTGGTGGCTTCGCAGGACCAGAAGTGGAAAGTCGTGGCCAGCAGACAAGCGTGTGCCGTGCCAGGGTCTGTGGCCTGTTTCTGAGCCGCTGGGAATGTGCGTTTCCAGGACAGTTCTTTTCCAAGTGCAGTTCAATACTCCACTCTCAACCGTTCAAGATTTTACTAAACTAACATATTTAATGGAAAATTCAGCGATTATCTCCTTGAAGGTCTCAGTGCTGATCACTGTGGGGATGACATTGTAGTCAAATTGGTCTGAAACAAAAATTGTTATTCTTTCAAGGATATCTCCATTTTTCTACACATAAGCAACATTTCAGTCACAAGAAAGACCAGAAGTCACAGCAGCACAGTCAGTTCTTTTAATTTTGTTCAGAATTTTGATACTGACCTCTTCCATTAAAATGGAGAGAATAATGTTTTTACAAACGCTAGGGTTATTGAAATAATTTAACTTTAAAAAATCAAGAGCATTAAATATGGGCATCAACAGTGTATTGCTAGTGCTATGTAATTGCGTGCATTATGTCATGTCTTAATCTAGGAAACTCAAGGAAATCCATTGCTTCCAAATGATTCACTCCTCCAACCTGGCAGCCAGTTTCAAGTGAGTAGTACAGAAGAGTAGCACATCCTACACATTCCCTGCAAACTTTTAAAAGTCAACTTCAGGAATCCGGGAGGGGCAATGCTCTGCCACAGCCAAACTATATACAGATATTGCCTTGTGCAGAAGCCTACTTGGCTATGTAACTGTATAAACTTGTTTGATATTTTGATTATTATATTGCTGCTAAGAACTCTCACCCAAATTAAATAGTTTCAGAGAGTTGCTTTCCAAGCGCATGTGAAGATTAGAAGCTCCTTAAGGTTCCATTTATGGGCTATTAATTATTATTATTATTTATGTAATTCTTTTCTGTGCTAAGTACTTGTGACTCCATGTGCTTAAGGAGCTTACTGGAGGGATTCCAAAGCAAGGATGTTGCAAAGGAGAAGAGGGAAGAAAAAGCCTGCTGCTTTTTAGAGGAAAGCAGCGTGTTGTGTAGGGCTCATGGAAGAAGTTGTATTGAAGCGTATAAAAGGAGGAAAGCATAAGAAGACAGGACAGTAGAAGGGTTTCAGCTCTGGGCAAAGACAGTAGAAACGAGAAGGTAAATTCACACTGGTGATTTACAAGATGCCAGCACTTCTTTGAATCACCTTAGCTTTTAATATATAGCAACCACAGATTTGAAATTAGCCCTGTTCCCTCCTTTAAATGCCTAATGTCAGCAAACTGAACAGGGATCTCTCCAAAATAGCTGTAAGAAATGCTAAGGAGAGAGCCACAAGTTAACCCCAAGGGGCTAAGGGGCTTAGGCTCAGATTCTTAAAGGTAATTAGGTACCTTTAAATACAAGTTAGACATATAAATCTTTGAGGCTCAGGATCTTACTTAACTAACTCTGGACTGGAGGAAGTCTCCTTAATGGATTCACAGCCACGAACCCTTTCCTGGATTTGGATCTTGTTTTGTCTTGCAGAAACTGAACAGGGCATAGTTTTATGATGACAACTAGGCCAGCATGGTGGGGACAAATACTCTTCAGGAAACAAGAAATAGAAATGTAGGGTGGTTAGGAAATGTATAATCACTGGTCTGTTATGGGGAAAAAAAACTCCATGGCTTCTGGTCAGCAATAAGATTTTCTTAGTATAAGAAAGCCAGTAAAAGTAAGGAGAAAAAGCCCTAATTTATGGTGCCATGGAGCAGAATCTCAGAATTCTCATATTTTAGAATTCTTTATTTTACATTAAAGAGATATAAAAATATAAGCTATGTATAAAAATATAAGATATATATGTATATAATATTAAATATTATTTATATTAAAGAATTCTTTATTTAGATGGAAATCGCTCATTTCACAGCTATATTCCTATATTCTAGGAACATAGCAAACTTGCTTTTATTCATCTCAGGCATAAAGAGCCTTGAAATTGCAGTAACAATAATTTACACTACACACAGGGATCTTATAGTGTTTATAATTAATTCCTTGAAGTATTTGTATGTGTTCTTTGGTTTGGGCCGCTGGCATATATTGCATTCCACACACAGGTCTTAAGGGATTCAAAAGGATTCTGAGAGCTACATTATTAGAAACACAGTCATATATTTGCTTCTGTATAATGTTCAGCTTTTAATAAGTTACCTGCTCTCTTTGTCTTTCTCTTCTGTCCCTGCTGCCTAATGTCATAAACCTACAGTTTTTCTCTTTAGGAATCTCAGCATTCATTATTTTGACATTATTTGTGGTGTAATACTCAGTATTTATGAACCCTTTCCTGCTGTAATGTTATGAGGTAAATAAAGAGGAGCTAAATTTAAAAGCATCAAAGCTCATATTTGTACCATGTGAGAAATTCATAGTAATTGAAAGGTTTCTGTGATTTAAATCCAGTGGAAATAGTTTTCTTTCAAGTTCCCTGAAGCATTTACAGCCCAAACATTAGTGTTGCAACATTAAATGACATACCTGCTAGAAACAGAATGTGAAAATATTTGTTTCCTTTCAGTCACTGATGGAGTGAGTCTGGAAAATTTATTTCATTTTTTGTATTTTCATTTTTAATAACCTGGAATACAGCAAACTGAACAAGTCACTTCCTGAATAATGATGCATTGAACTAATTCACTCTTTTTTCCACAAAAAAAAAGATGTCTGAAGGAGTCTGAAGCACACTTGTCTTTCTTGCTGAGCTTCCTGTGCAACATCTCCTCCCGGAGGACTGCAGCCCTTTGCAGCTCCTTTCCTGATCTCCACACAGCTACACACCTCACCTCCTCCTGCCCCTTCTCGCAGCTTCTTTCTGTCTTACAAGCCTTAGTAACCTCCACACTGGTTAGAGTAGAGCTATGTATTTGTCTTCGTGTTCTGCACCAGGGGACAGCATAGCAACCCTGTCAGTGACTAAGGATCACATCAAGGCCAGGGCACAGCAGCTGAAGACTTGGGAAGGATCACAACAGGAGCACAGAACTGTCACATCTTGAGTGCTGTATAGCACAGTCATAAATACTCCCACACCCGTAGTTGTGCAGGGAGTGTTCACTGTGGTGATTCTTATGTACTATTGGGGCTGCTGGAATGAAGCAAAGCAATTCAAGGGCTGCTGAAACAGATTCAGTTCTTGATTTGTGCTGATCCCCTAGAACCCAAGCAGAAAAAGAGCTGCCTTGGTACACGAAGCCACTTCTGCATCCCATCCCCCCCATCTGTGCCTTTGAGAGATGATACAACTCAGAATTTGGTGTCTTGTTATCCAAGCAGATCTGGTATAAATCTAAAAGGTTTTCATGGCAGGAAGTGGTAGGTGGAGATATCCTGAGGGCTGGAGCAAGGCTAAGACACAGCTGCCAGGGAAACTCGGGTGGGTGAGTGGGTGGGAGGAGGCAAGAACATCCTGGCAAGAGAGCACCTTCCCAGGGATGAACACAGTCGAGAGAAAGGTATTGAGGGAGTGTAATGGTGCAGCAGGGGTGGGCTTCATCCAGTGCTCACTTTAAGACCAGATGTGGAACACAGCTCCCTCCATTGTGTTCTAGAGAAGTGAAACAGGAGAGGTGTCAATCTCCTCTCTTACCTCTCCACCTTTCTCCTCTCTCTAAGTAGAAAAGGAGACCTTATGGAATGAGGGTATTATTTCCTTAAGCAAAAAACAACCTTTTCACTCCTTCCAGTATTCATTTCACATTGTTAATTGATTGTGCTGTTGTTACCAGCAAAAAAAGTCTGAAGAAGTCCCTGCTGGAGCCAAAAAATGTTCTGAACTGAGACCTAGACCTCAAGTTTAGAAATGGAAAGTAGCATTGGATGACATGCATGGAAATTCCAGCTGTGTTGTCTTCTTTATTGGACCTAAGTCTACTTGTTCTTGAAGGCAACTCTGAGGAAGCATCACTAGGAGAATGCTGGCATTTTCCAAGGACTGAGTGGGCTGGAGTACCCAGAAGCCACTGCTGTCTATGAGGGTATCAGGAGGATGTTTAAGATGTAGGCTGGTCAGAGGCCATGCTCCCACTAAATCTGATTGCTTACCAACTTCTCCAAGGGAAAAGAAAAAAAAACCCTAATAATTTGGTCCTGATTTTATTGGGAGATCTTGCAACAGTAATTGAGAGGTCTGCCTGTGGGCTAAAACAGTTCATAGAAAGTTGCAAGTAAGGACTTGATACAAAGCACTTCTAAAGGAGAAAAATCCTAACTCCAGGTGGCAACTGTAGACTTGCACATTGTCAGCTGTGTCCAGGTGCTCACAAACAGGCATTACAACATAGAGGTAGAGGTGTCTTTGCTGGAACTGGAGTGCAAGGGAGTATCAGCTATGGGCTCTAGTGCAGTTTTTCACATTCATGTGAGTGTAACAATCTTTGACCTTGGTTTTAAGGTTCATAAAGCCTGTTACTCTGCAAAAGGCTAGTAGAGCAAAAGAAGATTAGACTTTCCTAAACAAGCTGTACACATCTGGGTTTGGTCCCTTTGTTCTGGGAGCAGTAGCAAATATTTGTCATGTGAACATATTCACTACAAACTTCAGACAGTTTGTATTTTTAAAAAAGTGCTTTTCAGCTTATTGCTGCAGGGAAATGGGTTCTCTCAAATCAATTGGGGCAGACAATACAAAGAAGCTAGAGAAACAAGTCTGCCTACTGGGACTTGAAACTTTGTCTCTATATGCTTTTGCACAAACAAAACTGAAAGTGCAGGTCCTTCAAAATGCTGAAGTGAATCTGTTCATCTAGGAAAGTATAGTTACATCTGTTTTAGGGGGAAAATGATTCATTTGACTAGGAAAAGCAGATGATTTCCTTTGTTTAAGACTCGGTGGAGAATTCCTTATTTGGAAAATGTGCAGTTCCCCATGTTTGGGAGAATCTGTTTGCTGTTTCCTAAGGATGTGTTTTTAACTGTGAGAACAACCTAGATTTAAAAGGCAGAGGACTTTCTTCCTGCTAGGAATGTGGGCTACCAAGCTGCTTCAGCGTCCAACTGAACAGTTGTCTTTCATCTGAATATTGGATTTAGTTATCTGTTTGGAGAATACAGATTGAATGACCATCTTGTTACTGTGTCCTCTTTGGACTATAAACTTTAAACAGATAGTAGTTTTAACCATTTGTCTGAAACAACAGGTGGTTTGATTAGGAAAGCACAGGACACAGCAATAAACAAGAGATTATGCAGCTGGAATAAATGAAGTGTTTCCATGTAAAGTCTGTATTTACCGTGGCTCCAAGAGTGTTTTGCATTCATCCACTAAAGCAACAGCATGGGATTTTGCAGAATGGTGTTTTTATGCATGGCAGAAAACTAGTAAATGTCAATGTGACTGGGAAAATTCCTTAGGATTTATGTTTTGAGTTAATACTTAATCAGACTTTGCAAAAGTCAACCAGTCTGATGGAGTGGTGAGATATGAGTCAGACACAAAATCCCTATTATAACATCAGTAATAACATTATAGCACCATAACTAGTAGCTTTGTTTTCAAAGTATGCTGTAAAATGCACTCTGAGTTGAAATATAGTGTATGTAATTAGATTTTCCTGTAAAACTTGTTTCTGGAGGGCTAATATTCCTAACTACTATGTTTAAAAAAAAAAAAAAAAAAAAAAAAAGTAAAAAGAAAAAGAAAAAGAAAGCAATTCAGAGGAAAGCTATAGAAAGCACATCAGAGCTCCACATAAAAGGGAAAAAAACTAAGTTTGCAATCTTCATGGTCTAATTAACTTGTAGATACTTCTGACTTCTCCATTTCTGCAGTGTCAGAGTACAGCTGCATCTCACTGCTCAGCAAAAAATTGCTGGGATCAAATATAAAACAACTGTTTGAGTTCATCAGAATTGCATTGAATATTTCCCTGTTACTGCTTTGATCACTATATTTTCTCCTTGTATGGCTGTGGCATTCCTTGGAGGGGATCTACAAGCCCAAGAGCCAGATGTTTGGACCTGGGCAGATGCTACAGGTTGCAAGATTAGATGGAAGTCATACAGGTAAGTAGATAAGTGCAGGGTTTCTCTTTCTTGTACAGCAGTCTTAGTCCGTTTCTTCTCCAGACCTAAAGAGCTTGTGGGACAGAAGAGAAGTTACAGGTCTTCATCCTATTCTGGAACCATTTTACCTGCTAAAAGGTAGCCATAGGCCTTGTTTTCAAGTTCTGTGTGTGGTCAGTAGTTGCCTCTAAGAAAGACACAGTATGGAGACTGCACATTCTGCATCCAGAAAGATTGTCCTTGCAAAATGGAGAGTTATTCCTGAAACAGCTAGGGGTCATGGTGTACTGTCAGTCCCCCCTGAGGACTGAAGGGGAAATTAGTCATCTACTATGGAGCAATAGGAACAAAAAGATGATAAACAAAAGCAAAGTCACATTATTTTGCTTTGTTTTGTTTTTATTTCTAAACCTGTACTTTCTTCTGGTAAGAGAATCAGAAGCCAAGGATTTTAAAGGGAGGAGAGATATAAAATCATCCTGTTTAATATCTTTACTGATGATCTGGAGGAGGGGATTGAATGCAGCCTTAGTAAGTTGGTGGAGAACTCCAAGTTGGTTGGGAGTGTTGATCTGCTGGCGTGCAGGAAAGCTCCGTGCAGGGATCTGGACAGGATGGATCAATGGGCTGAGCCCACCTCTACAAGGTCCAACAAGGCCAAGTGCTGGGTCCTGCACTTGGGTCATGACAACCTCAGGCAATGCTACAGGCTTGGGAAAGAGCGGCTGGGAAGCAGCCCAGTGGAAAAGGACCTGGGGGTGCTTATTGAGAGCCCAACAGAACATGAATCACTGTGCGCCTTGGTGGCCAAGAGGGCCAATGGCATCATGGCTTGTGTCAGCAAAGGTGTGGCCAGCAGGATCAGGGCAAGGATCATCCCCCTGTACTCAGCACTGGTGAGGCCACACTGAACTGTGTCCAGTTTTGGGCCTCTCACTATGGGATGATACACTGAGATGCTGGAGCATTTCCAGAGAAGGGCAACGGAGCCATGGAAGGGCTTGGAACACAAGTCCTATAAGGATCGATCAGCTGAGGAAACGGGGATTGTTTAGCCTGGAGAAAAGGAGGCTCTAGGGAGACCTTATTACTCTCTACAACTACCTGAAAGGAGGATATAGCCAGTTAGGGGTTGGTCCCTTCTCTGAGACAACCAGCAGCAGGACAAGAGAGCATAACCTCAGTCATAAACAGAGAGGTTCAGGTTGGCCTGGACCTGGTTTGGGTTGGAGGAATTCCTTCATTGATAGAGTGGTTTAAGCACTGGATCAGGCAGCCCAGGGAAGTGGTAGAGTTGCCATCTCTGGAAGTAGTAGACTCACCATCCCTGGAAATGTTCAAAAATGACTGGCACTTAGTGCCATGGTTTAGATAGCATGGTGGTGTTTGGTGAAACTTTTGACTCAATTAACTTGGAGGACCTCTCCAAACTAAATTATTCCATGATTCTATGATAATTGGAAGTGACCTTGTCTCTTTTCAGCTCTCCTCTTCAGTGGAGTATTGCAACTTCTTTCTTCCTTTCTGCACATTAGATCAAGTAAACCAGAGTGTCTGTACTGCTGCAGAGAAATGTGAAAAATATGCTACAGCCTCACATTACCTGAAGCCCACAGGCTTCTCTCATCACTTGGCAGTCAGGCAGAGCAGGGCTGTACCCACCCATGCTAGGGGCACAATTTTGCCTTTAGAACTCTATAGTTAAAATATAAATATGTTTCCTAGATTCCTCCTTATGATAGCATGAAGATACCTGAAACTTTGCAGTATCTGATACTGGAGTATTCTGATGCTTACACTTGGCAAGTCCCTTCATTACTAGTTCTTCCAATATTTCGTGCTTTCACAGAGATTTGGCCCTCTAATCACTTTTGTGTTTCTGCTAGTTTTTCATTACAGCTATTATTTTCCTTTTGAAGAAATTGCATAAACTACTTCAGTGCAAAGATGTCTCAAGGTAAATCAGTCTCCTTGTTTTTGAGTTTGCAGTTTTGGCAGTATTGGTGATTTTCGAAGAGATCAGAGACTTTCAAGTCTTTAATATACAACTGTTAATTAGATTCTGCTGCAATTAAATCTAAATAAAGACTTTTAAAATATATTTATCTCTGTTATGGACTGTTCAGGAATCAAATAAATGTGCTGTGTTCTTATACCCAAACAGCACAGGTCATGAAGATTCGAAAAAGCCTCTAGGACTGTTGCTTCAAGAAAGAGATGTACAGTTGCACTGTTCATCGAGTTCTGATCAAATCAATGTGGGCCTGAGCAGACAGTACTTCTCACAAAATAAGGGCTGTATTAGGTTTGTGTGGAAAGTTTTTTGTTGCAGGGGTGGCTTCTATGAGAAGATGCCAGAAGCTTCCCCTTGTCCAACTGAGCCGATGCCAGCTGGCTCCAATGGGAACCCACCACTGGCCAAGGCTGAGCGCATCAGCAATGATGGTAGCACTTCTGGGGTAGTGTGTTTTGGAAAGAGAAAAAAACCCAAAACATCAAGTTTGGCTGGGAGAGAGCAGTGAGAATATGTGAGATAAGCATCTTTGCAGACACCGAAGTCACTGCAGAACAAGGCACAGGAGGTGCTCCTGGCACTGGAGCTGGGATTCTTTTGGAACCCATGGAGCAGCCCATGGTGAAGCAGCTGTGCCCCTGCAGCCTGTGGAGGACCATGGGGATACAGAGATCCACCTGCAGCTGCTGAAGGAGACCCAAGCCAGAGCAGGAGGCTGTGACCCCATGGGAAGCCTGCACTGAAGCAGGCTCCTGGCAGGACCTGTGGCCCCATCGAGAGAGGAGCCCATGCTGGAGCAGCTTTCCTGGAGGGACTTGTGACCCTGGAAGGGACCCATGCTGGAGCAGCTCACGAAGAACAGCAGTCCATGGGAAGGACCCGTACTGAAGAAGTTGGTGGAGGACTGTACCCCATGTGAGGGCAGGGGGTGAATGAGAGGAGTAAGAGGCAGAGAAAATGTTCGATGGACTGACCTCAACCCCAATTCCCATCCCTCTGTACTGCTGGGAGAGAGGAGGGAGAGGAAATCGGGAGTAAAGTTAAGCCCAGGAAGGGGGCTGTGAGTGTGTGGCAGCAGTTTAAGGTGTGTTAAGATTTAGTTTTTATTTCTCATTATCCTACTCTGATTTGATTGACAATAAATTAAACAAATGTCCCCAAGGCAGGTCTGTTCTGCCCATGATGGTAACTGGTGAATGATCTTTCCCTGTCCTTCTCTCAATCCATGAGCCTTTCGTTATACTTCTTTCTTCCCTGTCCAGCTGAGGAGTGGAGTATTAGAGCAGCCTTGGTGGGCAACTGGCATCCAGCCACGGTCAACCCACCACATTGTTTTCTGAGTTTATTGGCACTTTAGACAGAAGTAATTTTTAAGACAGTTCTAATCTGAAGTGAGAAATGTGAGGTGATGATTAAGGCAGGCTGAACTGTAAGAACAAACTTACTGTCGTAACGTTCCTCAAGCCCTCCGGAAATAGCCCCCGCTCAGTTATTTTCAGAGCACATATTTGTGTTGCTATTAGGTCGACCCATTTGGTCTAAGTTAGGAGTGTTAATCTTTTGTTGGTTTGAGCCAGTCATTCTGACAGCTACTTAACAGTTTGCTCAGTGTTCATATGACCACCTTCTTTAGCCTAATGTACTGTCTTGATACTGAAATGTGACAAGCCAGTGCTAACCCATGGAACAAATATAAAGAAATAATATGACATTTCCTGACAAATTTTGGCAAAGTTGCTCAAACAGTTGCCATGAGTATGAAAGCGTTTAGAAGATGAGTCCATTTCTTGTTACCAGCTGTCATTGTTTTATCCTTGGTCTTGCACCATGAGTGGGTTTTTTCCCCATAAAACCACAAACTCCATAGTTGGAGCTAAGATTATGCAGGAATTTAGTCTTTTATTTTCTTTGCCATTGACAATTCTAACAGTTGCAAAGAAAAATAATTGTATTCCATAAAACATTGGAATTTAGAAAGAAAAAAGCAGTGCTTAAAGTTTTCATGGCTTCTGATTTAAGGAGGCCTGACTTTGTGACTGAGTACTGCACATGGCTGTGCAAGTGCTATGATGGCAGGGAAGCCATGGAAGAAAGTTTGCTAATTGTTTTACAACAATTTGAAATGCTTATATTTCTCTATATGCATTTTTCATAGTAGCTGTAGCTGATTCTTAGATTAAAATAAAATGGTTGGATAAACAGATTCCCAGGATTTCCGTAGAAGGTTTGTTTGGCATTTTGAGTCACTTCTTTGAGAAGCGCTCACCTGTGACACATTACCATGACTACTAATTTATGTCTCAGCCTGTTTTACATTAGTTGTCCCTTCCTTACTCCAATAACAATTTGTTTGTTTAGTTTGTGGCAGATGTGCCAAGCTTGAGGATTAAAAAAATGAATAACTTCTCCTCCACACATCCCCCATTTAGGTGCCTCCACACTGTGGTTATTTATTTTGGGCAACATTGTTAGGTTCTTTTATTTGCGTTCTGGTTTCTGAGCTTGAGAGTGGACCTGACTCACATTTTCCAAGCACTGTGTAAGTGCTAGGAGGGATTGTTAGGGTTTTCTTTTTCCTTAGCAAAGTTCTGTGCTACTGCAATCCCCCTATTCCTGCAACCCAAATCTTGAGGAAGAAAATCTATTATAAAATGAGGTGCAGCAAACCCACAGAAGCTGGCATCTTATTGTTGAGCATTACTTAAACAAGACAGAGAGCTCAGAAACAGTGCATGGTGTTATGCTTGTTGCAAGATGAGAACAGTAGGTATCCATATTAATTGCTGTGTCAAAATATTATTAGCCAGAAGTAAGAAAATTACAGCTGGTATGTGAATCCAGTTATCACGTGATTTTTGGAAAAAACAAACCTGTACTGCTTTATGGACAAGTCAACAATTCATGAACAGCAATTTATAATGAAAGCAGGGCAAAAAGGCTACCAGCACCCCGCCAAAACCCACCACTCATGCAGAACAAGACTTGCAGAAGATGAAGGTAATTTTTTAATTCTAAGTACTTATAGCTCCCTGTTGTATTAAATCTCTGAAGTGTGACTCTGCAGCTCACTGATAGGGGCCTCTTTCCCCTTAAGATGTTGGATCTCTGGTGGCTGCCCCCTGCTCCACTGCACCCTACTCCCCAACCACTTCGACAAGGCTGTACAATCACTTCCAGTCCCTCCAGCCTCACTGGCCTCAAGGAGCTGTTACAGTTCTGGCTACAAAGCTATTATTCTGCAAAAAATCTGATAGCAAAAACTTTCATCCAAGTGTACACAGTGAATTTCTACTCCCTCAGAGGAAACAGGCTAGTAGAAATCATTCCTTCCCTTTTCCTGAGATGCAAGTGAGAAAAATATATTGCAATCTATCACATTAAGGAAAATTGCTGGAGGATGTAGAGATTTTCCCTCAGTCTGCTCCCAGTTACATTTATTTTCTACTTTAAATGTGACCTAGTGTGCTCATAGCAGTTTCAATGCTAGAGTGCTCTGCTGTGATCCCAAACAGAGCTTTGTGTATCCCAGCTCCATTTTATGATTCTGTCAGTCACATGTTGGCCCAATTTTTTATTCATGTCAGACACTAAGAGCCTAAAAGCCTGAAACCAAAGCATTAAACCATTACAAACCCATTAGAAGAGAAAGTTTGGAGATGTCATTGCTAAATCAGTTCTTGCTACAATTTTCTTGCTCACAATTTGCTACACTGGTCTAATTCCAGGTAATTTCAGGTATTATTTGTCCTCCTCAAGCAAAAAGACACCTTAAAGGAAATAAGAAAAACTATATGGACTGGTCTGCATGTAATATGCAATAGAGCTGTGGCATTAGGCCTATGAGCCCATATGTTTCTTTGAATTTGAAGTAGGATTGTCATTCCCTATGTTTGAGCAAAGTAAATTATGTTAGTGTCTACATACAGAAATAACAAAAACCAGAAATAAAATACTGAGAATCTGACTGCAAAAAACCCTAGTCTTAATTTGGCCAACCTTCTGGAGCCTCCCAGCCACAATACTAAAATCTTAAAGCAGATCAAGAGTCACAAGCAATATACTGTATTTACTTTGCAATCAGGATAAAGAATGTGCAAGAAATGGCTCATGAGGAGGAAATAAGCATGCTCAGGAGTCCCATAAATTCATTGCAGGAGGCGCCAGGCTGGTGCTGCATTTGGGTCTCAGTGCCATTCTGTGGAGTTAACTAAAACCAGCATGGCTGATTCCCTCCTTCCTGTGGGGTGTCAATAGGCCCACACACTGAAAATCACAGAATCTCTGAATTGTTTGGATTGCGAGAGACCTTAAAGATCATCTCGTTCCAAGCCCCCTGCCATGGGCAGGGACACCTTCCACTAGATTGGGTTGCTGTTTCAATTACCTCTGGAGTGAGTGGATTAAAACAGATAAAAAAGTCACCAAAGACACAGATAAAGACTTGGATCTCCAAATGCACTTTTAGATCCCTTGCTGAGAGCTGGTATTTGTTCCTCAGTGTCAAAGTACATAATAAACCTCAAGTCCTTTCCTTCCAGCAGCTACAGCAAATCTATTCCATCACTGGGAGGTAGAAGCTGGTAGGCAAACAATTCCAGTTCTGGCTACCTAAAAGCTGAAGTATCAAGACACAAACCTTAAAGAAATTTATGACTTCTCTTGCCTATAGTGGAACAGTTTTCCAAATCTCTCATGTCTCCTTTTAGCAAAAGACAATCTAAACCTTCTTAAAACCAAATTTTTAGCTCCCCAGCAGAACACATACTGTCCTTTGGGATGGGGACAAGATGTTTAATAGACAATAGAGGTGCATACAAGGAACAGAGTATTTTAAGCTCACTGTTGTGTTGACTAATTTAGAAAATAAGTTATAAAATTGAAACTGAAGTTCTGATTGCAGTAGAACTAACATGACCTGTCCTTTTATACATCCAAAGCTCCAATAACTGTACATACCTTTATGTAAATGGTTAACATGTGCACTGGGAAAACGGTGACCTTCATCCAGATTTGGTGATGACCACAGCCCCTTGTCACTGTTGATATATCTTTATAACACAGTTAGGAAGAGAAAAACATTTCTGATACCGGTATTTCAGTTTATTTTGGTTTTTTATGCTACAGTACGTAAAATTCAAAGAGAGAAGCGTGCTAGTGAGATTCAAGCTTTGCTCCAATAATTAAAAAGCCTTGTGAAATGCTGAGAGAGCGAGCCCTGGCTTTTCTTTTACAAGCACTTGGCAGGTCATAAATAAAGCATGAGAGAAACAAAGGAAATAAAATTGTGCCAGCCCCCAAAGCACCTTAAGGTTCATTTAATTGCTAGAAGTATTTCTCAGTGAAGGAAAACTGCTTGTATAAAGCAAGATGCAAAGCAATCGATATTGTCAGCATTCAGTTTGCCTGTGTCTTACCCATTTTGTTTCATTTTTCTGTATCACAATTTTTTCAGGTGTTAGCTGCAAACAGGAAAATTTCAGGTTAGATTAGTAATGAACAGGCCCTTAGAAATTCTACGGTTTTTACTGCTGTGAGCAGTCAAATGCATTGCGTTCAAACGTGTATTGGATAGTTAAGCACTTTAATAGACCAAGCATGTGGCTGCGGCAACCTGCATCTTTTGTAAAAAAGTAAAAGGGTCTGAGTGTTGTAGTATGGACTGTTCAGCAACAGTCTTCATCCCCCCAAAAAACCCACAACTCAAAACTGAGCAAATTTTCATATCAGTCCACTCAACCTTTTTTGCATCCATGATTTGTCATGTTTTAATACAGTTTAGTTTTACATTAATTCCTCCATTTAGTTTATTCAATGTTACAAGGAAATACCCAGCACAAAAGATGTCCACAATAGACTTCTGTCTGTTCTGTATAACTTGTGGTGCCTGATTCTCTGAAAAATGTCAGTCAATTGAAACTAAAAGTAGTGTGCAAAGAACCCCTCACCATTGGTCCCTGAAAAAATGCAGAAAGTTTTTTGCAAGTTAGTTTGCATATTTTTAAAAGAACCTCGGTCCACTGGACAGATAATTGAAAATTCAGGTATATGGACCCAAGATTAATTCGGCTACAAATACAAAATTTCATTGACTTCCATTTGCAACTGAGAGTTAAACTGATATCCTAGGTTTAAGCCTGTTCTATAGGCTTTAATTCTGATTTTTTACTATGAGTCTATTGTTGTGCCTTCATTCATCCTCAGCTCCTCCATGTCTGTCATGAGCTATCTTCATACTGTGTACAGTACTTACTTGGGTCTACAAGACCCAGAAGAAAGACCTGGTTCAAATAACACCTCTTTTCCCTGTGAAGTCTTAGGATTTATCTTCTGGCAATGGAACAGTAACCAGCAGCTTTAGTTCTCAGCCTAGAGAAACTGCTTAAAAAGCTTGACATTTTTGCACAATTTCAGCCAAGTCAGTGGGACTGGCTTCTGGTGGGGCTTAAGTGTTCTCCTGCCTTTAAAAGATGAAAGATGTAACATCAACTTCAATTTGAAAAGGAATGAAGAGCAAAGGGTTTTATATATATATATATATATATATTTACTATTGTACTCTGGCATTCTAGGACTGCACTGTTACATACCTCAGTTTCTAGAAGAAATGCATGAGACTGTGCATGTTTAAGCTTCTTTATTAGACATTTTATGAGAAAGTATGACAGACTTGACAAGAAATTAATGACTAAATATAACTTTACAGGTACATGTATCTTTACAGCTTACTGAAAGCTAAAGTTTGTACAGACTTGCTTTAATTACCTAATTATAAAATAATACATAATGCCAAAAAGCTATCAGTTGACATTATCTGTGTATGTCAGCACCAGTTTGTTTCACTGAGCTTTTGCTTAACTCCCGACTCCCTTTAATTTTTATACTCTATGGCTCTGTCAAAGGTAAATAATAAAGCTTTGCCCACAATAAGACACTATGATATTTTCTGCACATCAGTGTTAAGAATCTTATCATAAGCAGCAGCCACTTCTAAACTAGTTCTGATCTAAAGAATTGGATTCCAATCTGGGGATTTACTTGGCAGATGTAGCATTGCCCTATTTTTGGTGGTGCTGTTTGCCACGGCTAACTCATACACATGTGAGGGTTGTTATACCATATTTTTTTGTAGAATGAAGAATAAGGATAAAGGGTAAGTCTTAATCTTTGGCCCAAGCAGCTAAAAAACCTGGAGTTTTCTGGATTGTGAAGGTAACAGGGGAATGGCTTTTCCATGCATTCCTGTACACTAACAAACCCTGTTTTCCTCAGCAGAGAACAGGAGGGAGCATCACTGCACATACCAGCACTTAGCTGCCAAAAACCTTTTCCAGGCCTTTCTCAAGGTCCTGTTGCTGTGCTCTCCTGGCCATCAAGCCTAGCTCCATCCTATGGAATCAATTCAGTATTTCAGTTTTTCAGACACCTAAATGGGACTGGCTGAGACCATGCAGGAACTGAGACCCACCGCCCTGACCAGCAGATGAGGGCCAAGGAAGGTACCCTCAAACGTGAAATTAAGTAACTGGATTGAGCCCTAGCTCCCTTCATGTGAAAGGGGTTTATTTTACAATGATTAAGAAAGCATAAGCAACTCCTGGGTTAAGTTTATGATGTTTTAAAGCAGACATGTGAAATGGATGAAGTGAGCATAGCGAACCTGGGTGAGATGCAATCCAGTGCTGACATAAATCTTGCACGTGCCTTTGATTGCTTGGAAAAGCATGCCTGTGTTAAGGGGAGAGATCGTGAATGTTTTGTATACATCATCATAAATTAAGACTAGCAGCCACATTCTCGAATGCTAATTAAATGTAACTCTTTCAGTCTTCCCAGCACATGCAAGCGGATTATTTTTCCTTTAGCTAAAAAATGTTGCTTGCATGCTTTCTCTTTCTTCTTTTAACTTAATTGTTTGTTAGAATGTCTGGCCTCTTTCCAGAAGGGAGAAGCTTTGATGACTCTCCTGCTGGCACAACTCAGAGAAACACATGGAATTTTTATTCTTCATTTCCATCTTAGCAGCAGCAGTCAGAAATAACTGTCCAGCTAACACTTAGAAAGAATGACAGCCACACAAAGGTTTTAGGGACAGAAAAATCAAACTGTGTGAAAATGTCTGTCAAGGATTTAAACACCATTCTAGAGACAGACCTGGGGACACCAAAAAGGTGTTTTGTTTATCAGAGGATCACTTTTATGTAAGAATATGAATGTGTGTATTAAGATAATTAAATATAGAGAAGAGACACTATTTGAACTTGTGTTTTCAAAGAAGGGCAATAAACTTGGTGAAGGGTCTGGAGCACAAGTGCTGAGTGGAGCAGCTGAAGGAGTGTCACACTCTTCAGCAGTAGCCAAAGGCAGTTGCATGGATACAAGCGTGGGAGCAACACAGGATATGCCACATTTCCCTGGAAGCAACAGCAGCTCAGGGACTGGAGAGTATGAGACAGCACTGCGCAGAGCATCACAACAGTGTGATTCTACAACATGGGGACCTTTAAAATCAATACTGACATTTAGTATAAAAGTAAAGATAAATGGAGTTTTTTGTAATTACACCATTGTAATTTATAAAAGAATGGCGAAGGACAAAGGACTGGTTCTTGCTTCTTCTTCATTTAGACACTTATAGCTGGGTCCATGCATATTTCTGCAAATCAAAGCTACTGTTCCTACTTCACTTCTTGATGAGGATCTAAAACAAATGGGCTCTGAGGAGATGCTTATAAGGGAACAGAGTGGGATTTCAGGAAGATATTTATCACTGAAAAAGAACTAATTGTTTAATTAACTCTAAAAGCAACTTTAAAAGAAGGCTCTCTATCATTTGTAACACATTCTTATTTAATTGCAAACACTGTTTTTCTTTCCCTCCATCTCATTTTCCAAGAGGCTATCCAATACAGCAATTGAATGAAAATTTAATTTGAGAATTCTTTGTGCCAATCTGAACAACACATTAGAATCTATGCAAAAGCTATCTGATTGACTGAATATTTTGCACAAAAGCAAACAACAGGCAAACTCTTTCTAACAGAAGGTGCTACATGGCTGAAGATGGTTGGAATTTCCATTCAAGACATTTCACAAATGAAAAAAAAATCAACAAGAACTACACAAAGCCATCAGCTATCAAAGAAAAGCAAAAGAGCATGGCATCCATGTTTTCAAAATAAAGTTAGGTAATTTATTCACCACAATTCCTAAATTACTTTTCATGGATTATTATGAGCTGGAAATAGGATGCTCAGTCTAAGGTCTACCAGTCAGCCTAGTTAGCATTTGGAGAGCAAAGGTCTTCCCTGCATCCTTTGACTGATTCCTGTAGCGGTCTTTTAGACTCGATTTTTTTTTTCTCTGTAATGTATTAAAGTGTTTCAAACTCTTAGGACCATCAACCAATTCCCCAAGACTCTGTATGGCTTGAGGTAGTTAATATTTCAATAGGAGTTCAGCATTTAAGACTATGCAGTAAATTTCTTTCAGACTGGCCACTATCTTAGCATCTTCAGCAATCTTCAGTATCACTCATCAGCCCCTCAGATACTTATATGAATTAAAATCTGGATGTTTGAGGACACTTGAAGTAAAACTTAAGTGCTTTGAAAAGTCAGGGCCTATAAACTTGTCAGATTTAATGAAATATTTGACTAAGCCTGTTCAAATTAAAGAACCTGCATTTTAGAAAGTTGAAATTAATAATCCAGAATTAACTATTTGCTTTGGATTTGCCAATTATCAAGAGTAACCAATAAGAACAGTAAATCTGTGTAAGACTGTGCATGACCAGACAAATTGGAGTGTTCCAACTCCATTTCAAGTTCCACTCTCAAAATTGGGGTGGTTGTTTTCAGAATGTTGCTTTGTACTTGCTGCCCTGGCTGTTGCTGCTTTGCAGTGATTGCAACCCTTCACTGGCTCACGTAGGAATCACAGAAAATCTTCTATAGGTTCAAAAAGGTTATGATAACTAAAAAGATTTTTCATGCAGGCGTAAGGATTCACCACTGTCACATCCAGAGGTGCATAACTAAACTAAGCCACTGAGGCTTAACTGGGTGTGTTTCTTTTGCTGGAGTAGGCTGGAGGGCAGGGGCTATGACAGAGGAACTCAGAACTTAAAAAATACCCAGACCACTCTTCCCTGAAAATATAGCACCAGCAGGATATTGACCAACTGCCACAATCAAATATAGGATTGAAATTCATCCCCTGTATTTGCATCAGGTCCATTTGGGAGAAGCAAAAATACTGTTTGTCCTGCTTAATCTAAGTTTCACCCTAGCCCAGCATCTTTGGGGGGCAAACACTTTTAATCCTGGTGGGTAACAGACACTTCTACAATTAATTCAAAATCTGTTTGCCACTTTGAGTCACACCTAACAGATGGGCCACATCAGCTGGGAAAAAAAATTAAACAGAAAGAGCACCTCATCAGTTCCCTGACTGAAACATTTTGTGACATATTGCAAATGGATATTAAAAAGGAAGGAAGACAGCTGTAGGGGAGGATGTTATCTTTAAATTGTACCCATTAATACTGTGCAGGTAGGAACAAACCCAGACTCTATTTTGAATCCTGCACCCCAAAGCCATCCCCCTTTCCCCCTGCTTCTTTCCCAACCTCACTCTCTTTGCCTGGCAAAAGGTGGCAACTTGCTTCCTACAGCTGCAGGCATTTCACCCTCCATCAGGGAGGTATGATTGCTGCCTGCCTGGCATTATCACAGGACAATCAATCTGATCTCTGGAAGGTGCCCAACGTTTTTAAAATATGTCTGTGAAACCTGCTTGATGAAGTTTCCCACTTTGCATGATCAATGAATGTTTGATTAGTGATTTTTGTGACACTAGAATAATTAGATGGCTAGTTTCCAAGCTAACCCTTGTTATGAGCACACACAATTGTACTTCAAGCAACTGGGCACAAGAACAGTCAAATACAGCTTAGCTTCTCATATTACCAGTCATCTTTTTCATTCTCAACGTGCTTCATAAACATTAATGATTGCCTGTCAAAATGTAGCTTGTACAAGTGTGATGAAGATTGAATCAGACTGAAGAAAGATTACAATCATTGTTATTGTGAGCATTTAACGTGACAGAGAGACAGTAGAAAGTTTCTGAACAAGTTCTGCACTATGTAAATGCACTCCCTTGTGTTAAGTGACAATTTGTCCAAATACCTTAAGTAATTTGTTGTCCTTTCTAGGACCCAACCTTGCAACTCTCAGAATAACAAGGAAATTACTTGGGTGGAGAAATGGTACTTTGGCCAATGGTCAGGACATAAAAGCCAATGGTTACTCAGTTTTTCTTTGACCGATTTATTTTAAAAAAAGAGGTTTCTAGGCAGGTCCAGTTCACCTTCCCCAAACTAGTCTGTTATAGACAGAACACAGAACAGGCACTCAGGCCATCCCAGACAGCTGCTTGTGCATGTGTGACTCACCTGGACATTGCTTGTGCTGCTCTCTCTCAACCAAAATTACAATGCAGGGCACAAGGAAGTATTGCTATTGGATCCCATGCTCCATCAGTACAATTCCAAAAAATATCCACCATACAGCCACAGAAAAAGGCTGAGGGTTTCCATTGTGGCAATAGCTGTTACCCAGACAGCCTGCCTTCAGCAATATGCTCAGCAAACAAAGCATAAGCAAACAATTTTATCCCTAATGTTTTTCTGGGGGATATTGGAAGTCCCTATGAGAGCAAAGGCATTACAACACCCCATGAATAGTTTTCTGAAAATCTCTAGGACAAAGTGGTTGTGAGTTCTTCCCCTGCATCATGTTAGAAATAGGCCACAAAAAACCACATCTACAACTTAGAACTAATCCTGCTATCACCACTGTGACTCCCCCCACCTTAGTCACTGCTTCAGGTAAAGACGCTGTGCTGCACCAGAACAGTTCTAAAATAAAATGTAAAGATTTTAACATTTAAAGACATTTCAGCTTCATTAAAAAAAAGCCACAGCAGGATACTGAAGCAAGACAAAATAAGTAATGACATGCAAGATTACAGGTACTGAATCATCAGCAGGAAGAGAAATACTCCTCTTACTCCTAGCCTGTGTAGCATCACACTGCTAAAGAACTTGGGTAGAAAAATCTGCCAATAGTTACCATGGTTTGTAAATTGCTTTTTTTCAGTAATTATTTTGGAAGTTAAGAAATTCTATGTCCTCATTTAATCTTTGGTAGAGTCAATGTAAGCAAATAACATGTGCCTAAAGCACAGCTCTAGGATAGCACCATTTGCCTATGTCTGTTAGTTCTGTGATCCCATAAAAGCAGATGTGTAAACAGTTGTCCAGTCTATGCACATTTCAAGGAAATTTTCCTTTCATTAACTTTAATTTGGTCCTACAGACAGGGAAGCATTTGTGGTTGGAGCATATCAGGAACATCCCTAAGTGTATCTTCAGTTAGTTGTGTCCAAAAGGAATTCAATGAAGCATTCAGGAAGCTCTGCAATAAAAACTACAGGTGGGTAACTGGGGGTGATAGAGAGCTCTGCGTCAGGACAGACCTCCTGATCTAAACTAACTCTGGACCTGGATGCAGTCACTTTGGCTTTGACTGATTGCACTGGAAAGCAACACCTTTTTTGTCCAAACATACACTGAACAAGTTGAAATGTCTGCACCTTGACTCCGCAAGAGCCACAGAACAGCTTCAAGTCCTCTGGTTTCTCTTGTCATCGCAGAAACAGCCCAGGGAACTGGGGGTGTGAGAAGTTCTAATAGGATCTGGATGTAAGATCTTCATTGTTTCTTCCAGCACCAGTTTCAGACAGTCAAGTTTTCTTCAGCTGCAGAAATAACCTGGAAAACAATCGTCTTTGCCTCCTCATCCCTTTGGATAGGAGTAATTAACAGGCAGATAGTGCCCAAGATATTCATAGTGCCAAGATATTGCCCAAGAGCAAAAATTCCCAACCCTAGGGTGCAGCTGTTGTATTGTGGGGTTTTTTGGTTGCTGGTTATTATTTGTTTGGGTTTTTTTTTTTTTATGGAGCAATAATTTGCAGTTCCCTTTTGCAAGGTGAAAAAATTAGATCCAAATGTCAGTTTTCAAGTTTAATGAGAACATGGCTCAAGCAGTATTTCAGAACAATGCATCATTTGAATTTATATACTTAGTAATGAAGCCAAAAAAGTTCTGAAAACAGGTTAAAGAAATTAAGGTGGTGAGAAAAGAAGACTACAAAAAGTGGTTGTAATTGTTTTACACTTTGCTGGGAACAAAAAAAAAAAAAGAGTGGTGGCAACTACACAAGAAACTTGGCATGGATAAACTTTCAGCAATCAATTTTTGTTATTCTGAAAAGAGAGGTTTGGGTACAGTAACTTCTAAACAAGCTAGACAGACCCAAGCAATGGCAGAGTTGCCCTTTTCACAGTATTTGTGCCAACCCCAGTATTTGTTTTACGTCGTAATGATGTGACAAGGCTGATTTGTACTTTCCTTGGCTTTAACAACAATAGTAGCAAACTGATAAAGCTTAAGAGTAAAGAAGCTTATTAGCACTGGCAGCTTAGCCAGCAAACATCATAAAAAGGACTTAAATCAGAAATTGCATCTGTGCCCCTTGCTTTTGACTGATAACAGCAAAATACAGGATACCAACAAATCAACCACTCTGCTAAAACTGTCAAGGAGCAAGATTAGTGCAGACCTGACACAAAATCTGTCAATACTGAGCCTGTTATCCCTATCACCCACAATAAGGCATCATCTCTATTAAAAGGTAAGGGAGAGCTTGGTGTCAAATTTGAAAAGCTGAACATAAACCACTTCTCATGACAGAGTTTACTAAATATCTAAGCCTCAACACTGTCGTGCCCTGCCTCACAATATTCAAAGATGGCTGCAAACCAATTAACAGCAAGCTCAAATGAATAACCCTGTTCCCTGGGGAGAACGCTGGATGCCTAGTGCACTTGCCTTCTGTCCCTCGGGGTGATGTCCAGGAGAAAGCCACACACTACAGGGGATGAGCATTGCATCTTGGCAGAGAGCAAACACAGATCTGACCAAGCCTTCAGAAAAGCTTTCCATGTCAAAGGCTACTGATGTTTGTGTTCTAGCTGCCCAAACTTTAGCAACCCCTTCATTTCTCCCACTTCACTTCCCGAAAAAATCTGCTGCACTTTTTTGATACAACTGCATTCTGTACCATGTTTTATTCATAATTACAACTGTGCCTGAGAGCACACTCCTCAGCATGGAACCACAAGACATTACTTCAAGGCAAAGTTGGCATTAAATTAGTATTACATGCATTAATAAGATATGCCTTTGGCCATCCTGAACACAGAGAGGTCAAATGTTCAGGAACAATCTCAATTTCAGCACCTGAAAAACAACACACAGCTTGTTTTATTCTTTTCTTGACAGAAGCTATGCAGAGTGCAAAAAATACCAAGTTTCAAACTGTGTGCTTACCAAATAAATCTAAACATAGTACTGATGCTTAAAGTTTTAGCTTTCCTGTTTTTTAGATTCTGTGCTGCCTTGGTGTGTAACTCTGAACTTCATATTAGGTGTAAGTTCTTTTCATAGGGCAGTTAGACAAAACAATCCTTTTCCAGCCTGAGAACCAAGGACACTGTTTCAGCTTCAGGCTCAAAAAGCATAAACAACAGCAAATTGAAGAGAGCAATCTGGGAGGATGGGACTTCATAACCTGAAGCTATAATTGGGCAATTAATCCCAATATGTAAATGGACCAAAACTTATAAAAGTGTGAAAACTTGTGACCCACCATCCATCTTGGGCAGAGTCCTGGCTGGGCTCTTGTACTGCCCAAGGTGTATCCTTTGAAGGGCTTTTAATAAATACCTACTTTATTCCTCTCACTCTGTCTAGCGTCTGTTCCAGGTCAGCCTCTCTAGGCATCAGTTCAAGAAGTTTGATGGTTGATTTGGTACAGGAAAAGTAGCTGAGAGAGGTGGAGAGCAGCTGCATTTCAAAGGGAAATCCTGATCTAGGGCCCTTGCAGGAACAAAGAGACACAACCTGAGCTCCAGCTTGCTTATCTAATAACTGCAAGATGAAAAACAAAGCCCTTTTGCATGTGAAAATGTAGTGCATATATTATATTTTATGTATCCATTTCATTCAACACTGAATACATACAGAGTATCAAACAGTAGATTCTGAAATGCTCAATTAAAAATACCATTAGAAAAAATAATTAACCTTTAAGTTGGGAATTGAAGTCACACTATACCCAAAATCTGACCTGCACATAGCAACAATAGGTTGCAGACTTACTGCTCCAATGCACTAAGCTCTTATATACTGTTAAAAGGGATGCAGTGTAAGCTCAGACTTGGAATCATCGAAGCGCCCTAGCACAAAAGTTCAAATTCCAACCGGGCTGACTCAGTCCTTCCGCCTTCCAAAGTACATAAATCTAATTCCATGTAGTTTTACTGTGAAAGGAACTCTAAAAAGCAGGGGTCCTCCTCCCTGCTGAGGATTCCCTCTCCTATGTTTTCAATTGCTCCCTGCCATTCTTCATGCTAGAACTGACTGGCAGGCTCCATGTCAGATCCAGCAAGAAGGAGGTTTCTTCTTGATATTAAACGTTGCTTTGCGAGCCCAGTGTCAAGTTACAGAAATACAAATGACCTGGTGCAGTAATTTACAGTTAGTGCAATATAGCTCAAAAACTGGTGAAAAAATAACCCCCTAACTGCATTTTAAGATGCATAACTTAAAACATTGTAGAACAGTGGCACCAAATCCAAAATTAAAAAGTTATTGTTTGTTTTCTTATAAATATTTCACTTACAAAGAAGTGTTCTAGGATGCCAGCAATATTCAGGATACACCAAATTTGCAATTTACAGGCAGAAATTTTTGGCCAATGTCCATGATGCAGTCACTAAGGATTTACTGCATCTGTTCTAGCTTCAGAAGGAGGTGTGGGGAAAGTCAGTGATCTTCATTAACACCAGTAAAAGCAAGGCAGCATCATAACAAAATGCAGAAAAGATACTGACATTAAATATTTTCATTCTTCTTTCTCCATAAAGTGGGTTTTGCAACTATGAGCTGACACTGAACAGACACAGATCTCCCTAACTCCACTGAGGTTCTTTCCTACAGAAACTCATTTCCAGCATCTTTGCATCTCCAGCAAGAAAATAAGGCAATAGATCTAGAGAGACAATCACTTCAGAGCCAGCTAGTAGAAGTGCTGAAAACGTATGTGCTTAATTGAAGCAATCCAGCAAGTGATGGGAGGAAAAAAAAAAAAGCACCCGGTGCAAGACAAACAAGTAGAAGTGTGTCTGAGAGAACAGTTGTTGGAGATTTTATCCTGTGATGATAAAGAAATGAGTCAGCATCCATCACTATGAATAAGCTCTGAAGTTAAATCATTTGATGTGGTAACTTAAAACCACATTCAGTTTTAGATTCTTTTTTAAAGCTACATCAAAGAACAGGAACCTCCAATAATTCTCATTAAACATCACAGATTTACACAGGTACTCCAGTACTTTGGCCCTTGAAAAACAATTTTCTCAGTGCTTCAGGCAAGAAATATGAAATATCTCAGGGAAAAGACAATTATCTTCTTGGGGAAATGACATACACAGGGCAAAATAACCTCCCAAACACTACCTAGCAGGCCACAGCACAAAAGGCATCAAAACAGAGTCCTGTCAAATGCTGTGATCACATACACTACATCATCAGCCACAGTTATTAAAGCAGCATGAACAGTGACAACTGCACTTAAGAGCATTCAGCATTATGAAATCATACTTTTATTAATTTAAATGGTGCATGAGCATCAAATTATATGTTCAGACTGACTAGTGGCCTCTTCACAACACTGTTGGTTTGAAATGCTTCAGAGCAACGTGTCCCAAGGGAAGTCTGCTTCCAGTATGAAAATACATACACATTTTTGGTAGATTGCAAGGGTTTTTTAGCCCTATGAGTATCTAGTGGTCACCATGCTGCTTTCCACATCTTCCAGACAAAAAACACCATTCAAGGAGGAATCCAAAGCAGAACAATTATCAACAGAAACCTACTGACAACTTGTAAACATTATAAAATCGTATCTTACTGTTTCTAGAAAGCGAGTAGACCCTCCATAGTTGCAAATTGTCTTAGAGGTATCACAGGAAAGATTGCTTTGAGATAAATCCAATAGTTCTGAAAAAAACTATGACTGAAAATGGCAACGGTAATTTTTGCAAACTTAGCCAGAATAATATAATGTATCCCATGCAGCTTATAAACATCTTGGCGTATCAAGTCTTGGTAAAGTTTAAAAGCAAGCATTTCCCTAAATTCCAGTTACTCAAAGGTTAGAGATAAACCTTCCCACTCCCCCTCTTCCACTTACCTCAGTTTCTGAAAAAGATAATAAAAACATAAAGACAGACTAATATTATATCCTATGACCTCAGTAGTGTGATCTCCAAGTGGCTGCAGAGGATAACTTGCAGAAAGATGGCATGACAAAATCAAAAGAGCACATGCAGGTCACTCACTAAAGCACTATTTCTTAAGGATAATAGTTACTTAAAGAATGTTTCAATTAAAGCAATGCTTCAGAAATTTATTTCCTATACCTCAGTAATGTGAAACAAGAAAAACATTCCCAGGTAAGACTTACTTTGTGACAATTCTTCACTGATAATGTTTTGCAAACTAAACCCCAGAGGAGGAACTTAAGGCCAGTCTGAACAAGATGTAACCTATGCAGAAAGAAGTATCTCAGGAAAATGCAGCACACACTGACTCATAAAAGCAACCCTTCCAAGCTAGACACATCTTAAGCTTACAGAAGTGGGACTCAGCTACCATTTCTTGTCAAGCTGACAGTTTTGGCAATCAACATCAATAAAATCTTTGAAGGAGCTGGACTAATACTATGCCTCTACTGCATGAATTTTGGAAATAAATGCACTTAAGTGGTACAATCATTCACATGTTCAAAAATACCTTCATTTGATCTGAAAATAATTGTGCCTGTTCCTTAGTATAAGCTTGGTACCTCTTAACAGTTAATCCTGTATGCATTTCCAAGCTAAGGGCTAAAGGGAGGCTGACTACTTCAAAGTCTGATGTTAGGTCTATCCTTTAAAGGCCAGCATTTCAAGTGTTAAGCAACATCAACTGAGCTGTACTGCAAGATAAGCACATTTTCCTTGCTGAATGCATCCAGACTTCAGGTCTACTAACAACGCTGCTACATTCATGCAGCACTGGCTTTTCCACCACCTTCCCTCTAACTCTGCAGTTCATCTTCTAGAGCTCCTTGCTGTCTTAATGTTAATGCTTATCTACTTAGATTGAATTCACTGAATTTTAACAAACATGCTTTTTCTGCAGCTGCTCTTTTCTAGCTACAAAGTTAACACTCTTTGGTAGACTCTGAAGCTCTTTTCCTGACATATTTAGACAAAATATAATAGCTCATATTCATTTAACCAAAAAAAAATCACATTACTGAATTACACTTAATTAATAAGCTTAAAATATATTCAAGTCTAAAGTCAATTCTCTGAGAAACACCATTCAGATAATTAAAAATAATGCTGAAATTTGTTTAATGACCTAAAAGTTCTTTTCCAGGCTCTTCCCAAACTGGAGATATAGTCCCCACAAGACCATTTCCTCACATGCTCTAGATACAATCAGATGTGCAGTGTGCAGATTCAGGGAATAGGAAAAGCTAATTGGACAGAGGCCTTTAGTCCTCAGTAACCCCTGGTATCCCAGTCAAGACACACAGGCAGACTTGCCTGTCCAGGATATCAAACCTAAAGCTTTCTCTACAGGGCAAACAGAAAATTTCAAAGTGTTCATCCTTCAAAGACCCAAAGGGCTGATAATCTACACTCAAGAAACCCACTTGTGTGCAATCTACCAAAAATACTCCATATCTAGAAGGTAAACTTAGAAGCCAAAGCACCAGTTTAAACACATATCTAGCATTATTCAGACAGGAAGCTTTTAATAAATCCACCTGAAAGCAGTCGCTCCAAAATTCTCAGGTTGGTGGAGCTGCAGGGAGGAAACAAAACTGCAAGAGAAAGTCTTTGGGCACACACAGTACTATCCATTTCCAAGGGGATCCAAACCTTCTGCCCTGCACGAGACTGGGGCTGAAGTACCCCATCTGTGACCTGCTCAGCTTTGCATTAGTTTGTCTAAAATCCAGTTTTAGGTATAATCACCTTATCTGGAGTCTGCTTTTTGGGAACTAGTCATCTTTAAGTTGGCATAATAATGTATTTCTAAACCTGCCTTATTATGAAAGAAGTTTAAAAACACAGCTTAAAATAACAGTTATTTTTCATAAATTACGTGCAGCAATTTTTTTTAATTTTTTTTTTTTAATATTGAATGTTAACATTCAGTCATCCAAAGAAAACTTTGCATCTACTTGTGGAGGATGAGGAGGCAAGGCACAGAAAAATAGATAGAATAAAATGGTTATTTCTTCAATTTATTTGCAGCATGGTAACTTAAAGACTGGTGCACAGAGTATTAGAAGTCTTGAAATTATGTTTACACACCAAAATGTTAGTGAGAAATTACTTATATCTGTATCCTGAAGTGGCTAATCCAAATTGATTCAGGTAAGAAACATTATGTATAGCTTATTTAAAACATTCACTTCAAATTGCAATAATGTCAGATACAAAGTACTTGATAAGCCAATTTTATTTTCAAGTTTAAGTCATAAGATCTTTCTAGTGTCATTTTGTTTTTTCCCACATAAAATTATTTTTAAAACCCATGGTGAATTATACATGGAATCTTCAATAATAAAGGGTTCTGCTCTGCAACACCCCTTCCCCTGGATTTCAAACCTGTATTTTCTTTATTACAAATGAATTATTTTGTTACAGGTTTGTTAAAAGACACTAAATGAAAACCAACTTCTCTTTATGCATTGTGTCAATATTTAACCTTTACCATACTGATCAGTGATGCACAGTAATGTGCTATTAAAACGTATAAAAGGCAAAGGAGCAAACATTTATCAAATAAAAAATGGGTAACAGATCACACAGTGAAGAGGGATGCTAACAGAAGGTTCTACAGTAAATTATCTACAGAAAGCTACTCAGTGCTACGACCTCTGCAGAGCCTGAACCATATTCTGAAGACACTGAATAAACTCAAAACTGGGCTTCTTGCATAGCTTCTTCATCAGAAGGTTGTCACCAAATAGTGCTAGAGAAAAGTACAGCGAATTGTCCAAAACATTCAAGTAACAAACCAGAGGAATTGTTACAATGCAAATTCAACAGCCTTTTTCTTATCACATTGCACTCCACGTTTTGCCCCTTTTGCACTCTCTTTTGGCACAAGTTTTTTAGGCTGGTGGTGGTGTCAATTGTCTTGCTTTCATTTCAGTTTCTAAAGACATTTAATTACAACAAAGTAGAAAAGGAACAGCAAACAAGGTACAGTACTTCCAAAAGTGAATTTTGCATCTATGTGGAATCAGCAGACTACAAAAGTATTTTGGAACAAGTGGGAGACTTGTGTTACTGGGTGGCAAGAACAAGAAAAATCAAGTGAAACAAAACTTCAAAGCAAGCTAACAACCACGATTGGCCTCATTAAAGCAAATCCTATTAACAGCATTACCAACTTAAACCTAGGCAAGGAAAGCATCTTCTGCTAACAGCATTACTGCCGTGACCCACAACGAGGAACATAGCTCATGCCAGTGTCCTGGCCCCCAACTTTTCTCCACTTGATAATGCTTATTCTTGTCAGAAGAAAGAGTAGTGACATGTAGTGATACCTGAAAACTGCATTTGCAGAAGGCTACACACCCCAAAAACCAGATGTACACTGTGGGAACCAGTAATTGCAACTCATACTTCTTAGGATGCATACTGACAACTAAATACAACTTCTGGTTTTCAAAACTGGTTTCACAGTAAAAATTATTTTACTAGAGGATTGTTTGCAAGCTGAGTGACAAAATTTGTCTAGGTAATTGGAAAATGTAATTTTCCCTGCAAGATACATCTGTCACTGCAATTGAAAAATGCTTTCTAACGCACTATAGTAACATTGACATAAGACAAACACATTTTATGTTGTCTTCGTTACGTCATTTGACCTATTTTGACCAGAACTTCTAATTATGAATCTAAAGTGAATTTACTTCCTAATTTAAATTTTGTCCTGCATCACAGTGCCCTGCCAAAAAGTGCTCTGCATGATTATCTCTAAAAGATACCCACCACTGCTTGAAGAGACCAGAAAGCAAACAAAAACCCACTGAGAAAGGGGAAATCCCAACATCAGACAAACTTAGTTTACTAACAGACATGATTGAGAATTATTTCATCAGAAGATAAAATGAAAGACTGAGTGTCTGTTCATTTGATAAATATGACATTTTAAGGGCATCAGCTCTCTTTCAAAATGGAAAAAAATCTTAAAACAGACAAAATCCATTGCTGTGCTACTATAGAGCAACTTCAGCGTTTCTTGAGGGAAAGAATTTCTTGCACAAAGAGAAATGTCTTCCTAATTCTTAAAATAGTGAAGAAACTTGAGCTGTCCCTCAAGAATCAGTTCTTCAGAAATTTTGTTTTATTAATTTAGAACTACCAATCAAGCTAGCATATTTAAAATAACTTCTAAATAAAACAACTCAGAAAAGCCAGCTTGGAGACAGCATCCAAATTCTTACGGTTCTCCAAGACAAGAACAGTGGACCTTCACTGAAGTATTTCACACCATTTGCTAGGGACAGTCATCCCTCTCTCCTCTCTCTCTCCAACCTACCATGGGCAATTACATACAATTTCTAAAAGCAAGCAGCTAAGCTTTACCAAGGAAATAATGATTGTCACAATGCAACAGAATATTAAGGCCAGTGAATAATAACTGAAGAGTTATAAATAATAAATGTCTACTCAAGCCTGCTTTTCCAAACAGAACCAGAACAAAACCACAACAATTCTGTAGTGTACCAAGTGTATATTTCAATTTACTGTAATGCAGTCTAACAACAAATTTGGTCATAATTTACCAGATATACATAAATGATTTAAGTAGTAAAAGAAGATTCAGTTCCAAGAGAATAAGTTCATACCTTGAGGAAAAAATCCCAACAAAACGAGAGAAAAAAAAAAAGGAAAATACATTAAGAATGTAGAGCCAGGTCCAGTTTCTAAGCATTAAGTGAGCAGTATTCTAATAAAGCAGATTTAGGTGAATTTCAGATATATATATATTTATATATATAGACAGATCTACCAATTGTAAACTATGGTTTTAAAAGGGATAAATGGGATGGAAAAATCTTTATGCTATACTTACATATTCACAAAGCAGAACATTACTTTAACGTTTAAAATACTTTTCATTCATATCATCTTTGCCCAACTAATTTCTACTTTGGACCCCACCAGAATTACACATTACTCATTTCAGTCTAGAACAATGAGAATAAAATGTAATCTTCAGTGTAAAAAAAGGTACCCCACCCTCCCAACCCTCCCCAAAAAAACTATTCATGTCAGGTTTACAATGATGTGGAAACTACCAATGAAACAAGTGGATGATAAAAATAGCATTTTAATTCCCATATAACCGCAGTTCAAACTCATCATCTCAGTTTCAATCAGCAAAAACAATGTCTTAACATTATGTTACTGTTCTACGGACAACAGTAAAGCTTGTCTCTTTAAATACATACCAACTTTGATCAGATGGAGCACCAGTAAGATTTTGTCCATCAAAGCATAATTCAAAGTTATCCACACAACTACCATAATTTAGTTACCTGACATAAAATAGGAAAAAATATACTCATTTTAAAAATAAACAAAGTTGAAAAATATGGTGACCCTCAATTGTTTTTTATACAGTACTGTCACACTGGCCTAGCTATGTGTCATGACAAATGCTCTGCATATTTACTCACTGTGACATAATAGTACATCAGACTTATTGTTCCAATGATTGCCTGAATTCACTTGCCTTAGGCTAGACAACACAGAGGAGTTTAAGGTGAAGGTGTAATGCCCTCCCCTCCCTATGAAAGGGGCCTGAAATCATTGGTACAATATTACAAACTTAGGAAAAAAAAAAAAAAAAAAAAAGAACTACAAAAATTCAAGTTTCAATGCCTCCTAGAAAATCTGAAACAAAGAGCATAGGGAGCATATCTTCCTGAAAAGTAGACAGCTCAAAGAGCATTAGTTTGCTTTGGACTTTTTGTTTTTCTTAAAAAAAAAATTCCAGCAAATGAGCAAGTTAAATGTAGTTTGTTTACATTAAATACTAACAACAACCCATGAAGTACAAAAGAATAAAAAATAGTTTGTGTTCAATGATGAACGATGGGCACAACAGCCTAGTGTCCAATTCACATCACATAAACTAGCCAAAAAACGGACAAGTAAGAAATTATTGACCAAAAAGTTGTTTTAATATGACACTTTCTCCATTCCTTTTATTTTTATTCTGTGGGACTGAGGTATACACCAGGGAAACCAAAAAAATTTGAGAGAAGGGGGGCCTTAGAAGAGGGAAGAAACATTATTACATCAGATACTTTTTAGCATGACTGTCTCTTTTGACTAAGTGGCAGAAGAGCTAACCATGCTTTGATCAGTCTATTATTTTCATTACTGGTCATTTCTTCTGCATTATCATTTTAAAACTGATGAATCAACAACAACCTTCTTTAAAAACAGACACTAAATTAATGCCATTATCAACTTCTCCAGTGCTTATCACCCATAGCACCTGCCAGCACAGAGCCAAAAGTTTTCAACCCAAATTTCAATACGGTGTTGGCAATATCTGTGACGCATATTTAAATGATTGGCTTTCACCTATCAGATTACAGGAGAGGTAAGGTTTGTATGGCAAAGACATGCTTGTGGAAAATGAGCCACTAGCCCAAATTAGCTTCACTGACTCACTGACAAAAATACGAGTGGATTTGGGAAAGCTGTCTTGGTATTTCCATACTGAGTTGCAATTTTCTTCATTCATGTTAACAGATACATGAATGTGTAACATAATTACAGTTACTACTATGTCTGAATAGGACCCAAGTAGCTATAGCCTATAAATAATAAAAAATACATTTTTCTTTTGATAACTGACTGTAGATGTGAGGACTCTGTATAATTCAACCAAACGGTTGTATGCTGTACAGTCCTGTGCAAATATCATAAAAAAATTAATAATCCTTTTTTGCTATAAGGCTTTGACCCTACATTTTCACAGCAACATAACTACCATCCAGCCTGTACCATATTTCGCAAGCCTTCAGTCCAGAAATTCAAACAGTCAATCCGTAAGTGTCCATTTGCAGCACCCTGAAGTCATATGCTCTGTCAGTCATCTAAAGGCATACAAACTTCCCCGCCTTCATCCCATCGAGACTGGTCATTCTGTTCTTCTACATCATCACCAAGCTCCTCATCGCCTTCTCCCACTTCATTTTCTTCGTATTCTTCATCCCTAGGGAAATCTGTGTCCTGCACCTGGTCTGCTCCCTCTTGCCCTCCAGGCTGAGATTTATCTGCACAGTCTACACAAACTCCGTAACGTCGTGATCCATGTCTTATTCCAACGCTGGCTGCTAGCATGAAAATCTTCTTACACACCATACACTTATACTTTTTATCCTTTTTATGCACCTGTGGAAGAGAAATTTTCACAGCTGAATATAAGCATATCAGCTTACATTTGCATAAAGTACTAGAAAACTATTAACAATAACAATAATTATTAATATAAAATTCCCTATTTTTAACTTTTCCAAAAGATACCCAACACCGTTCAGAGTAAGGAAGGACTACTGAAGATCTATTTATATATTCCTCAAGAGATATGAGCTACTGCCCACAAACAAACCACCTTGTTGGAGGCTCAGTGGGTCACCTGATTTGTACACAGGTGAATGTTCAGTTCATGACTCCTCAGGATACAGAACAAGACTCAGAAGCAATGACATCAGTGCAAACCCTTACACTGCTTTTTACAATTTTAAATCCTAGAAATATTAAGAACAAGCAAGAGTTATTAAATTCAAGAATTCAAAGACCAAAAAATCTTCTTCCATGACTTCTCCCTCCCATCACAATTAAAACCAACATTAACTTTCCAGGTCCCTTAGCTAATTTTTTTGTCCTGTATTTGAGTCTGTGTGTAAAATTAGAAGGCTGCTGTTGACCAACCATAAATTTGGAAGTATGTTGCTTGTACAAGTAACTCTATTCAGTAACCATGTATATTAGTTATTATCTACGAGAAAATTAAGTTGAAGACTTGCTTCTTCTATCTGGTGTTCCCACAACAGATTATAATTATGTGCTTAAATATCTCATTTCAAGTCCCATTGAAAAAGCTGCATTTTAGATAAAAAAGAAGTTACCACCCAGATGAGGGGAAAAAGAAATTAGGTCATGATACTGATAGTTACTTCAGCTCTGCTGTATAATCTTGTACAGCTGATACATGTGCTTTCCTCAGCCTCTAGAGTCTTTCTAATACTTCACACAAGGCAGAATGTTTAAGGTTTGTTGAACTGAAAGGGAAAGGGAGGGGGAAAAAAAAAAACAGAAAAAAAAAAAAGTGTCCCGACTTCCTCGGGGAAAGGACACTTCAGTTAAAGCACAGAACTGCACTGAGCTCACTCCACAGCTGTCTGACTTCATCTCCTTTCCTGGAGGAAAAAAAAAATCTTCAGCTAAAGTCCTGGTCAGACACTGGAGGACAGAAAACTGAAGTCCCACTCCCTAGTGAGCCACAAAGGAAGGAGCATGGTCATCAATGAGGCAATAATGCCCCAGTTCTCTCAGCCTTTCTTCATATGAGAGATGCTCCATCCCTCCAATCATTTTCATAGCCCTCCTCTGGAGTAGCTCCAATAGTTCAATGTCCTTCCTGTTTTGGGGACCCCAGAGCTGGATGCAGTGCTCCAGGTATGGTATCTAGAGGGGCAGAATGCCCTTCCTCACTCTGCTGGCCACGCTGCTTTTGATGCAGCACAGGCTACATTTGGCTTTGTGGGATGAGAGAGCACACTGGCTGCTCATGTCCTGCCTCTCACCCACCAGCACCCCCAATCCTTCCCGGCTGGGCTGCTCTTGACGTGTTCATCCAACAGCCTGTAGAGATAACCAGAGTTGCGCCAACCCAGGTGCAGCACCCTGGAGAATTGCAATTTACCCCAATCCATGTACAAACCTTTTCTGTCTATCTACAGAACATCTTGCAAAATGAAGGGATTTTTTAAATGACAGTTTGGACAAATGTTATTTTATCACCACCAACATAATCTTGCTTTCATTACTGCCCTAAAACACACCTTGGATTTTATATAGTATTTATTATAATAAAGTCTTGATTTCCTCATAGACTAGATACAAAGTACCTACAAAACACCCAAGACAGATAATACTTTCTCTGGATTCTCAGATAAACAAGTACTCAAGTCAAATCCTGAGTTATGCAACGTGCACAGGACAGGGTAAGCTGAACTGCTGGTTATGGTACTGGCAGAATGCAAGTCAGACAGATGTTTACTTTCCGTATCAGATATTTTTCATTCTTTCCAAATCTTAAAGCAGACACTACACTATAGCTTTGTCTAGTTGTGAAATAAACATTTCAGAACTACCCCAAGATACTGTGCAATTGCTGAATTAACAGGGTGCCCTCATAGAAAATGGTGATGCAGCATTATAGACCATGATGTGCTGTTCTACTGTAGTAAAGCTAAGCCAAAATTACTTTTCATTATCTACAGAATACTTATATACACTGCATCCCTTTATCACATCACTTTCAAAATAATCTTGAAATCGCTGTCTTCATTGACGCTGCATTTTTCATTAAGAAAACAAGAGGCATAGTTATCCAAGAAATGTTTATCTTCATCCACTTCAGATCAAGATAAGACAATTTACATTATGTCAAATCAGAGAACAGTTTGTTCCAACTGTCAAAACACCTGAAATGCCCCATAAAACCCCACTTGTACACGTGCATACATATACACGAACACTTGAGATTACCTACCAAGGAATGTCTCTTTACGTGTTCTCTTCGTGTAAACAGCTTCCCACAGATGTCACAACTGAAAGATCTCACGCCTGTGTGAATGAGCAAGTGTCTCTTTAGTGTTCTTCTGTATTTGGCTACATAATTACAGTGTGGACACTTCAACTTGTTCATGATCAAAGCAGAGGAATCACCTACAAGATAAGAAGCCATCAGGAGAAAGTATGATGAAACACACAAAAAACATTTAGATATAACCTGCCTGGTGCGCAAAAATAAACAGGTGCCAAAACAATAAAGCAAAACACATGACTTTTCATCAGCCAAATCAGGACAAGGCCTGTCTGCAGAAATCACAAATGCTGCTAAGTTCTGCATGTACAATTCTAGTAGAAAAATACCTACTCGTAACCAAGGCATTTTTACCACAGAAGTCTTATTTCATTAACTGAAGTAAGTTAACTACAATTTACCAATATTCCATTTTCCTAGATGTCATTATACCAGAAAACACTTTCCTCTGGATTAGAAACTCTCTAACTCTGAAGCATTTAGATAGCCACAATCTTCTACCCCAATATTCTATTGAGAATTACATGCAAGAACTGACCAAAATCTGACTTGACAAATCAATAAAAGAAAGTATAACTAAGTAAGATTGAACATTGACAAAAGGAGTAGGACTCTAAGAGGTAGCAAAATTCAGATTTTACCTATTTTCTACTTTGATCTAACAGCATAAAAATAAACAGAACAGAAGAAAACTTCTGGAAGTAGCAATATCTCACTTCTTCCTTATGATGGAGAACTCTATATAGTTTGCTCAAAGGATATATACAAAACAGATTTAAAATACAGTTGCCTATTACTGTGTGAAGAAAGAACAAGACAGAATTCTATGACATGGAGAAGGCCACACAGCAATACAGGATGATTTTGATAATAGCATACTGACTCAACTTGCTAGAGGTGAGAATTCATCAACATAATCATAGCCATCTAGAAGCATCCAAAAGGCACTGGCTAAGGCTACATTATTATGTGCAAGAATTTCTAATGTTCAGGCTGTCAGGAGGAAAACATAAGTAATTGCGCATTATGTGCACATGCTCACAGGCCTGTATGTAGAGTTGCCTCCTCTTAGGTTCTAAATCCACCATAACATGGAGGTAACATTTTTGCTAATATTCACAAGTTTGCATATTGGAGCACTCATGTTAGCTGCATGTCAACTCAACATCACATAATGGCTTACATGAAGAAGAGTAAGTCCTATACAGGCAGACATCAGGGCTGTAAGATATAGGGGAATTTAATGGTTTAAGAACAGGCAGACTTCCTAAGACTCAGCTTCAAATTTCTTGACTGCTAGAGAATTTCACCTTCTGATGACCAAATTTCTTCTACTGTAAACGCCAAAATATTTAAAATGAACCATAAGCCACATCCCAGTAATAGCTCAAAGTTAAGGAGAAGAGGTAAGAATGACCATTACCCAGTACTTGATATTTTCTTTTTACTGAAGACTTTATGTAGTGCGTAAGGAACTAGCAACAACTGCTTAAGATGTTTTAGATATGGTAGTGTTTTCAGTATGTTTTCAGACAGAAAAATAATTACAGATAATTGCTTGATGAACTGACAGAAGAAGGCTTAATTACAGCTGCACTGAACTAAAAACATTCATTGCAATTAAGTTTTTTATTTTTAATAGCAAGAAGTATGTTGAGATCTCCTTTTAAAATTATATTTAATTCCATATCTTCACCATCCGTTTTCAATTTCAAAGGCCATTTATCTGTATTTAACTTACTAAAGGAAGGGGCAGCTATCAGGTTATTAAAAGACCTCAGGTACCTTCACAATCAGTCACAATACAAGAACTGATATAAATCACACTCTGTTTTTACTCTTTCCTACAACTGAATTCCTCTTCCTCCCTCCAAAGAAGAAAGGCAAATGATATGGAAGAAGATTATTTAATCTCATAACCCTCTATATGAATGAATCAAATATTACAAGCAGAGATATAAAAGCTAGAGAACCCCTATCAGAGGGAAAAAGCCCAACCTACTCTCCATCAGACACACTTACCATTTTCCCAAGCTTCTTTTGGCCAAGATTCTGGCAGCAATCCATACTTGAAATCACTTGAAGTACCCGGTAGCAGCCCATACTTGAAGTCACTTGAAGTACCCGGTAGCAATCCATACTTGAAGTCATTTGAAGTACCCGGCAACAGTCCATACTTGAAGTCACTTGAAGTAGCTATTAAAGACACATTCTTACTTTAGCTTCCTGGGTTCTAATCAGTTATCAGTCTAATCTGTTTAGCAAAATATATATCCTTTTTAAACTGTGACAAGTTTCTAACCTTAAAATAGTAATTATATTTTCACATAGTATTTAATACTAAAATAACTGCATTCCTAATTTCAATGAAATGAGACCCTTGAACTACTCTCCACAGAACCATTTCTTCTCCCCATCCTGAGAAAAACTCAAAGCCTTTTTCATACTACAGGAACTTTGATGGTAAGGATATGTGTTCCCTCACTATCATAATGAGAGAGCTGAAAGGTTTTCCATTGGATTCTCTTTAGAACTTCTCCATGCAGTGACTTCACCTGGACTGCCATAGGTAGTCTAGCTGGTATAAAAGTAAGTATTTTTTACTAGAGGCATGGGGGGGTTTTTTATTGCCTTAAAATATCTCCATGGTTTATATATAGTGCTTTAAATACCTTTATTTATATAAAGGATCCTACAGCTAAGTCTAAATCCTTTTCTGAATAATTATCTCCATTACTCCATAACCACATCAATTCAAGAGACTGTAATTACTTGGAATATAACAGCTTGAAAGACTAGTTTGCATATTTACAGTTGCTCTTAAGATCTTCTTCAGTTTGTCTTCGTAAACCAATCAGAAGCGAACAATGCCTTAAAAAGATCTTTGCTTAATTCCATACTTTATAACAAAAAAGAATTTCATCAGTGAACATGGAGTCTCAATAGAGAAGTCATAGTCTTCTCTATTGCAGAGCACAGAGAAGAGAACTATAAATAGTACACAATGAAGTTTCACTAAGAATTCAACAAAATTTTATTTGTTGGGCAAAAGCTCTTCTGGCAGTAGTGCAAATCAATGATCCCCCCAATCCCCAAGACAGGAGTTTGTGGGAAAACATGAACTGATATATCCATTACTTTTCTCACAGGCAAACAGTTGTTAAATAAACAAACTGCAGTGGTAACTGGCAGATTTCCTTTATTTATCTGGATGGTAGTTGGGTCATCACACTGGATTCCCAATGCCAGCACTGTGAAAAGTCTTGAGATGTATTCTTGCTTTCAAGCCTGAAACTATGCATTTTAATAATCCAAAGACTTTTTATCCCTATGCTGTTCATTCTAAGAATTTTTTAGGAAAGGAAATTCTCTTAGGCTAAACCAGAATTTCATGCAGCTAGTGGCAAGCTGCACATTTAAACACTTCCAACTTGCAGTTTTACTAGAAAAAAGTACAGATTACAAATCCTCACAGCATGAGACACATACAGTAGTTTCATTTACTGCTTGGGCAGTATTACCATTGGCAGCAGTCATTTGGTCTGCAACATAAGACAACAGTTCAAAAGGATATCACTTAACAAGTAGGAAGCTTATAATTCTATCCTAACCATTAGACAATGGCAAACAAGCAAAGCTGGATCATGACTGCCAAACTAGGCATTACATCAGAGCTTTTAAAAAGCAAAGCTTGAGTGAATGAAGAAGCAAAATAACAGCATTTTAGCTCATCTAACCACCTATTTTGATATAAAATAAAAGAAGGAAGGGAACAAACCTCCCTCTCCCTTAAGAAACACAGAACAGTGAGGATAGGGTAATTTTTTTAATTACTGACTAATTTTAATTACTGATATAACTTCTCTTATGTCAAAAAGAGGCAAGAACTCCTTATACTAATTTGGCGTGACGGACTCCAGCAATGGCATCTCAACAGCTCAAGGAATAGAACACAGATACCCTACAAACATGCCAACTACACATGCCTTTAAGGTGAGGAAGACGACTTCCTTCTGTAACACACAGAAAGAATGAGTGAGGAAGAGCAGTGTTGTACAGTCTGCGTAAGAGCAAAGATGACTTGATCTTAAGGCTAAAAGCCTCCAAATTACAGTAGACTTCAGTATCTAGCAGAGGAAAAAAACCACCAAAAAATACTTTTATAATGTTTAAAGTATTAGATCCTTTCTTTATAGATTTTTCTCCTGTACTGGAAATTGTACCAAAATGTAGCTGCACAGTGAAAGGTCAGTAATAAAATATTTTAATCACTCTTCCCTCCCTTATAGGATGAATATCTGTAAGAGCAACAGACCCAAGTCTTTACTGCACACAGACCTAATGTGCTATGCTGTGTACAGGTACTATTGTATAGCTTCCTTCAGAATAAGCATAGACCACAGACTGACCATAGGTAAGAGTTGGACCAAGCTGAGCACACTATTATAACACTGTCACCTTGACAATTTTTCTGTATTTAAGAGAACACAAATTAAACTTCACTAGGAACATTTATGTACACAGCTAGTATTTAGGTTTGAAGGGACTTAGGAGCTCAAACCTCTGCATAGTTCAAAGTCTTAGCACGAGACTCAGCATAGAGCCAACCAGATTTAAGAGCTGTGCATCAGTCAGCTGTGCACGTGTCATCCGGTGCAGGTAGTAGCTACTAAATCTTTCAACCTCCAGCTGGGAAGAGAAGACCCAGTATAACATGAAAGAACACCAGCAGCGATACCACAAGAGATAAGAGGTTGCTACACAAGCTTCAGTCCCTGTATACATGACTAAGTAGATAATAATTAAACCTAATGCTTATTCTTAGAATAATTCATTGACCTAGAAAATCTGTTTTCTAGATTAAGCACACATTAATGTGTTCAAAACAAAACCATGAAAAAGGCATCTTTAGTGTCCAATTGCTCATCCAAACAGGATAGACTTGAATTACACACAGACTGGAAGCTGGAAGTGCAATACCTAACCTCTACTACCTTCCCCAGATGGATATAGAACCTACAGTCAGGTAAGCTTCCAGAATGCAACATATTTGTAGACCCCTGTGGCTCATAATATCTTCTCCCATTTCCCCTCTCACCCAGGCCACTGCCCCCTGAAACCTGCTTGCAAAACTAGACAATCATCATCTGACCTGTTCTGGTTAACTTAAAGCCAGATGATAGACTCTTGATAGGAGGCTGAAAGCAACTACGGATGCAGTCGTACAAGGTAGACTGGAGATGAGGTGCAAAGGGAGAAAGTATAGACAGGCAAGGGAGATCTTTGGAGGAGGGGGGGGGGAAAAAAGCAGCTAATTAGAAGCAATAATATTCTCTGTCTCCAGACCAAGCCACCTGACCACAACTCTTCTCTGATCTAAGGTTACCTTTTAACACTTTAGTTGATTTCTAAGACATGTAAATTAATAATCCAAATGTCAGTTAACCTCAAACATTTACCCATTCTAGCCTGCATGGATAAAAGGCTATCAGTAATCTCATCTTCAATAAAAGTCAACAACAAGCGAAGCCAAAATAATACAAAACAAAACAGAATACAAAGAAGCTGATTAACCATCAGCACTAAAATCTACACTATGTTGATTTGAGAAGAGATAAGGACTGTGAAATAAAATGAAGTGGTTGTGTGGCTTTTACACCACTAACAAAAGCTATCAAAAACATTCTGAAAGGATTTTATGTTCTACTGCATTTGTTCTCAGGAAAAAGGATAACTAAAAGCCAGATAGAATGATTTTCAGTTTTGAATGCAAGAGGTAGGCATGCATCACCAGAAAGAAAGAACATGTCTAAGCCAGAAACATCCTTAGTTTGCCAAGTTTCACTCTTTTTCTGCAGCTAGAAATATGCTGATTTGGGGGGGCACAAAAGGATACATTACTGAATATGGGGAATAATGAGAAGTTCACTGGCCATTCAACAGGTCAGTATAGAAAAGGAAACACACATATGGTGCACTGAGGGAAAAGATACAAAACTTTGCATTAGATACAGCTGTTTGTAGTGAATGAAACTTCTGTTTTCCTTACATTATTATTATTATACATTATTTGTCACCCTGAAAACTCAGCTTCTGAGCTTGCTAACATAGTTTTGTAAGAACTTTCCCAGGACAGTAACTGTAAACATAGATATGTGTATATTCTTTCTGTTACACGTCTTGTGAGGGGCATCTCTCATGGCCAGTGCAGTGAGAAAGTGTTATCCTGACCATCCAATCCCTGGCTGTGGTCAGGAGCCTATAAATCCTGGGAGGAAAAATAAACTCTCTCTTCCTTTCACCACACCTTGACCTGTGTCCGTGTGATCTATTCATCTTCAGCAGCAACACATTATTAGCACTGGAAACAGTGCCAAAAGAAGAGAGAAATAAATACTATTTTTCACTACATTTTTTGACACTGACTGCTCATCTAGAGCAATTAAAAAAGACAGAAAGTAGAGAGGATAAGCAATTAGGCCATAGCTTTCAAGGATTGTAAAGAAAGCACTGGTAATCTACTGATACAATCTGGATTGCTATTAGAGAGCTGGATTTGTTGCTTATCTTAGGTAACGTGAGGGAGGAGCACTCTTCTTTGTTCCCAGAGTACTCCTCACATCCTTAACCTTGTTTCTTCTGAAAAGGCTTATTCTAGAAGCACATTACTGCTCAGCAGCCTCTTGCAACAGAGGGCTCAGACATATTTAAGACATTTTGCGAATGCAATCTTACTTGTACTCTATTATTCCCAATTTTTACTATTTTTCATTCATGAAAAAGCAGTATATTGCCATGATTATGGAGTCAGATCTAACATCAACTATCCCTGACAGAAGACCAACTGATGCCAAATATATTATCCACTTCCTTTTCAACTTGATTATCATACCTTCCCTGAAAAATTCCTTCCCAAGAAAGCCAAAACTATTCTGCTAATCTCCTCCAACAACTATACCAGTGAAACACAAGAATGTAAAGAACTTTCCTCATGCATACCATTTATTTGCGGGGGAGTTAAGTATTCTCATTGACTTTTTATTTATGAAGTTGCTATCATCATAATCAATATTTCACAAATGCAAAAATCATCACTTCAGATTGGTATTTTTTTTAGTAAGTCAATGCATTGCACTGGGACTCAAAAGGATTTTCAGGCAGAGAAGATTGGAGCTGTAGGCTCAGCAACAGACCATACTGTGAGAATGTGAGGAGAGGATCTGTTTGTCTTTGGGATGATCCCTGGGAGAAGTAAATTTAATGAATGGGGAAGAGGCTGACCCTCAGATATTGCAGTGTTTTCAGATGGCTTCTAAAAACCTTTGACACCTTCACTACAGGATTACATAGGGAATGGGACAAATAAAGTGGTTAAAGGTCCAGCAAGGAACTTAAATCTTTGAATCAGGGTATCATCTTGAGGTCTAAAGAAAATCTGAGAGTTATAATACCATGGAAAAGTAGGAGAAATATACAATTATTTTTTCAACAGTCAATCCAGTGGGGTTTATCCCTAACAAGAAATAGATACATGTCCTGATAAGTCCACCAATCTTGATTTCTTCAAACACAAAGATACCTGTCTTTACTGTAAAGCCTCAACATGCTTCTCCCTCGCATCATGACAAAAGCTGGGACCAGCGCTGCATTTTTTGTAAGCAGGTTTAGCTGCTGTTTCTATCCTTCTGGAAAGTAGTTGTTTCTACAGCAAGCTGAATTAAATTCCTTAAGAACCTCTACAAAATCAGTCAGGAACCCTCTTGTTCCACCAAGGGCTGTTTTAATCCGGCACGTGTTATCGTTTCCCTCGCCCCCACCAGAGTACACTTATCTAACCTGAAAATCACAGTAACAAATTATACATTTGTTGCTTCATAAAGCTACTGGGATACTGCATGCAAGTCTCCTAAAAATCAAGTCAGTTCCAGAAAGCATAAGCAATACTTCACAACTGTGTTCTGAAGTCTGAGGATAGGACACTTGTACAAAAAAAAACCCAAAACAAACCAGGCCCAGATGAAAGACATACCCAAGAGGTGATAAAAATTGACAAAATCACCTTGTGAACAGACATTAAGAATATGATGAATTATGTTCACTGAGCTTTTATGAACTTTTGTAAACACACTGTAACACTGACTGTGATATGCTGACTGTCTGCATGGTTATTTTCACCATGGTAAATGGTTAATTGTAGGACAAATGATAGCTGTAAACAGTAAAAGACTTTTTTAGCAGGTTATCAACTAAGAGGGATAATACTGAGATAGGAGATAACATTCAATGTTTTAGTTAAACAGCTACTTTAATTAATATAGCTAAAACTGGAGAAGTCTTGAAAACTTAATTAAAATATAAGTAAATGCAAGACAGTACAAGGAATTTCAAATCCATCCTAACTTTTTAAAAGTTTCTTTAAAGCTCACCAACATGATACTTTTACAGGGAAGGTGTTAAATATAAACTCACTGGCAACACAGGGTGAGAGGAAGAAGCAGCTGACATATCCTTACTGGATATGTGTAGAAAAACTCATGTTCAGCAAGAAGAGTTTAACATATTTGCTTTACTGGAACAAGAGGGGTAGCAGACGCTTCAGAAAGCTTTTACTGTTTATTATCTAATACCAACTGTACCCAACTGGAAAATTCCTTTACTATAGAATTCAAGGAAGTAGCTTCAGGGATAAATTTTTGTAGTGAGAGAAGTGATCTTATGTAGGCTTCCCTTCCACCGTATCTACAGTATTTATTTCCCATCACAAAAGCACCAGACCAACCCAAACCTAAATCAAGGGCACAGAAACTCACTCAGCATGTAACTGACAGTTCTGATGATGTTATTCCCATCAGAACATGACAAAGCATAACAGTAGAAGCTCTTTGTTCCCGTTTTAACAACCAATGGGAGAGCACACTTCTTAGCTCTGAACACAAGAATTTACTATTCTTTATCTTTCTTCTTAGAGAATTGTCTTATATGTATTCCAGATGATATTTTTTTATGCATTTTTACCTCGGGGCCTATTATTTTTGGTAGTTTTTCATACCCACAAGAAATTTAATCCAAAACTAAAAAGTTATTGTATAACCTGCAGGTTACTCTACAACTCATTCTTGACATTCCTCCAACTCTCCACTCCTCCCTCTTCCTCTACCTTTTCTTTGGCATAGAGGGAGCAGTTAAAAGAAGAGCAATTAAGGGTGGAATCTACCTGCAAAGCAAAGAAAGAGCCACAAGAGAAAGAATACTAAAAGCTGAAGAACAGACTACGGGTGAAAAGTAAGCTACACCAAGATCTATTTCAGTCACTCTTCTTGTTTCAAACAACATACATGCAAGACCTCAGTACAAGTGAAGGTTTTATTACAAAAATATTGGATATGGCTTCCAAAAGAATTCTGACACTGACAGAAAATGTACCTGGGAACTATGTACTTGGGAACATATGTGCTGTGCTCTGAAAATACCACGGAGATCACTAGTTGATTAGTATTTTAGAGCTCAAGAAAATAAACTTCCCCCTGCAGTCACAGAACTTTTAATGGTTTTGGACAAACACCGCAACACAGATTCAGGATGCTCTATGTCCAATACAGTTCTTTTCATCAAAATTCTACATGGATGTATTCTGTAATTTAATTCTTTAGCATAACAAGTTACTGGAAACATTGGTGCTTCTGTAAAAATAAATAAATAAATAAAAATTAACAAGGACTAAACATACTGCACTTGCCCATGTCCTCCGTTATTTCTCCAAGATATCTTCACACCACACATACAAAATTCCACAGAATCCAAACAACTATTTATATCTGTTGTTGGTGCCATTACACAGTAGACCTATTCTCTGTATTTCCATCAGTAAAAGACATTGACTATTTACCCCAAATAAATCATCAACAGAAATCACATACTAAATTGTATCAGAAATTTGGTATTTGTGCAGCTAATACACACATCCTCAGCTCTTGCTCCAGACCCTCTGCTGTCCTTTTTCATGGCACTGCAACTAGAGTAAGTAGTGTAGCCCAGCACAGGCAGAATTGTTGTGTGGGTGCTAAGGACTCAAAATCCCCCACTATCTGCAGCTAAAGGTGCTTCACTTAGTCTGGATCTAACCTGGTGCTGCAGACCTGAGGCCTATTAGTCACTGTCATGTTCCTGAAATACAGCTTCTATCCTCAGTTCAGCCAGAGGATTCCTGTGCAGTCTAACAAAGCTTAGCCAGTAAGGCAAGTACAGGAAATTCACAAGCACGCACCCCCAAGTAAAGCTAAAGCAGAGCTACTCAGAGTTCAGAGATGAAGACCAGAGATAAGTAACTCCTCCAAAGCATTTGCAGAAGCACTCCTCAGTACAGCTGCTTCTCCAGAGTTGCTCTGCTGCGTCACACTACTCACTAAGCACATGAAGGTCTCTTGTGCTGGAGAAACACATCCCCAGTCCCAGCCCAGACTGCTCTGCATTGGCACACGTCACCGTGGTGCCCAAGTGCTGCTGGCATGGCACAGCACAGCCATGGGTCCCCACATGGCCCCTGTGGGACCACTGCTTGCCTGTGTGCCCCAGTCCCACAGGCAGGAGCAGAGCAGGGCTCCTGGAGGAGACAGGACATCCACAGTTCCCTGATGTTTGAAGCAGGCATACATTTTAAACTGCTTTATAAATGAGACACATCTAAACAACTTTATTCCAGCTGTGTCTCAAACTTGGCTTCTAAATTGAAATAAGTTTTCAAAACTATTAATTCATAAAAAAGTGAGGCAGGTAAATGGTAGTACTTCAAATGCATACGTTAACTATTCACACAGCATAATAATTTAAAAAATAAAAACCAAAAGTCACAAAGGCAGGTACTTCAGTCAATACTTGAATTTTCAAATGACATAACTGGCATTAGGCAATATTTACCTGCTTCTTCTTTAATAAATGACAAATCTTCTTCTGGATATGGGACTGACGGTTGCAACACTGAGCAATCTTCAGAGTTCTCTTCAGTATTAGGTGGTATATTATAAATAAATCTCTTTGCAGTTTGGTTTTTCCTTCTTGCTTTTCCAGGTTCTTGAACGGATTGTCCCTGTGCACCCATGTCATTCCACACAAAAACTTTCCCCTCACCTTGAGATTCATTTTCAGCCATTTCAGGTGAGCTGTCCTGGACCCAACTGCAGTCATTCATTTGGTAGCTTTCCATTTGGCCCTCATCAATAGGGTAGGGATCATTCTCAGTTTTTATGCTACTTGCCAAATTGGTAAGGTTTCGTGTTGCCCAGAAGCTGGCAACTTTTTGATCCCTTGGAGATAAACCATCCCTGCTAACAGATCTTCTGTTGTAATCCACTACAACAGTCTCTGGAGCTTCCGATTTTATACTTATGTTTAAGGCATCTTTTATGAAGTTGCGGCAGGACTGGACAACCTCCGTCATCTGAAGGTAGCTGGCCACCGACATCACTTCAATGGCGTTTTGGCTCGTAAGCACGAGGTTACCAGAATATAAGAAGTCCAAGATGACAGAAAAACCTTGAACAGCAACAACGTCTAAATAGGTAACAGTGGTTTGGTTACGGCTTTCTTTGTTTGTAAAGCAATATAGAGTCTTAAAGAAGCGGCTGCCTGCAACCAGGATGTTCTTGTGAGCTCTGAAGACCCTCCCACTCACCACAATATTAACATCACAAAGAATGCCTTTCTTCCTCTGCTCGTTGAGCTCTTGCAGGAGCTGATAGCAGTAAGAGTTCTCATTTGGCCTGCTGTTAAAATCACAGTATCCTTCATTATTCAGTTCTGATGGTAACTCTGCCTCCTGCAATTAAAAAACCACACAAACATAATTAGCTCTTAATAAATGCTCTCCTTAGTTCTTCAGCATTACAATAAGGATATGAAAATAAACTAAAGAAGATAATTTTAATCAAACTATTTTCTGTTATTTATGTTCTTGGTCACAAAAGCAGACAGGAATATACAACTAACAAGATACTTCTGAAAACTAAAAATCATGCTCTCATTTTGCACCTTCCACCCCCAAGTTTGAAACAAACAGAGCTAGTAGATTTGCCTTGAGGGGACAGGAAGGGAAATTTCAGCCAAAAGTAAGGAAAAATATAGTTGAGTGTGAAGTACTTGTTATTCCTAACCCACATATATTGAGGATTCAGGAGCCTCTCTTTCCAAAGATTTAACTAGATGATTCCTACATAACCAATCCCTTGTTCTTCCCCAGAAATCTCCATTAAGCAATTAACCAGAATCCTGATAACTGATTCAACATTTTCTTCATGCTGAGATACGTCTGTAGGTCCCAATCTGTCTTGAATGTTTTAAAGAAAACATATTGTTAAAGTGGATACAACAGCAAACGTATTTCTTATACAGATTTACAAATTAAGCATTTACCCTTTGGTTTTTAACTGCAGTAGGTTTAGGATTAAACAGTGTATCACATGACAAGCAGACAAAATACCGGAGGAAAAAAACAAAACCAAAAAAACCCAACTTAAGCTTCCATTACAATACTTAACTCAGACTTTCTTGAAACAAGCCTCCCAAACTTTCCAGTGGCAACACTGGCACAATACTTATTACACACACACACAGCCTTTTTAAGATGTGACTCCAAAGATGGCTTCAAAATTTTGCTAAAACCTGATATTTTTAGGCAATCCAACACAATACATAATTAATTACTGAAGATTAGTTCAGATAGGGAGATGTCAAGAGATCTGAATTGGATTTGGAGAACATGGAAGACTTCTAACTCATGTTTAGATAAAGATGATTCAGAGATGCTACAAAGCAGCAGCTAGGAGAAAGCAGAAAACACAGACTAGCATATTTGAGACCATACTTATATGGGGTGACATATGCTGCCATCAAGAGCAGCAACAATGACAGTCTGTTTCATACTAGATCTCCTCCAAGAGTCTCTCTTCTTTCCTAGCAAACAAGGAAAGTTCAAAACTGGATAGCTCCAAGCCATACCATTATTTTCTTCTCTCATCTCTTAAAACACCTCACTGATCAGGGAGTTAGGGGTGGTGTTAAAGCTCACATGCCTCAACATAACAGGTCAAAATCAGTATTAAGAAGGTAATGTTTGCACTGTCATGAGCCTATAAACTATGCTGGGGCTAAAATACACGTTGCAGGAAAATATTACTCTTAATTTGGGACTATGGCAGAAACCAGCTACATATATTTAAAAAGTCACTTTCCACCCCACGGGCATTAGTGGATCAAATCAGTACTCATCTCAATTTATAATTCCAGTGTGGATCACTGGAATGACAACTGAGGCTGTAACTACATTTAAAATGGTGTTTTTACCTATAAGTAGCAAATAAGGCCCAGTATAACCAAAACAGAAACTGCATTTCAGCATGTCCTGCAGAGAAATTTCAACCTGCTGTCACATTTAAGTTGCTTCTGAATCTCTACCCTTCTAAGAAAAGCACTTCATTGAAGGGGAAGAAAAAAAAGCAACTAGGCTCTTATGTGAAAACAAGCAATAGATCTTTGCCCAACCTCATCTTAATATTTTCAGTGTACCTTCTGACACACCCCAAGTACTCCCTCAGATCAAGGCTGTCAAACAGTTTGCTCCAGATGTGGGACAGCTAAGGCTGTCACTCTAAGTTCTCAGCAGATTTTGGTTCTGGGCTAGCTTCCTGTCACTTCAGCAGTGGAGCACTGCACAGCTTCAAAACACCAATTACGCTGACACTGGATCAGATTAAGATGAAAATTATGGTACCCTAAAGTGCTGTCACGCTCGTCAATCATCAGTGACTTGCACCTCACACAGTAAATGTTAGGGAGATGCTATGATAGCTGCCAATTTCACTCTCTGAGAACACATTAAACACCACATAAAATTTAAAAAATAACCTGCAGCAGTTCTTTTGTTTTGACAAATGTCTGATTAAATAATGGAGATGAGAGTACATTTTAACTGAGCAAGTATAAGTACCCAATCAAGCTGGGACAAAAATAAATTTGTATTTACAATGTGAGGTTTTTGTTTCCTGAGAACAGGACAAGCCAGCATGGTGAGGAGGAGCTGCAGATCACAAATGTGCCACAAGACAAGACCGAAATCTTCATTATGATAAGACCAAACGGTTGAGTGGAAAAATGAGGTATTATGCAACCTGTGTCCAAGCAATAGGGGTGTGTGTTGGAGAAGGAGATCAATCAGTGTTACAGCTTTAATTACTACTATAGCTTTACAGAAGAGGGTGCATAAACATTTTTAAAACTAACTGCAGTACTAAAACCAACTGTTCTACTGCTGGTATTGTACAACAGTTAACCCTAGTGCCACAACTCAAATGAAGTCCTGACATCTGGACATTTATCAAGTCTATGAACACCAAGTATAACAAGGAGAACTGACATTTACTATGAGAAAAAATAATAAAACAATATTACCTCAAGAGATTTAGACATTGATACAGGAAAAAATACAACACAGTTCAACAGAAGGCAAGGTGCAGAAAATAATTACAGGAAAAAGTGTATTTGCAAACGTCTGTTATTTACATGACACATCATCATAAGGGTTCTGTTTTTCTAATGAGAAAAACAAACTAATCGTATTTGCTTAAATGTCAATTACATTTTCAGAATGCAGACCCCATATTCTCATCAACTAAGTTACTTCAACACCAAACCACCTCATCCTTTAATAAACACTAGTAAGATATAAAAGATGAAAATCAGCACAACTTCATTTCAATTTGTGGAATCTTCAATGTTCTAAGTCAAAAACTTCTCTCTGTGGGTGAGATTAAGTGCTGTAACAGAACAGAGACTGCTTAAGGAAACTAATATTATACTCAGTTTCAAACAGACTTTTCTGAATATACACAAAGACAAATTACTATTCTATATGTATAATTCATTAATTAAACTTGTCCAAAAGCTAACAGGAGCAGACACAGATGATCAAAAACTGCTACCAGAAGTTTAGTTTTCTTTCTCCTACTGTTCCATCAGCATACTCTGTCCCTGGGAGGAAGAACAGTGAGGGCAGGAAGAATTTAGAAAAACCCAAACCAATCTAACCACAGATTCCATCTCAGCTGCGTGTATATCAAAAGTAGTTATGCCACATTTTTTAATCCCTTCCCCCCTACCACATCTTGCTCTACAGCAGTTCCCTGTGGCCCTAAATTAATCTTACCCTGGTAAATGTATCTTTTAAAAAAGTAAGCTGTCAGTAGCTTCTTAACCACGTGCAGCTACAGAGGAAAATAATCTCAAAATATGGTCCCATCAGCTGCACATGATGCTCCACTGTTACTGTACACTCACAGCATCGCTCACAGACAACTCGGCAATTATTTCACTAATTACCTAATATCGAATTGAGTAGCTTGAAGTTTGATAAAAACTCTACATGAAAATACATTGATAGTCTTTACCCTGAGGCCTGACTTCCCCCTCAACTTCTTTGCTCTGCTAAAAGTAAGTCAAGAAGTTAACTTAGAACACTGTAATGTAACTAACATCTGAAGCATGACTTCCATTCATCACCGCTCACATAATGCAAACAATTCCAGTTCACATGGAAAAAATAACACATCAAAGGCCTTCCTCCTTTTGGAGAGCTTCTGCTTTAAACCAACATGCCTGTTAGACTGGAGAAAGCTTTTCTGGCAGTATTTCCAAAGCTTAGCTCTAAATTATGGCCAGAAAGAAAATGCTTTAAGAAGATGATTTGAAGGGAGGAACCCCCAGCAGCCAATAAATCTGCATCTTATGGACCCAAATTCATCAAAGAATTAAAATATTTTGCCGTGATTTCCCAGCAAACATCCACTTCTTAAGATTCTTGCCACACAATAGTCTGTTCAGTAAAAAAAACGAAGGTAGTTTCAAGGTGATGATAGATTTCCTTACTCTTTAATGTGGATAAAAATTATTTTAAAATCTAGAATCAAAAAAGATTCAAGAATTTGGTCTTAGAAAGAAGCATCGGCTGACAGCTCAATACCCTTGAATTACAGCAGCTGCAACCACTTGTGATGTATTTTGGCATTCCAAATTAAATGTATCCCAAAAATAAACTGAAATCATCACTTATTTCTTCACGAGTGTTATATCCAACAGACCTATAGAAATTTCTACTGCTTTACTGTCTTAACACCTACAATTTCCTTTCTGTGCTTGAGTGGTGGCACTATGCCATATGTTTATTAGCAGCTGCTAAACATGCCCTGCAGTTGAGGCTTGTCAAGTCCATAATACATGTGTGTTGTCTCTAACACAAAGGCTGAAAGATCTCTCCCAAGTTTCATTAAATCTAAACGGCTTTGCTGCCTCATTATGTATGTTGGAAATACGGTCAGGGTACAAATTACCTACTTTTGTTCCAAGTATCTGGTATCACGGCATTTAGAAAAAAAATGGGGCTACTGTTTTCGTATTAATTTAAACATATGTATCAAAAGAAATTCAAGTGCCATTAAGAGTATGAAAGGATACGGAAATTAAACATAGAAGGGAAAGAAAGCAGAGATTCTTAATCAGGTTTTTGATAAAGCAACTGTAACGTGAAAGTGCACCACAAAGAAAACTACACTGACTCCTGAAAAACTGCAATTCCTTCCCTCATGAGAAGCTTTTAACAGAAATGTAATTGCAGAAGGATGCACAAAACACTGTTTTCCACTCGAAAAAAACCAATCTCTTTACAGCTACCTTTGTCCCAACCTTATCTTCAGTACAGTGGAGAAGAATCACTGACTCATCTATCCTACTGTTTCATTTATTATCATAGTTACTACAAATATTTTTTCTTAAACTATCAGTGGTATAAAAGCAGAGATTCATTTTTACAAATATTCCCATGACAATGAAAGGTCTTCAAATAAACACTTACAATCTTCAAATACATACTTACACTAACTTGTAGGCTACTGTGATAACAAGCCAAAATTCTGTCCTCCCTTCTCATATTTAAGTTTTATAGACAGGGTATTTAACAGACTCAGGGTAAGAGGACAGAAAGAAAAGAATAGTTAACTGAGTAGGGAAAAAAATGCATGGAATTGCTTTTATTTAAATACAGCAAAACCAGAGTGAGAGAAGCTTCCAAGTGTGGAAGGGATTAGCAGCATCCACTAACACAGGAGGCAACACAGTGACAGAACCTACTTCTACAGACTAATCATTCACAACTCAAAGCTAGAAACTAGGCAACAAGACAGAAAGGAAGATACGGCAATAGCATTATGCAAAACTGGAACACTTTCAAAGATATGAAGAAGTGAAAGAAACTAAGAATGAAAGTTTCTTAATTAGAAACAACTAATTGAAAGCAAGTTTGGCTAAAACACTCCAGAGTGAACAGCAAACCCCAGAAGACTGAAGAAAACTAGTAAGATGACCTACTACCACAAAACATCTGTAATATTTATCTCCTGTAAAATTTATCTGCTATAAAACTGCACTCACTGAAAAGGTAGTATTAATCATCTTGAAGGTGAGTGCAGCATTTGTAAATCCAAAAAAATTATTATGGCTAACTGGTATTTATGCACCATAAGGTTTCCCTTGCAGTCCTGCAGCAGCTTCACATAAAACTTGCATACATTTTCCAAGTAGTTCTAAGAAAACTACTGTTCACTTAGTACGTTTTATAAGTCATCCTGTAATCCTCATATCCTGCCCTAACACTTGACTAGCAGCTCTTGTCCAAGGTACCCTCAGCTCCTTAGAGCGCACAAGCAATAACCTCAGTCTAACTACCGCATTATATTTCAGATTCCAAATAAAGCTACCCAACCAAGGTGGGTGTTTTAATTAAAACTGAATTCTAAATGGATAAAAACGGAGTGACTAATCAATTTATTCCGGCTAAGAGCCTAACAATTCAAGGACTAGCCTACCCTGAAGCAACACTAGCTAATGCCCGCAGGCGAGTTTAACGCCGGCGAAGCGATCGAGCGAACTTTAGCAGCACAGGCATGCCTAGGAGAAAAGGCTGCAGAAGGCTGCGGATTCAACAAGAGTATTCTTTAGGGGCTTTTCATCCACATATGTTCTAGAGCAAACTCTGCCTCATTCGTGAAAGCAGCCAAGACACACAGTGATTTGAAGTTCAGCGGGGAACGTGGAGAGTTTCACTACTCCTACAGCGTTAGAGGAGCGCTGGCATAGTAACACGGCTTTCAGGAAACCACATGTTTATCTCAAACATACACCAAGCGATTGCATACTTCTTGCTCAGCAACTCAATCCAAAGCAACGCAATCGGGAAAAAAAAAAGATTTCAGCGCGAAGAACTTAAATACACGGAGTTATCCGATTAGCGCACCGGGGCTACACCGCTAAGCACGGCACAGCGATTCCAATTTCACGCCGCCGCGTCCCCATTTCACAAGCGGTCGCTGGCCGGACACTGCCCTCCCTCCGCCTGTACCGCAGGAGGAAGTTGTAACGAGCGTATTTAAATCAGTGCTGTGACACTGGCACTCGTACGGAACTTTTTTCCCACATCGCCGGTTTATCTTCACGAGATAAACAGATGAACTAATGAAAGCGGCACCCGCCAGCGCCGGACGGATAACGGGAACGGAGTACAGACACAAACAACAGCTCGTGCTGCGTTTGTGTGCCTGCTAATATCCAGCGGGAGAGCCACCCCAAATCCCAGAGGGGGCTCGGCTCCCGCTCCGGACGCGGCGAGCGGAGAGCAGCGCGGCGTGTCCAGCCCGCCGGGCAACAACAACCACGAGCAGCCATTTAAAGAAGTTCATACCGTGGGCACAGGAAAACCTCACCTATGCGAAAGGGGAGGCCGGGATTGCCCCTCCCTCCCTCCCTCCCTCGCCGCCGCCGCCGCCCCCTCCCCGTCCCGCGCCGTACCTGCTCGGCGCTGCCGGGCTCGTTGAGGCGATGCTCGGCGGAGAGGTGGTGCCGCAGGAGCAGGGTGCGCTTGTAGTTGCGGGTGCCCTTGCAGAGCTCATCGTGCCCCCCGGGCAGGGGCGCGCCGGACATGATCAGCTCGGGGGGCGCAGCAGCGGCGGCGGCCGCGGTGCACCAGGCGCAGGACATAAGGCCGGTCTCCTGGCAGTAGTAGAGCCACGGGAACTCCTTGAGCCAGGAGCCCTGGAAGGAGATGTGCAGCTTCTGCAGCAGGGACTTGGGCCTGGCCAGCGGGAAGTGCCGGATGCTCTCCCCCTCGCCGCTGCCCTCCGCCTCATCCCCGCCATCGCCCCCCGACCGCCGGCTGCTGCTGCAGCTGCCGCCCTCGGCGCCGCTGCCGTCGCCCAGGCTGCCCCCTTCGCCGTCCTCCTCGTCGTCGCTGCTGTCACTCAGCGAACCCCCGTCCTGGACCAGTTCCTTGCCCTCCAGCAGCCCCTCCGTCTCCAGTCCCTCCGTGCCCTCCAGCTCCATCTCCTCGTCCGCCCCCCGCCCATTGAAGTGCTTCCGCGGCCAGGCCGCGGCCTCGCAGCCATTGTTGGCGGCGGGGTGGGCGGCCAGGAGCCCCCCGCCGCCGCGGAAGGCCAGAGTCCGGCGGTTCCTCTCAGCGAACATGGGGCCGGAGGCGGCGGGGGGCGACGCCGCGTCCTGGGGCAGCAGCAGCTCCTTCTCCTCGGTGGCGGTGGCCTCCAGCTCTTCGGCCTCCAGCCCCTCCAGCTCCGCCTCCTCGTCCGCCCCGCGCCCGTTCAGCGCCTCGGGGTCTTGCCGCTCCCAGGCCTCGGTCCCCGCCGCCGAGGCGGCCGCCGCGGGGGTGACAAGGCCGCCGCCGCGGAACGCGAGCGTCCGCCGGTTTATCTCCGCGAACATGGCGGGCGCGCCCCGCGCCCCCCGCCCGGCCGAGCGCTCCGTCCGCCGCGGGAACGGGGCGGGGGAAGGAGGCGCCCGGCTGCCGTGCGGGGGCGGCGGCCGAGAGAAGCGAAGTCCGGCCGCTCGCTCCCCGCTCCCCCGGGTCCGGCCTGGATCGCGGCGGGCGCGGGGCTGCCCACAATGGATCCCGCTCGATCGCTCGGCGGCGGCGGCGCTTCCGTCCCGACAGGCCCCGGATCGGGTCGGGTGGCAAATGAACAACGGGCTGCCCACAATGCACCGCGGCCGCCGCCCGCCGCCGCCGCAGGGGAGGGGAGGGGGGGCGCGAGCGGGGGGCGGGCAGGAGGGAGGGGGGGCCTGCGGGGGGCGGGCGCGCGCTGCGGCCGCGCCGCGTCACGCGCCGCCCGCCCCGCCCCGCCCAGTGTGGGGGGGGGGGGGGGGGGGACACCGGGGTCGACCCCCTCCGTCCCTCCTTTCCTTCCCCCCGCATCTGCCCGCGCCGAGGGGGCCGCAGCCCGCCCCCTCCGCTGCCGGAAGCAGGGAGGGAATGGGGACACCGCGGGTCCCGAGGGGCGAGTGGCGGCGGCCGCGGAGCAGCGGCCGAGCCTCGCCGGGGCCCGGGAGCGGCGGTACCGTTATAGGCGCGCGGGGCGGCGCGAGCGGCTCCCGCACGTGCCGGCGGGGCGGGTCCCTCTGCCGGGCGCGAGGCGCGAGGCGGCGCGCGCGGTAACGCCGCGGGGCGGGAGCGCTGAGGGCAGGTGCACCATGGAACCATGGAATGGGAAAAGCTGGGAGACACCGCAGTCTGGGCCAAAATGCAAGCGGGGTCAGCCTAGAGCGCACTGCTCAGGATTGCTTCCAGACGGTTCCTGGATAAGCGGGACACTCCACGATATCTCTGGGCAACCTGTTCACTTGCTCACTTCCCCCCCACACCCAGTGTGCGGGGAAACAGAAAAGGAAAAGCAAGGAAACTCGTAGGTAAATGTACGGCTCAGTATGTGAAAAAATGAGAGAGAAGGAAACCAGAAGAAGTGCTCAGGCAGTCACTGTCCACTCCCCAGGGGTATGCCAGTTCCCAGGAAAAAGATGGTTAATTTCCCTCTCTGCCCGGGAGCACCATGTTACACAGCTGTCCTTGGTTTAGTGGTGTCACCTGCCCCTCCATTTGGCACCCCCAGTGTTCACTGGGGCAACAGAGTAAGAAACAGAAAAGGCCTCGGTGCCGATGCTGTTCAGCAATGACAGCCCACCCAGCCGCTGTAAAGAACATTGAGTCAGATCAAGTACTATAGGTCACAAAATATCTTCGAGAGGGAGAGTGGTAAGGTCTTCCACCTGAAGAGACATGGTGTTGTCAGTGTCATGTAATGCTCATACATATATTCAGCAGTAAAAAACCACAGCCCCCTGTGTCTTGGCCTGGAAATAGGCAGGGGTCTGGGACAGCTGGCCTTAAGCTTTTGAGAAGACTTTACAAGAATACTATAAACATTTTATAATCCAGGATGATTTCCTCCTTCCAAATAATTACTTGGGAAAATGAGATGTTTGGTAGAAAATTAATTTATATTCTGGGAAAATACTTCTAAAATTCTCGGGGGAGAGGAGAGGAGAGTCAGTCGTGGAGAAACAGAGAAACTGTAAAAGGCAGTATCAGATTTCTGGGAGAGGAGCAAAAATTATCTAAATCTAAGAAAAGACGTAGATGAATGGTGGGAGTAAAAGGATTTTTAAATTTGCCGTGCCTCGCTGGAGCACAGGGTGGAGGTAATGATTCAGGTCTGGGTCCACTGAACCAAAGGGCTCCCATGATACAGCTTCCATACAATAAAAAACAGACCTGTACTTCATAAAGTTTTAGGTTTTGTGATGTATCCATAATTTTGCTGTGGTAATTGATTCTCACCTGTTGGCATGTCAGCTAACTCAGCCTTATTTCTTATCCATTTTATATTGTTCTTAAAGAAATATTTTGTGGTGTAGATTCTTAATCTTGATATGTTTAAATTAGTGCAGATGGCAGTGAGCGTATGCAGAGTTTGGAGGAATAATGCCTGCTGGATTCACATTTACAGAGCAGGTTGTTTGTGATCTCTGGGAACATTAAGTGCACCCTGAAATGATCTGTTAAAAACCTATTCTGTGGGCATCCAGGAATGAGCTGCCTAACACATAGGAGGAATGGTAGGATTACCAGATGCTGTAGGGCATCTGTTCTGAAGTGCAAGTAGGTGTTACTTGATTGCAACAGGTAATCTCGAGTGGTAACAAATCGATACAGAATCATAAAATGATTTAGATTGGAGGAAGCCTCTGGAGTTCAAAGCAGGGCCAAGCTTACAGTAAGTTTCTCAGTTTGCAATAGCTCCTCCCAAATGGTCTCATCATGCCTTTGTTGTCAGCTCACTATGAGGGATTCCACCACTGAGCAGTGCTCTCAGAAAAGGGAACATAAGTGAATCATTGTTGCTAATTTAATTGTTCTATAATGGCTCTGCTACGCTGGAATCAAAATTGCATTGGTCTATTTATTAATTGAATTTCACGGAGTGTCTTCACAGACACAGGTTTCCCTAGGTAATCTTAACTTTTGCATGATGGTTTTTGTTGCTGAGTAATTTGCAAAAAATTGCAAACCACTTGATCTTCCCAGCAGAAGCATTTTCAGACTGCTTTGTTGCAAATGCAGTTTTCTATTGTGTTCATAGCAGGACAAAATATTTCCAAAAGCATCCTGAGATGCTGCGGCAAAATGCATTTATTTTGTAACAACATTGTAGTTTCTTTTTCAACTTTCCCCCTGACAAACCCACATGCTACTAAGGCTCATAATTAAAAAATAGCCATTGATGTACATGTGCAGGTAATTTTTTAACATACCTTTTTCACCCACAGTCTCTTGATAGTCAGTAGTGTTTACTGCCAAAGTTCATTCATTTGGACAACAGCCAGGATATCTTTGCTTTTATGCTCTTTGATGGGGCAGTGTAGGTAAGAAATCTTTAGAGGTTAACTTTCCTAGTACTGGAGATAGAAAATTCAGTTTTATTCAGTCTGAAATCTAGTTCTCCAGACACAACAAGGAGCTTCCTTAGCTTATGTCTCTGATAGTCCTTTGGTTCTTTCTGCTTCTTTCTCTAGTTACAGAAAGATGTAGAAATCTTCCACTGTTCAGTTGGGAAGAAACATAAACTGATTCAGCTTCCTGCAAATGAAAAGCCAGTGCCTTACACAAGACAACAGAATTAATAATTGATACGTCAATGCTACATACACTATTGCAGTGTGGCATTTTGCTCCAAATCTAGAAAAATCCAAATAGCTATGCAACTGGCAGTCACTGGTAGTACTTTGTGCAGGGGACATCATCCAGGAAGGCATTCCTTGTTAATTATTTTTGTTTTGTCCAATATTTAAAAATAAATGGTCATAATGCTGTGAAAAGGGAGTGAGCATCACATAAATCCTGTTCATCATTCCAGCTGTATATACATCTGGGTAGAATGGTTTACAAAACTCCTTTGTGGATGAATGTAATCACTTCTGTTTCATAATGTATTTCATATTCATAACACTACTTAAAGCTCACTCTACCAAAACTTTTAAATGTGTGTTTGTATATACTGCCGAATTAGGTTTTCAGCGAACAAACTGCAAGCTCCCACACAAAAGCGTAGGATATTCTGCTTTTAGATGATAAAACCTGTTGTACAAGACACTGAGGATTAAATTCTCATACTTGCATGATTGATGCCAGTGTGTTGTCCGTAGAATGGTTTTGTTGGAAGGGACCTTAAGCATCACATAATTCCAAGCCCCCCACCATGGCCAGTGACTTCATTATACACATTCAGTGTCTCCTTTTGTTGCACCTGAGGAGAGTATTTAAAGTCTGATCTCTTACAGAAGAAACAGATCATGCCATGAGAAACATCATGCCATTCCAATGTGTACCAATCATAAGCATTTTCAACAAAAAATGCACTGATACTAATAGCATGTTATAACTGGAATGATTTGTGTCCTGCAGTTCCTGCTGTGACCTAAGAAACACCTTCATGATGAGGCTGACACTTCCAAGACAGCTTCTGAAACTGCTGGATTGTTCTCCTATTCCTAGAGTACATCTCTGCATTGGGTATTCAGTAAGGAAGATTCAAGATTTCTTTTAAAGAACTTTCAAGGCTCATTAACATGGTTTTTTGTGTTATGAAATCTATATTCCTGGGCATGTAAAAGTTTCAGTTCAAATACTCCTGTATAATGAGGGACTTTGGTAGCTGGAAGTTGACTGATAGGAGAGAAGGCACCCTTGTCTCTCAAGCAAAAGCATTTCTCTGCTGTGGGGATCACACAGGAAAGTGAATGTATTGGAATTGGAGCCTTATTACCAGGGCAGGAACAAGTGCACGTTTTTCCTGATACCATAGAAGTGGAAAACTAGATCATAGCAGAAAATAAATAGTATAAGCTGTCACTTTGTAGTTTGAACTCTGCTACTCCACAGCACAAGTCCCAGGAAGAGAATGCAATGATCGAAGCTAATGAGGAAGAACTCGGAAACCTTGATGCCATTCTTAGTCTGCAGCTCTGCCTGTGCTGTGTGCTCAGGTGTCACTGAAGTACACATACCAAAGTAGTGGCATGTGTTCAGCTGCCTAGGGAGCCTTGAGTGCCTTGGGAAGACTTGTGTGCTGGAATTTCATTGTTGTCCAGCCTGGCATGGGCATATCTGGTCATTTCACAATCCTTGTTTCCAGATTACAGTTGGAGAAGACTTTAAAGTGTAATTCCTATTAGTAGAAACTCTCACATTGGTTGTGTCAGCACAATGTTTGGACTAAATTGGCAGCTGTTTCTGAGATAAATTGAACTCAAATTGAGCTTGTGCAATAATTCTTCTTGGAATTACCTTGTAAGTGATATTTGGAAAAGTAAATCACAATCTTTTCAGGTCAATTACTTAATTTTGCACAATCACACACTGTGACCTTAGGTTAGGAATGAAAGCTAACTATCCATTGTCTGATACCTGTTCCCTTGCATGCTCTTAGTACACAACAAATATGGGATAATGTGCCTTAATTTAGTCCACAGTGGAAGAATTTTCAGTGTAATTGCATTAACTCTGTATTTCCTGAAGAATAAAATATACATGTGGACAGGTCTTGTGTGTGTAAAATCTATAACTTGTGCTTACTTATAAATCTCTGGACAACAGTGTGTACCAGATGTAACTGTTCCACTTGAAGGTTTTGCCAGTTTGTACCTCCGTGTTTCCCCTCCCATGCTGCCATTACTGCTGCCATAGCTCAGCTGGTAAAAAGAGTTGTTTAGGAGCACTTCCATTTGCTTCAGGCAAAGCGAGCAGGTTGGTTTAAACCCTCTTTGTTGACTAATCCATCTGACTTGTTGGAAGCACACGAGGGAGTGCTCTCTTAATTCCTTCTGCCAACAGAGCTGTGGGGGTGGAAACTCGGCAGAGGAGTGGTAAGGAACAACTGGAGGAATGATAATGTCACAGAGCAGCCGCAGCCGGCACACCTGTCTGCAAGCTGAGTGCCAGCACATGACTTCTGTCTGCTCCATGGGTATTGTAGCTCTTCCAAACAGGTCTGTGCCTTTCCTGTTACACATTCTTGGCTTAAATCTCTTTCATGCTAAGTACTTTTATACAGCTCCAGCAGTACAAAACAATTTGAAAGCATCCAAAAGTGTTAAAGCCTCCTTATTCAACAAACTATGTCAGAAGGTCTAATGGATGAATATCAATGATTAGTCTTGCAAAATTAAATGCATCATTTCCTTATCCTGAACTTGAGCTGTTCCTGTCAAGGATGCCAGATGCACAGACAGCACCTGGATGCAGGGTGGCAGTGCTGTCCCTCAGCCGAGGGACAGTCTGTTCTGGGGCTGTGTCACACTGATTTTACACTACTGGTGTAAGTTCACATTGTGAAGTGGAGTGAAGGGGCCCAGACTTCATTCCCAGTTTGTTCATGTTCTCATGGCCATGTGAATGACCTCCTGTTACTCTCAACCTAGAGGGGTCCAGTTGCCAACAGGCCTCTGAGAGGAGTTTTGTCTCCCTGGCTGTGAACAGCTGTTCTTGCCATCCTCTTTCCAGGTGTGCTCTTCCTGTTGCAGAGCCTTCTCCTCTAGCTGCATCATCAGCTTGCATAGTACCTGAAAGGCACATGGGATGCATAGTGGTTTCCCTTCTTTCAAGGATCCTCCACACTGTCTTTTCCTAATCTCTTTAGATTCCATTTTCTTTTATTTTCATGTTGGAGTTTCTAAACAACCTTATGAAGAGATTGGGCTTTATCTACCACTGTTGTTGTTATGACTACTAACTATCTCTTCTGCTTAGTCTGATCTTAATGTTGTAGCTTCACATAACTGCGTTTTGTTGTTTCTTTTTTTTCCCATATTTTTGTTCTACACAAGGGCAGCCCTGCTATTGTTTCAGTCAGTCATCTGCAACCTAAATGAAATTTTTTCCAGCGAAATACTTGAACATGTGTTTGCCTCTAGATAGGTGTATTTTCATGTGCTTCCGTGAAGACAGAACATAGAATTTTGCTGAAAAGAATTAATATTTTTCTGAAATAGAACTGAAAGACCTGATTGGAAGAATAGGAGGTTGAAATCTGCTCACTCATTGTGGCCAACTGCTCAGATGATGAAGGGATTGCTTTTTTATTATTATTCCTATAGCTACAGCTATGACCAGTTTAGTCTTCACAAATGCAAGGCATTTCCACTTAGCTTTAACCTCTTTTAAAGTAATTTACCATGTTTAAGATTTGTTATTCTTTCTTATTCACAGATTTCTGATCCTTTTGTCTGCCTGGGTTAGGTGTCTCTTCTGAATGATGGTCAGTTCTGAAAGCATCTGCTCTTCCACCTTTGTCTGACTGGGAAAATAGTACATTTTTGTTCTTCTACGTCTTTTGTTTTTTTGGTGGGCCTCCATAGTACTCCTGTATTTTTCAGTCTGCAGCTTGGATGGATGTGTTTTATCAGGCAGTGAATGAGCTGTCAAAGATACTCTCTAATCAGGAAGGGAATGAAATCCTTCTGGGTACTTGAACAACTGCATTTTCCCTGTGACTTTGATCAGTGCCCCTTCAGTCAGGTTACAGCCTCCCCCTAACACTCTGATTGCTGACTTTGGGTAATCCAATGTATCCCTCTCTTTTTATCCAACCATCCAATTTTTTTTTTTTTTTCCTGGATAATCTTACACATTTTTCCTACTTCTAAATCTGTTAGTGGGCCAATGGTACTCTCCATCTTAAGTGACCAAAGTTCACAGAAGGCATAAATCTCCATTCAGCCTGCCTCATATTAATTACTGGGCAGTTATTAACAGTTATCATGGGCTGCAAATCTCAGCTGGGTGGAGTTAGTCCACACAGTGTTGAATGGTATAGTGGTATAGGAGTGAATTTGAAAATTCTGCTTATTAAAATGTCCTTGTAGGACAATGTTTGTGGATTCCTTTCTTGGGAGGAGATAAAGAAACTACACAAGCCAATTAATTGTTGGCACACTTCGCTAATCCTGCAATTCTATACAGCATCCATAATTGTAACTGTATTTGCTGAAGGGAATTAAAATGATACTTTAGAATATTGTATGTAGAGTAGCTTTAATCACTCAGAAAATCAAATTTAAATTAAAATTCCTAAAACTGAGTGAAATCTGCCAGCAAAAAGGCTAATGCCAGGTCAGTAAGTAAATCCAGTCAGTAAGGAACACTCTCAAATGTTATTGCTGCCCAACACATTATAGATGTTGCAATTTCTGCTGTTGCCAATGCCAGACACAGTTGTGAAAATATTTTCCTCTGGCAGTCTGGCAGGCAATGCGCAGGCATGGCTACAGTGCCACTGCAACATAGCACAGGCAGGGACCAAAGGGAAAAGTGAAGAGAATCAACTTTGATGCAGGTTCCAGGAGAAGGAGGGGCAGCCCTGGGTGATGCCACCCTGCTTTGCTTTCTCTAAGGGTTTTCCTCAAGGTCATCACCTGCAGTGTCTCTGAGCTGGCCCAAAGCCCAGACAGCCAAACCCTCAGGAAGATGGGAGTGGGCTCAAGACCCTGACACTCCATTTTGTCCTTAGAAAAATCCCCTGCCAACTTCACCAGCTGTTCTCTGAGCTAATACTCCCTTTTTGTTTTTCCCAAAGTAAGCTAGTGCAAGCAAGGCAAGGACTCCACAGCAAAGCTGACTGCCTTTGCACTGCCCTCGTGCCGTCCTTCTCCCTGATGTACATTTTTCTAAAGCCAAACCATCAAAGCACTCAGCCTGCCAAAACATTTCTCTCCACACACAGTGCTACAAGGAGTTCCCACATTCAGTGTTGATGACCTTACACCTAATGTATGCATTCCCCTATCTGAATCAGAATCCCAGTAGGAATACCCTGTGATATCTTGGGCACTCCCTTTAAGGCCTGGGAAAATTTGCTGAAATACTGGTTGCTGTTCCCTCCACTATGGCATGGACCTAGAGTGTGTCTCAGAAGCATCAGCACCTCTGGTGCCACCCTGGAGTGTTCATGCTCAACATCCTTTTTATCCTCCTCTTTCTCCTCTTTGTGGTATGGATAAGCAGCTGTCCTAGTCTACTACATCTTAACAGCTTTATGTCCTGTGGGGAACATTGTGGCTAAATGGGCGTTCCAAAAGGCATCACTTGTTTTCACCAGGAACTCCTCCTCTCCCACATCCCCCCATTTTTATATTATTGCTAAAGTGTGAACTCTGATGCTTTGTGACAACCTGGTTTAGTTGGGAAAACTTCAGGTTTACCTCAGTATAACTACTAGGCTTTTCTGGAAGGGGTGAGTAAACTGGAAAATATTTAATTATTTTTGTATACCAGAGAATAGGTTAAGGTATAGTACTATTGAGATTAAATCAAAGTGGCTACTTCAAGAAAAGTCTTGCAGACACATCTGTGTATGTACTTTCAAAATTACAGTTAGCAGCTTTGTAATAATTTGATTTAATCTAGGGAGGCTACATTTTTCAAAACCAGGTGCTAATGTTAATGCACTTAGCACAGATCACCCAACCACATCAACACTCATATCAACAGTTCCATTGTGTTTTCAAAGACATGACGTAAAGGTATCAGCTCTTGAACCAGAAGTCTCTAGAGGACAGAAATTGTTCTCAAATAAATGATTTTTGAAGAATTTACATATCCACTGCAGTTTCCTTGGTTCAAATGCACACACCCACAGTCAGTTCAGTCTACAGTCTGGGAGCAATTCTGGGTTTTGTGCTGGTACCCTAGAAGCAACTCATGAGGCCAGTGATGTTTAATCATTCCTGGCCAGGAGATTCCTGTGCTGGCAGATCTATTCTGCTCTATTCTCAAATTTCTTACACCTCTTGGTTAGAGCACAGCTACATGCTATTTCTGCTGGGGATTCTTGGCACCAGGGAAATCCAAGTGGTATAGGAAGGTTGTAGCAACTCTCCACAACAGCAGCAGTTTTTAAAGCATGCTTGACAGTTATATGAGTGGGTTTTTTGCATTGGCTTACAAATACTGATCATAATTTGGGATCTCAAAGTTATTAGGGTACACAATCATTAGAGGACTGCTGTCTATAACGGTGGTCTCAAAAGGTTTTGATGGTGTACCCCTATCACCAAAAAAACTTTGAACATGCATTCCCAATATATTTGTAGTTTTATTTATAAATTATATATATATATATATATAATGTCATCATGATATATTATGTGCACTAGAAAACATAGACAAAATGAAAATTAGAGAAGGATGAGCTAAAGAAAAAATTCATTAATTTATTTATTAATGGCACAGAATGTGTTTTCTTGGTGGACCCCAGTGGGTCATTTTTCATACCCCTTTAGTCCACACACCTGGCTTTCAAAGCCAGACATCTAGAAGATAGGCTAAAACTCAAGATGAAAAAACACGACAAAAATTAAGAAAATAAATATTTACCCCTTGGCCTTAAAGTATCTCCTTAATGCAGGTGGTTAAAAACTTTCAAAAGCCTGGTCCAAGACTATGGAATTAATTCCCTCAGGAGCTAAGACAATTGTAAATGTCATCATCCAAATGTAAATAAGTTTCTTTAACCTGCCTTTATGACATAAATACATTGCAACATATACATTAAAGAGAAGCATCCAAATTATCAAAGCAAATCCTCCTACAAACGTCTCCCCTGGGGCAGAGGAAGAGAGAACAAAGGAGGTGTTGCTTAATGCACTACTGGAAAGCAATTGGGTGTTGCTGCAATGGGGTGAGAATGTGAATAGACTAGTGTGTGATAGAAAACCGAATCTGTTACTGTTTCTACTCAATTGAAAAACGGCACCAGTGTGAATTAAATGCTCATTTCAGGTCAACAGGCATTATATAGTCATTTTTTAATTGAGTACTACTTGTTTTGGATTTTTTTATTGTTTTCTTCCTTCCGCAGTGGCATCCTGACTGTAGCACCATGAGTTAATTACTATAAATCATTGACCCTAGCTGTGTCTGGCTGTAAAATAACCTAATTTCTTCAATTCACTTAAGAGGCTTTCTTGGGTAATATTTCAGTACAGCTGTATTGCTTTGTTGGCACAGCTCTAAATATAGATCAACCTTTAAATTGCTTCCTTCCAAAATTGGTTCAAAAAAGTGTTATGAGTTGTAAATTGAGTTAATATACAGGGCAGTGAATCTCAACCTTCCTGAGGTTACTGTCTTACCTAAGGGTGACATTTATTTCATCTTTGCTGTCTGGCTAACTCCCCTAGTTGCTGCATGAAGTGGGATGAAGCTGGAATCAAGAATTTCTCTGCTCCTGTGTCCTTTGCACAAGGGAAAGTACTAGAAAACACTGGTTGCATGCTCCCACCTAGTTTATTTACAAGTTATTCAGCCAGGATCTCTTTTCCAGATGCATGTAGGAAAGGAAAGAGACTAACTTCGTACTTCATCCAATGCTTTCCTGATTATGACAAGTTTTTGAAGTGATTAAGGCTGTGTCCTGGGGTGACTTTCTGATACTGGTATCCCCAATCGTCTGGTTTATGTTATATATTAAGTTCTGCACCTTTAAGACTGGCTTTGAGAGCAAGAGAGGGGGAAGAAGAAGCTCACAGTTTGTGTTAAAGAAAACATCACTCCCACACATCCCGCTCCTGGACTGTGGTGTCTGCAGCACGGACAGACAGCGGGACAGAGCTTCTCTCTGGTTTTTAGTTAGTTTTAGCTAGCTGAGGCACAGGAGTTCCTTGGACCTTTGTTTTTTTCCTTTTTTCTTGGATGTGTGCAAGCCTGCTCTGGACTGAACACCCAGCCAAACCCCGGGAGCTCACAAGCCTGTGGCCCACCGGGGCCTGGGCCTCGGCACTTTCCAGCGCTGGAGGGACTGATAAGAACCTGAGCAAGCCGAGCTACACCACATGAAAAGGACTTTTCTTCCTAAACTTGATCCCATCGAACAGCAAGAGGTTTTATTATTTAATATTATTCAATTTTCTGTTAAATAAACACCTTTTTCCACTTCTCTCCAAGGAATTTTTTTTTTTTTTCCCGGACCAGTTGGTGGGGAGGGGCATTTCCCTGGGGAAATCCCCATTTGGAGTTTTCCTCCCTAATTTTCCCTAAACTAGGACAGGTTGGCTAGAAACTTCTGTTCTACATTGGGAACTGTACTTTCTGGAAAAAATTGGAATTTTATAGGCAATTTTTTACTTCATCATGTTATCTCTATCATTACAGAAATGACATCTCTTACTGAAGCACAGGGTTTTCCCTCTGACTGCCCTGGCATGTATGCCATGAAAGATGTAGTTTGACCAGCTTGTTCTGCCAGCTGGAAAGAATGGGATAACTTTACTTGAAACAACAAACTCTTTCTAACTATGGAGCCAGACTGCAATGGAAAAGAGAAGTTTAATGCTGAGATGGCCAGGAGCAAAGATTTTTAGCCTTGTGTCAATGTGATTTTCTACCCTGGTGTTTCCTAATCAAAAGTTTTGGAATTTGTGTCCTGTGCTTCTCCAGGAGGTATCTTGAAACAGAACCTGTAAAAAATTGAATACAACTATTGAAATATTTGAGTATGGAAGACTAACAATTGGTGAAAAATGCAAACAACTTGTTTGACTAGTATAACAATAAATAAAACTGCCGCAGAATTTGTATCTGTTAATAGGTTCAGAGAATCACGGAATGGTTTGGGCTGAAAGGACCTTAAAGATTGTCCAGTTCCAACTCCCCTGCCATGGGAAAGGACATCTTCCACTAGACCAGTTGCTCAAAGGCCCATCCACCCTGGCACTGAACACTTCCAGAGACAGGGAGCTCACAACTTCTCTGGGCAACCCTTTCAGATGTCTCACAGCACTCATCGTAAAGTGTCTAATGGTATCCTACCTAGACCTCTTTCATCTTAAAAATGTTGCCTCTTGCCCTGTCACTCATAGACACTGCTAAAAAATATCTCAGCAGCTTTTTTTTTTGCAATCCAATTCTAAGTACTGAAAAGTCACATTAAGGTATCCCCAGGACCTTCTCTTTTCCAGACTGAACAACCCCAGCTCTTCCAGTCTGCATAGGAGAGGTGCCCCAGCCCTCTGATCGTCTTTGTGGCCTCCTCTAAACCCACTTGAACAAATTTGTGTCTTGCCTTTTGCTGAAGTCCTGTCCTTGGTGATTACTGAGTGCTTTTTTCATGAAAGAAATGCAGGAATATCAACTGTCTTTGGGATCATAAAACAGGATGAAAAGGAATAATGACACTTCCCAGTTTCCCAAAGGAAGTCTGAATTTAGCTTGATGTAAAGCAAGATCTTCTTTGACAAGTTTTGCATAAACCTATTATCTAATACCTATCAGGTATTAAATGCTTCTGATGGTGATCTGAGTGTGAAATAGGGCATTTTAGTAACATTTCCATAACAGGGTGTGTAATAACTCAGGAAGTATACTAGCAACTTGCCTCTTGTCCACTCGTTTATAAATAATGCATGTTTTGTATCAAAGCCAATATTTTAAATCTACAACAGACATAGAAAGCACAAACAAATGTTCATGTGGGAAAACAAAAATGCAGGATTAACTCTGTTGGTATGAACTATTTGAATCTTGAATACATTAAACCTTATTTGTGAGCAACTGTTAACTTTGCAAGTAAAAGGTTAAAGCAAAAAATAAGCTGTGGTATGATGGCAAGTAGACTGAAAGATTTGTGATTAGAAAAAGTATGACTTTCTAGTATTTCTAGAAGCGTGCCTGAATAAATCAGTGAATATTATTGAGAGTTACCATATTGCTCAAAGGGCTGTTACAGAAACATGTCCCCCCTTTTTTTTTTTTTTCTGAAATTCTTGGCCAAAACATCACCACTAGCCTTATTTGGTTATATTTCTCAATTTACAGATTTGCTTGTGGATTTTTCTACTCTTTCAAGTGAATTAGTTAATTGATGTTTGTGCAATGTTTTCAAGACAGAACTACCTACAATGAACTACAATAACCCATGACTGCTACTTAAAACCTAATCAAAATTCTATTTTTCATAACTAATCTGCAAATAAGCCTCAGTAATAGCAGGATTTTACACAATGCAAATGTTGCCTCAGAGTTCAGGAAGAATCATTGCTGAAAGTTCCTGCAAATCTAATATCAATTTGGCCTTTACCCTCATCTTAAAAAAAAAAAAAAAGAAAAAGTAATATTGTCAAGTTATACGGGCAATAAAAAACATACAAAGTTTCCTACTCTTATTCCTTCATTTATCAGCAAATGTGGTTTTGCACTTAATACCAGGGGGCTTTTGGCAGATGTTTGTGACCCAACAGACACAGAAGCAGACTGAGTACCTTGAACTGCAGCTAAGCACAGCTGTTGCTGGAGCTGGAAGCATAGGCACAAAACATTCTAGTATTACATGGCCTGGAGAGCGTGTTAAACCAGGTAGTGCTCATGGGGAGAAGAGGACTGCAGACCCCTTAGCTAGTCCCTTCTCCTCTTCCCCTCCAAATACACATATCTTTGGGCATTGTTGCTGGTGATAATAAATACCTCCTACTATGGTCCTACTGTTATGTTCAGGAAGAATAAAATGGCCAATTTGAGTGTCCTGTTTTAATTATACATTCAATAGCATGAAGTATGGGTAATATTCATGTTACTGAAAACAGGAAAATACTTAAACAGGCAATATCTCAGCTGCACTTTGATCCCACCGAATGTGAAATATCTTCATCACTCAGCATGTGGACTCACAAAGTTACTGTGATGTTATCACTCAATGTCTGTATCATGGGATAAAGCACACGTGGTGCTGTTTACATAGTTTACAGCAAGTTTTCAGCTCCATGTTTTTAAAAAGTGACTGATGTTTTACCATAGTACCCACACCTGAATTCTCAACCCTTCAGGTAGCAGCAGCAGCAGCAGCAGCCTGCTCCTGAGCTGGGAAGGTGCTCCTAGTGGCCTCCTAAAATGTTAGATGATGGAATTACATGGTTTGGTTCTGAAGGTGCTGTTAACTCTGTCAGATTTTCAGAATAGTGGAACTGCACTTCTCTGAGGTTATGACCCTACACCAAAGCTGGGAATTAGCATGGACAAAAATCTCACAACCTGCATCTGATGTCTCCAATTTGTCACATCATCAGCAAACCCTTGTGATTGACCTTCAGAGGTCAGATATCACTGCTGGCAGATTCTCTTCCTGTCCTGGATGTCAGATATAAATCCTTATGAGATACCAGGATAGTTACACGCAGGAACAGGTTCATTTCCTATCTGGATCCATGCAGGACTGCAGGGAGAACAGAGGTGTGATGAGCCTGCAGAGTGTGTCAGCAAACACTGGTGCACTTGGAACCTCCTGGACCACCTGGGATCAGCAAGGGTAGACAAGATCTCTCACAACAACTAATACACTTCAGCTGCTGTAATACTGTAATATCCTTCCCTCCCCCTTTTCCCTTTTTTTTTTTTTTTTTTTTCTTTTCCTGTGGGCTCTTGCAAGATGTCTTCAGCAAAGCTGGCAAATAATGTTTTATCTGTGGCATCCAGCATCTGGTCTCCACTGGGGTTGTGTGACCTGTGGGGTCATGAGCAGAATGCCATGTCTCTCAAGAAGAGTTTTGGCCATTGAATCAGACTGCTTGTGGTTCAAATCCTCTTAGATGATACCACAGACTAGAAAAATTTCTGTATGAAATTCTGCCTCAACATGCTTGTCCTCGAATTTCCTGCAAATAACATGGTGAGCTTGGGTAGGCAGAGTAGCTGGTTACAGACTTTGTGTGTCTTACTGCTATGATTCTTTGTCTTCAGTCTTGTTTCACATTCTGGCATCTGTGACACTCCTTAGCATTGACTGGTTCCTGTTTTTTATCTTGCTCACACCTTTGGATGTTGAATGGAGCTGGAGAAAGTCCAGGCTTCACCCTGGTGCCTAACTCTTCAAATCAAATCCATCTTCACAGGTTTGGTTTTGGCTTTTATTTTTGGTTGATGAAGCTAGTGATACTTACATTGCTAGCAGTGATGCTTTGATTCACAAAATTATTTCTGCCTTTCTTCCACTCTTTTCCAAGGTCTTTCTTTTGTTTTCAGTCTTCTGTTATGTACATGCATTTTGCTGCATTTTTAACTGTTTTTCTTTCTTTGCTGCCTGATCTCTTGTTCTGTTTATAGCCTGTGTCAAAGGATTTGTCCTTTATATTTTAGTGGCTTGTCCTGGTACCATATCCAGCAAAATTCTAATAAAGTCCTCAGCAGGCAGAGTCAGTGTAACAGTGTAAGTCTGTCCCTAGGAAGGGATCCTGGCTAAAAGATCTTTATCAGGAAGTGATCCTTGTGTCCCTGCTGTTCCAATGATTGAGAGACTCCCCAGACAGCTTCTCAGTTTTATGGCCATCTCAGTTCAAATGCAGAGGTGAACCTGGCCATGTGTCCTATGACAGGTTTTCTTCACCATGGACAAGTTCTCCTACACCTTTACTATTTTCAGTCGCCCTTGAAAAAACCCAACTTTATTTTTGCACACATTGAATCTTTTCTGCCCTGTCTTTAACTTCCCTCCCTCCCTCCCTCCCTCCCTCCCTCCCTCCCTCCCTCCCTCCCTCCCTCCCTCCCACTTTTCAGTCTTTCTTTCGTGCCATTTCCTCTCAGAAATCCCCCTGAGCCAGATTTTCTTTCAAAATATTTTGCTGAAGATGTGATTGCATTTTATTTAGAGTACTTCCCTGAATAAATTTCTCATTTATTCATATCCTTCTCAATCTTTCAGCTGTTTCTATCTGTCGTGGGCTGCTTATGTCCACCTTTCCCTTATCTAGATAATACCTTTTATTCATATATCCCATCTTACATTTCTAACTACTCCATCTCCATGACCTGCACTGATGAAGCTTTCTCTGTGTGGTTATGTTCCTCTCTTTTCCTCTCTTCACAGGAATTCCTCTGATATAACTCACTCCAGAT